>NC_138886.1:14054753-14463974 GCF_965194825.1 Balaenoptera physalus
CTGCGCCACCAGGGAAGCCCAGGATGTCCAATTTTTGTAGCTCTCCTGCGTTTTAAATTTTTCATAGCTTGTAGTTTTCTGTGTCTAGTTCTCAGAAGCTGAACTGCCTCTGTGGGCCTACTGATGGGCAGTTTTAGCTTTACAGTAATGTAATCGAGTATGGCCTTTCTATCTGAGCATGGGTTCTAGTCTACTTCAAACAGTAAACGCATCTCTTTGACAGAAGGAAAACTTCTAACTGAATTTGAGAGACCTAGTTAGGTTGGCAAAGTTGGATTCTCTGGCATTTGGGAAGACGGGTACAGGGTGTTTTATTTTAATGTTCCTGTAAGGGCTGAACACCATAGATAATATATTACGTGTTTGGATGGGTCTTCTAGCTGCTCCTTGAATTAATAAGAATTTCTTTCAAGGAGGTCTAGCTCGGAGCTCTTGCCTGCCCCTCAATTAGGGCTGTCTTTTGTTTATAGGGACACTGATCTGCAAACTGAAACTAATTGCCCAGCAAGCAAGCATTTTCCTCCCACAGACCTGGCAAAACATTTGACTGATTGGTTGGCTGGGTAGGACATTCTACGAAGGGTGAAGGCAGAAGCTGTGATACTAGAGAATAATAGTTATCAACAGTAAGAGACTGAAGAGATGACAAATGTTTGATTTTTAAAATTACGGACCTTCAGGGCTAGATACGACTTTAGAAGCCACTGCGTCCTAACGTGGCTCTACATTGCAAGAAACACTTCCATGGACTTAGCTGAAATATTTCTCACTGTGGTTAACACCAGCTGGTTCTGGCTCTGCCCTTTGGGGCCATACAGAACAAGTCAGCTCTCTCTGGGCCATGACAGTTCTTCAGGGATCTGCAGACAGTGATCATGTTCCCTCTGAGTCTGGGCTAAATAACTTCAGCTCCCTCAACTGTTATGTGAAATGGTTTCAGATTCCCTTACTATCCTGGTTACCCCTCTTCTGGACTTTTTCAGTTTTTCTGTGTCTCTCCTGGAGTGTTGAGCACAGAGCTGAACGTATTGCTCCAGATGTGCTCTAACCAGCTCATAGTAGAGAGGGCGGTTACCTTGTTCTTTCTGGATGCTGTACTACTGTTGATGCAGTTAGTTCCTCATCACAGTAGCTTTTTTAGCAGCCACATTATGTAGTTGACTCATTGAGTCCATTAAGATAGTTAAGTCTTCTTTTTTTTTTTTTTTTTAAAACATGTAGTAGATGAGTCTTTCTTCATTCTGGACTTGGAAACTCTTGTTATTTTCTTAAGTATAAACTGAGACATTTGCCAAGCATGTAAGATTTATTGTGTTAGATTCAACCCATCATTTTGGATCCCGAGTCTGTCAATGTACCCCACCCAATTTATTCACATTCACCTACAGGGTGTTCCTATAGACAGAGTCTAAGGACAAGTTAGGGCAGGTTGTTCTTACCTCATAGGGGAGAGTACATTTATGGATGATAAAACAGTTTGGAAGGGAAGGAATAATGATTTAGATTAGTTCTCAAGGGTCTCTTCCAGCTGTAAAGTTCTGTGATGATTTGGTACCCATGATTCAGGGCACATGAATGCCCCCGAAATGAGCCTTAATCATTTATTTGTGATCTAAGTTAAGAGAATAGGCTTTTTTTCAAACAAGTCCTAGAATTTAGAGTTTGAAAGCGCTGACTACTATGGCATGTAAATAAAATATTGTGAATGGATTTTATTTGAAAGGAGCATTCTGGGAATTCAGGGCCCTCCTACCTGTACTGGGAAATGTTTTCTTCATCCTAAAATTCTGTACAGCTAGGTTCAGGGTGTCGTTTGCTTATGGTTATTTAAGAAGATACCATTCATTTTAAGGAAATAGAAATTGTTCAGGCTTCAAAGATAATGTATGTTCATAATCTTTTATCGAAAACCTGTGGGGCTGGGTGTGTTTCAGAATTTAGAATTTTTCAGATTTTAGGAAGTTAATAAATACACCCCGGTGAAGTCTAGGGCAGCATCCTGTAATCAAACACATGAAGATACTTGCAGCAAAATGCATGTATATTCACACTGAGTGGGTTTTTAAAAAAGCTATAAATAGCCTTGTATTTGTTCAGGTCAGGTTTTGCTGCCAAATGAATAACAGAAAAAGTTTTGGTTTTTTGGATCTTCTGGTATTTACATCAGGTCTGAGGGATTGTGGACCGCTGTAATAGTAATTGCAAACACATATAGTACTTACTATGCTACATGTACTGTTCTGAGTGCCTTACATATGTTACTTTACTTAATCCTCACGACAGTTAGGTATAATTGAGTTAGGTACTATTACTATCTTCATTTTATAGGTAAGGAAACTGAGACTCAGAGAAGCCCAGCTATGGTGGAGCCTAGATTCAAACCCAGCCTTTGTGGTTCCAGAATCCATATTATTGGCATTTAAAGAAATAGTTATATAGAAGATAAGAGAAGGAAACCATTTTGCTAAAAATATTTGCCCTTGGATACTAGTCTGAAAATTTTTCACCTGTTCTTTGGCATTTACTCTCTTCATTCTCTTGTGTGCTATTCAGTCACCTCCTCAAAATTTCTGCTTTACAATGTTGTACAATTATAGCTCTAACTCTTCCTTTGATTAGGTTCTAATATGGTGTGTGATAGGGAGGATTGTCTGTAGTCTTTTTAGGGCTAGGCCCAGGGACTTCTCAAATTCACTATATCTTATTCCTGGCCTGAGTGCCTAGCTTTCTGCAGAAATTCCTTAGTCTGATTAGTTTCTGGAACAGCACAGTTAAACTCCAAAGCATTAGTTTCAAATCTACTGAATTATGTCCCCAGGAAGCCTTCTGGCTAGTTGAAAATTTACACATTGAAATAATCTAACTAGGTCTTTTTATCTTGATTTTTTTTTTAAAGATCCATAAAATTAAAGTGAGCATTACTTTTCATCTCAGCATTTCTAAGCATGTATATATTAACTTCCAGACATCTTGGCACCCTTATAAAAAGAATAGAAGAAAAGTATCATGGTGCTGTTTTTACTGATGGGTAAATTATGGGTAGAGAGATTACTGCTCTAGGGCGCTTAATAGATCAGAAGAGAATAGAAATGTAAGATCTGTTTGGCTGAAAGATAGTGTTAGATGATATTTTTAGTTAAAAATAGCTTTAATTCATGCTTTTTGCCTTGATCTTTATTTTTGTTTGTTTTCTTTAGATATAATATAAACATCTTTAATACTAATGTTGAGATTATGTTATAGGTATCTCTTTTGGTCACTTAGTCTTTTTAAAAAAATTTTTTTAAATTTTATTTATTTATTTTTGGCTGCATTGGGTGTTCGTTGCTGTGCGCGGGCTTTCTCTAGTTGCGGCGAGCGGGGGCTACTCTTTGCTGCGGTGCGCGGGCTTCTCACTGCAGTGTCTTCCCTTGTTGCGGAACATGGGCTCTAGGCACGTGGGCTTCGGCAGTTGCAGCACGCGGGCTCAGCAGTTGTGGCTCACAGGCTCTAGAGCGCAGACTCAGTAGTTGTGGCGCATGGGCTTAGTTGCTCCGTGGCGTGTGGGATCTTCCTGGACCAGGGCCTGAACCCGTGTCCCCTGCATTGGCAGGCGGATTCTTAACCACTGCGCCACCAGGGAAGCCCCTCTTAGTCTTTTTTTCAAGTATGCGTTTTGGTATATCTGTTTTTCACTAAAAACAACTACCCTAACTGCACTCGTAACTTTGAAGGGAGATATTTTAAAAATTGTCATGAAAAAGATAAAGATTATGTCTGGATACATATGTGTTTGAATCACAGTAAAGGTTTACTCAACTCTTTTTAACTGTTTCTATTTAAGTACATGTGATAAATGTGTGTCAGAATAATCCCTCTAGTAATGCCACTGTTCCACAGATAAATATTACTGTCTGAAAAATCTTTCCCTATTACTTTTTCTTCATTAAAATGCAATCTTCTGTTCTCCTTGCTCATTTTTTTTCACTTTAAGCTCCTCTGTATGTTCTTCTTACTCCTGTCTCTTATTCTTGAACCCATCCATTCTTTCATGTTCTTTAAGGAACCAAATTATCCTCTCTACTTAACAATTTCCCATTTGTCCTCCTTCAATGCCTCCTCAAAACCTAATTCTTCCAAGAAGTCTTTCCAGGGGAACAAAAGGTCCTTGAAGATGTCCTGGTAACAGGGTGCACAGGGTTGAACACTTTGCACTCAGAACAAAACCTGTCTTTCTTTGTGACTTTGACTTTTTCCCTATGAATTTGTTTTTAAAGTCTGTTTAATTTAGATTATTAAGCCCACTTGATAAGAAAGTGACATAGTTTATACAATATTCAAGATATGGTATTAATTCTTTCTTTTAGAAAAAAATGAAAGAAAAGATTTTCTTTTTGTTCTGGATCTTCTTTATTGTCCAGTTCTTGTTTTTGTTTTTTGTTTTTCTTTTCCTTCTCCTGAGGAACAATACAGAAAAAAAAACTGTCATAACAGAAGTTATCTGCCTCCAAAAAAAAAAAAAAAAATCCAGTACTTTGAATAAGCAGCAAATTTCTTTTTCTATTTATGAATAATATGAGCAGTTTTTGTTAGGTAGGTGGATTTGGGCTAAATAGCAATATAAAAGGTTTAATTTGGTTGAGAAGCAAATATTTGATCTTTTGAATGACAGAATTTCCCCTGTAGAAATCTAATTAAAGTTAATAGTGAACAGAGTGCTTCTAATAATTAACAAGTGTGCAGTGCTTTACGGTTTACAAGGTGCTCTTAGAATCTCTGAGACTTCGGCATCCATATTTTGTAGATTTCTGGGTATTATATGAGTCAGTAAAACCTCAGATTCTGACCTCTGTTGGTACTTATGTTGGTGAATATAGACGAAAACTTTATAGGTTTTTGGTGGGTTTCACATTTGGTATTTTGTATTTCAAACTGTTGTCTTGGGGAACTAAGATCCCACAAGCTGCATGGTGTGGCCAAAAAGAAAAAAGAAAAAAAAAGAAATCAAACTGTTGTCTTTTTTTTTCCTTTTTATTTTATTTTATTTTATTTATTTTTTTGTCTGCATTGGGTCTTCGTTGCTGCGCGTGGGCTTTCTCTAGTTGCCGCCAGCGGGGGCTACTCTTCGCTGTGCGCAGGCTTCTCATTGCGGTGGCTTCTCTTGTTGCGGAGCATGGGCTCTAGGCCCACGGGCTTCTGTAGTTGTGGCACGTGGGCTCAGTAGTTGTGGCTCACGGGTTCTAGAGCGCAGGCTTAGTAGCTGTGGCGCATGGGCTTAGTTGCTCCACGGCATGTGGGATCTTCCCCGGCCAGGGATCGAATCCGTGTCCCCTGCATTGGCAGGCGGATTCTTAACCACTGTGCCACCAGGGAAGTCCCAAACTGTTGTCCTTTAAGTTTATTTTGTTGAATGTAAATCTTTGACTGGTTTAGCTGCCCATATTTATGGGATGGAAAGATAGCATTTTGGGAAGAGGATTACTTACTTTATATATTTTTTCCTAAGTACTGTATGGGGCTGAATGTTATGGAAAGAGCCCAGTAATAATTGAAAGTAAATGGTAATGGAGGTAGCAATGCAAACTACAGAACTTGATTGGGAGAACTCATGTAAATTTCATTTCTTCAGATGGAAATATTATTTACTTCTTTCCTAGTGTAGGAACCTGTTTGGAATTATTTTAACATACTTGTTCTGTTGCCTCAAATCAGTGTGAGTAGCAAAGGAACTTGGTACTCTCTCACCTCTCATTACCAATCTAATATTTAGCTCTCTGGGAGGAAAGGTAATTAATGTTAACTGAGCACCTATTATATGCCTAGTTACCTACCAGGATTTTTTTTTTTACTTACATCATGTTATTTAATTCTTAGACAAAGCAGTAGTTAAATATTATTATCCTTACTTTATGGGTGGCAAATATTGAGGTTCAGAAAGAGAAAGCAGCTTGCTCAAACTGTCAGGCTTATGAAGTCCATGAGGGCAGGGACTTCTGTCTGTTCTGTTCACAATTGTATCCCCAGCGTCCAGCCCAAAATAGATTCTGAATAAAAATTTAAGGATTGAATGAGTGAAGAAGAAGGAGTGGTTTGTAGCTACACTAGATGTGTAGTGTATTCTTGAGGAAAATAATGTAATCTCATGGCCTTTTCCTTAGTTTAGAAACGAACTTTTCTCCTTTTCTCCATTACTCATAGGAATAGTATGAGAACCTACTTAGGCAAGTGGAGTTCTTTGAGATCTAGCAAATTACATTAATTATTCATTTTTTGTTACATAACTTTGTCCCTTCTATTTTTCTTAAAGGAAGAACAGCAATATACAGATGTAAATCTGATGCCTTTTGTAGAGAAAGTAGCTAAAGTTGGAAAACAGAGCCCTTGTATGTAAGACATGGGACCCTAAGGTCTTTCACAGTTCTCTTACTGGTTCTGTAATCTTGGGCAAGTAATTTCATCTGTAAAATGAGAGAGGCTAGATTTGTTGTTTCTAAACTGTATTATTTGGGAAGCCAGGGTTCCTTAGATGTGTTTGGGAGCCAGTATAGGGACTCAGGAGGCCAAGTGGGTCTACTTCCGGGCCCTCCACCCCCACCCTCACCTCACACCCCCGCATCACCGCCCACACTTTAATCAGCTCTAGTCTCATCTGGTTTATATATTGGGTTTGTTTTTTTCAGTAGAGATATTTGAAATAGGAATTTTTCTACTCTAAAATTCTATAATAAAGAAATTATGGTAATCGCTGAACTATTATGCATCTATTAAAATGCTTACATTATGTTAAGTAGCAGTATACATAGAAGGAGAGAAATACACCAAAATATTAAGTGGCTAAAGCTAAGTAATGGGATTATGGGTCTTTTTAATTTCCTTCTCTGTGTTTCTTTGGATTTTCCAAGTTTTTTTTTTCAATGAATGTATCCAATTTTAATTTTACAATCATAAATATAAATGAATAACATGAAAAAAATGAATAAAAAGTTATGATAAGCTTGATAAGCCTCCACTTATATGAGATCAACTCACGCGATATTACCCTGGGCCACTTTCTAGTTTCTGTGATTGACTCACCAGTTTTGATCTGCATCAGAGATATTTGCTTAGTCTCAGTGAGTTGTGGTTCTGAAGAAAGGAGATTGCTGAAGACAATACCCAAGAAAGGAAACTATTCCTGGCACCTGACAAGTCAGGGTAGTGAAGACACATCTAAGATTTGGTACCTTTAGGGAAGGTTTAACTGAGATCTTAGCAGAGGCTGAAAACAGAGCTGATTCTTTATCCATTTCATTCTGTCTAGGGAATTTAAAGCATAAACTTAAAAGTTAATTAAAGTAGCTTTTTGAAATAGATCTTGCTTAAATTGTGCAGAATTTGAATTCATGACATTGTTCACAGCCTTTACCAATAGATGGTCTTTGGTTATCTCTTCCTTTAAAGATACAGAGCTCCCAAAAGTTTGGTTTCAGTCTATCCATATGTTTTGCGATTAGATCAGATGGGACTGCTTTTATACTGGTAATACAACAGCTGTTCTATATGATATCCTTGCCAGGGAGACAGCTAAGCTCTGAGGGAAGGGGAAATATATTCAGTTGGAAAAAGGAATGTATTCTGCCTAGTCACAGGGAAAATGATAAGGGGTAGGAATGTTTTCAACCTGGCTAGAGAATGTTAAATAACCTTTATTTAGTAAATTTTACACTCTTTAGATAACTGATTTTGGAAACTTTTGTTTCAGTCTTGCATGCTTCCTAGAAACTGGCATGTTACCAGGGATCTTATTAGATTTTTATTGTTTATTTTTTAAAATCTATAGTTTTTATTTGATGTATTGAGCAAAAAGAAGAGGTTAGGAGTAACACTGTTTATTGTAAGGAGAACATCATATTCTCTAGTTCCTTTTAATTTTAGAATGGTCTTTAAAAGTGAAATTCCTTTAAACATATTCTAGGGATAGTTGTCTCCTCTGAAGGAAATTGCATGAACCGAGTAGCTTTTAGGTTCTCTTCAGTCCTATCTGCTGTTTATAGGGATGAAATGGCAGTTTGGGAAGGGTTAACGGTAATAATGAGGGAAAAGATGGAATGCTTCGTATTCCAACGTATTTATCCTGTTTTATATCTGTATTGAGACTTGATTAGAGGAAGGCATTGGGCTTTTTTTGCTGTAGATTTCTCATTTGACTTCATATTCCTTATAACTCTACAGCGTGTTTTGATTACCTGTTCTATATGAACTGCTTTAACAAGGTAGCCCCACCATCCCTTGATGTTGTGTGGGTTAATGAATGGTTATAAAATGTACCAAAACCACAAAGCAAGCTAGCTGTTGGGTATTTATTATTATACTGAATTGTTGGTGTATTGCCTACAAACCTATCCTGTTCAACTGGTTTTAGTTTTTAAGTTAGTTTGTTGCTTCAACTTGTCCACAAAGGCAGGGCTGAATGGTCCAGCTAATCAGTGGAATAGCAGTCACAAGAAATAAATTCCAGTCTTTCTTTTCATTCACTTTGTAAGTTCCGTAGCACATTTAATTTTTTAATGGCTCTGTGACTTAGTTTCTCTAGCTATAAAATGAGACCTGTTACATGCACAGACACAGGACAAGTCACATAATCTCCCTGGGCTTCTATACTGTTTTCTGTAACATGAGTATAATAGTACCAACCTAATAGGGTTCTTGAGTGTTGACCTAGAATTCAAACCCAGCTCTGGCTGACTTAAAAGTCTGTGTTTTGCTTTTTTTTTTTTCTTTTGACTAAACTGTGCTGCATTGCCAAAGCAGATGGGAGTAGCAGAAAATGAAATGAAGCATTCAGTGGTTACAGAGCACATTTTGGGTTCCATTTTTGTTGCCTTCCCTAGCCTCCCAGAGCCTCCACCAGCAAGCCCATACATTGTCCTTCTCAGCGCTTGTTCTGAATAACACAGTTTTGACTCAGGTTTGATTTCAGTAGCTGCTGTGAAAATCAAAATTAGATCAAAGAGTGTTTCTCAGAGGTAGATATGGGTGTGGAGTGGAGGTAGGGAGAGGAGATAATGGTAGAAATTAGATGAGGGTAAGCAGGTAGACTACATGTAAATGTAAAGCAGAACTGAACAGTAACTATGAGATTGTCTACTCAGCGCCAGAAGGTTTGGGGCTAACAGAGACAATGTGATGCTTATTAGCATTTGGCAAGAAATACCACACACTGCAAAATGATAGTATTGATTGTTCTTGACTTGACAATAAAACCTTTCATCTTTAACTTAATATGGACTCTAGATGAAGATGCTGGTGCAAAACAACATGTTGTAAAAAGTGGCAGGTGATATTTGATTATACAGAAGTCATAGAAGAATCTCAGACTTGCAAATGTGATTCATACTTCTGCCAGTCACCCGAGGATGCATTCCCCCTCCCCATTTTATAAACTTCCCACTGAAGGGCTAGTTGTCTCTCAGATCAGGCAAGGAGAAGCTATTATTTCAAGTATAGAACCAACCTCTTCTGATCCAGTTGCAAACATATTGACAGAGGATATACACAATGTTGGAGGATTTGATTTAGAATCAAATAGCTTCAGTTTGTATGGCATCAGGACTCAACAGTAACAATGTATAATATATTATTACATCCTGCAAGTGCACAAGTACTATGGTCAAGTAGAACTATATAACTAGCTGTGGAGAATACACATACAGCGCAAAACCTGGTCACATCAGTCTCCTAGTTAATAATTTAATACAATATTTATACTTTAAGATAATTCTCCTGTGTGTTCACCATGAGTGACCCCAGCGCGTAATGCTCAAGTTTCCCAACGTGATTTAAAACTTCTCTGTAATCTGTCTCTGTCCTCATTTCCTACCACCCCTCTCCTTGTGGTTTAAACGCCAACAGAATCAGATTGCTTTTATTTACCCCCAAATATCATGGTTATTACATCATCAATATTACTAATAAAACAGTTATCTGTGGAAGTTTTACTGTGTGAGATTCTAAGAGCTTTAAATGAATTATCATCACCTTGTTTAATTCTCAAAAGAACCTATAATAAATATGTATTATTATCTCCATTTTACTAAGCAGGAGTTGAGGCTTTGAGAGTTTAAATACATTGAATTAGGTCTCACAGCTAGTAAAATGTAGAACCTTGATTCAAATTTAGATCTATCTAGTCTGAGAGGCTCCTCTCTTAATCACTAAGCTAACTGGCCTCTCGTTTACTTTGCTTCTGCTCTTCCCTCAGCCTGGAATGCCCTTCTCTTCAGTTTTAATACAGGCCTTAAAACAGAAATGAATGCTTGTTGATTTAATCAGAAATGGACTTTACTAAAAGATTGTTAAAGCGTTCACAGAATCTCCAGGGGAACCGAGTTCAGGACATGGAGCTAGAGATAAGGCCCAGTCATACACAGAGAGGTGCACTGAATATGCCACTGCCATCACCACTGAGCATTAGATGCTCTAGTTTTGCACCATCAACATTCCTAACACTGGGTACTGGATGCAATAGCAAGTACTACTGCCACTTGTCATACTGCAGCCATCACCCCCTCTGCCACCAGAGAAGGGCCTCATGCTCATTCCTTAGAATCATTAGTTTCTAATTACAAGCCAGGTGAGGGTGCTTGTGCTTACTGGGGCCTCAATTACTTGTTTATTCCCTGGATGTAGGGGAGGCAGGGAACACAATAATCTGGCATTGTGAACCTTTGTGGTGGGATAGCAAACCTTAAAAGATGGAGAATTTCCCAGAATACGAAGGAATTAGCAGGATGCCAGAAAGAATGACAGATGTCTACCATATCCCTTTCTTTTACCTGAGAAACTTATTTGTCCTTGAGAAACATCATCCATGCAGCTTCCCATACTGTTCTACCTTATACGTTCTAATATTACTGTACGTATTTTTTGATTACTTGCTTGTTAAGGCTTCTTGTTTTAAGTATTACTTGTTAATGTAACTGACTTCTCTGTAACCTATTCTCAAGGTTATAGGCTATATTCTCATAGCTCATAGGCTATGTCATATTGATGTTTGTACTGTCTAACATCTACCTACCTAGGATAGTGTTCAGCATTCAGCACATAGTAAGTACTCAATAAAAAGTTGAACTGAATTGAGGCGTAAATCCTCCCTCCCCACCACCACTAGAATGTAAGTTCCACAAGAGCAGGGATGTTTGTATTTGTCTGTCTTTCTGTTTTTTTTAAACCACTGTCTCCCCAGCACCTAGATGAATTACTAACATGTGCTGGGACCTCAGTAAGTGTTTATAGAATAAATGAATACTCCTAAATAGTACATTCTTTATTTCTGGGAATGATGCTGTCAGAAAAACCTTTGAATGTGAATGGCAGATTCAAAGAACTATATCATAATTTCCAACTAGACCACATACAATATGAAGCCAGAAACTGCCTTGTTCATCTCTAGTTACCTCTTCCTCCTATCCAGAAGCATAACCAGAAAAGGGCAGTTTGGAATTCTTTCCCAGACCTACCGCCATAGTCACTAGCCACAAAAATGGCCTAAAGTACAATACCTGCTTGACATGAAATCTTTTTTGTCACCTTCTGTATAACCAACTATGTCTTGATAGATGCAGTCTATTCTGGGAAGAAAAGGCTTTTAGGCAAACTGTCTTGTATGCTGTTTTAAAAAGTTTCATAACCTATGGTGGTAGCATTTCATTTTGAAGAAATGAAGACCCATAATTGTGGAATGATTTATACAAGGGTAGTGGAGTAGCAGAGATGTACTATATGTAGACCAGAGTTCTGTAGCTTTTAGAGGTTAGCTTTTTGGAGGGACACAAGCATAATTATGTCAAGCTGAAAGAGAACTTTTGTTAAAACGAAGTGAAGAATTATTGTTATGTGGTAACTATCAGCTCTGGAGCCAGGTTTGAATAATTTTTCTACCACTTACTTATTGTGTGACCTTGGGATGTGTCTCAATTTCCTCATCTGTAAAATGGGCATAATAATAGCATCTACCTCACAGGGTTATTACAAGGATTAAATGATAACATATGTGAAGTACTTAGGCTGCCTGGCATAAGTAGGCCTTCTAAATATTAGCTGTTCTTTTCATTTTTATATTTTGAATACCCATTTACTTATTGGAATGCTACTCACAGTCTTTTTAATTCTTCACTACTGCTAATCCTTTCCATTCTGAATTAGTAGTATCATCCCATTTTACAAAGAACCTGAGTTTGAGATGAGGTTAAGTTGTTTGCTCAATAGTCACAGAGCTTGGAAATACTAGTTAGCTGGAATTCAAACCAAGATCTCCCTTTTTGGAAGCGCTTTCTATCATGGCAAAATAGTATGCTAAAAGTAGATTGTGCTCTGTTATATCCTCCTAACCCCTGTTAGTTTTTTTGTTTTGTTTGTTTGTTTGTTTGTTTGATTGTTTTTTGGCCGCACTGCCTGGCATGCAGGATCTTAGTTCCCCAACCAGGGGTCGAAACTGTGCCCCCTGCAGTGGAAGCATGGAGTCCTAGCCACTGGACCACCAGGGAAGTCCCTGTAACTCCTGTTAGTTTTAATGCCTCTTTTTTCCCCTGCCACCTTCACTCTCTTTCCTGACTTGTAGTCATTGTTTTTCTGTTCATACCGTAGGTCTGTGTACTGCCCTCTTTGGTGTTCTTCTTGATTCTTTTTGTAGTAGAAAGTATGTATTTTATTTGAAAGACCAAAGCATATCCTCACATACTACTATGACTGTTCATTTTAATTTCACTTTCATTTTTTTGTTAGCTTAATTGATCTGTACAGTGGATTGTTGCCAGAAAAGAAGACGTAGTGTTATGAGTCAGATGAGTAATTTTATACATTAGCGAGGGTGGCGTTTAAGGACAAATAGAATACGCCCAACTGAGGGCCATTTCAGCTGGTGCAACAGGTGAAACACAAGATTGTCAGAAATAGAGACAGTAACAAATAATGATATTGAGTTGCTACAAAAGCTTTGCAGCCTAGTAAAGTACTTTTCTGTGCATTAATCATTGTTTAACTTGTGCATTAAACTTCTATTGAGAAATTAGAAATGGACTCCAGACATTTGTTGCAAAAAAAAAAAGTTTACTTAAACTTAGTTTGAGAGAATTCTTTTTCTTAGCATATGATCTTTCTTGTTAACAGCAGTCGTTTTAACAGTTTATCAGAAAGTAAGCATTTCTCTTTGCTATATTTCTTTTGGTTGATAATCTCATATAATAGATCACTCGTTTAGAAAATCAGTGATTAAGTAGTCTTCAGGGAATAAAGCCACAAGTGTCACAAGCTGTTACTTTGTACTTCCTTATTGCTTAACCAATCTGCAATGGTATCTTCCTCTTTCTTTTCTTTTGGTTCCTTTCTTCCCTCCCTCCCTCCCTCTCTCTCTCTCCCCCTTTCTTTATTTCCTTCCTCCTTCCTTCCTCCCTCCCTCCCTCCCTCTCTCTCTCTCTCTCTTTCTCTCTCTCTTTCTTCCTCCTTTCCCCTCCCTCCCTTCCTTCCTTTTTTCCTTCTTTCCTTTCACTGTTAATCAGACAAGATTTCAGATCCTTTTTCACTTGGTTTTTTTGGGGGGGGTGGGGGGGGTCTCACCATGCTAAAACTGGCCTTCACCTGTGTTTCACTAGATGGTTCAGCTTAAGACTTTGCATTCACTTTTATTTAAGTAATAGGGAAAAGGGTATGCTTTTTTAAAAATTAATTAATTTATTTATTTTTGGCTGAGCTGGGTCTTTGTTGCTGGGCACGGGCTTGCTCTAGTTGCCGTGAGCGGGGGCTACTCCTCGTTGCGGTGCGCGGGCTTCTCATTGCTGTGGCTTCTCTTGTTGCGGAGCACTGGCTCTAGGCGCGCGGGCTTCAGTAGTTGTGGCTTGCAGGCTCCAGAGCGCAGGCTCAGTAGTTGTGGCGCACGGGCTTAGTTGCTCCGCGGCATGTGGGATCTTCCCGGACCAGGGCTCAAACCCGTGTCCCCTGCATTAGCAGGCGGATTCTTAACCACTGCGCCACCAGGGAAGCCCAAAGGGTATGCTTTTGTCAATAAGTTTACATTGGGCTTTCTATGTTAACAAAATAAGGTTCTTTTATTCATCTATCTGATCGTCGTTAATCACTTGCTATGCACCTAATGCTGGACTGGATAGATGCAAGAGAGACAAATGAGACGTGTTTTCTGTCCTTGAGAGCATAGTGGAGGATACAGAAAGTCAGACTACAGATGGATAAGTTCCACCATAGTGGTATGCATGTACTACAGGAGCAAAGAGAGGACTCCTCACCCAGACTTTTGCGGTGGGGGGGGGGGTGAAAGATGATGTCCTTTCTGGAGGAAGTTTTCTCTGAGCTGAGTCTTAAGAACAAATTGGAATTAGCCAAGCGGAGGAGGGGAAGGACGCTCCAGGAAAAGGGAACTGCACATGAAAAGTATGGAGGTAAGAAAGCACATGCACGGCCTGTTCAGGGAACTGAAGTCTTGGGTGGCTCCAGTAGGAAAGGCGAGCATATGTGAGTGTGGAATGGGGAATGGTGAGAGTTGAGGCTGGAACAGCTGGCACTTGTCAAATCATGAAGTGCTTTATGTGTCACGCTCAGAAATTTATTCTAAAAGCAGCGAAGAGCTATAAGCCCTGAAGTGATATGGTAAGGTTTGAGTTTTAGATCAGTATGGAAACTGCAGGGTACTCCTAAAAGTGATCCCCAGCAAAGATAATTAGAGGCCACTGACTGCCCCTCTAAA
This sequence comes from Balaenoptera physalus, assembly GCF_965194825.1. Classification (NCBI taxonomy): domain Eukaryota; kingdom Metazoa; phylum Chordata; class Mammalia; order Artiodactyla; family Balaenopteridae; genus Balaenoptera; species Balaenoptera physalus. The sequence continues at coordinate 14,069,467 of NC_138886.1, forward strand.
TCTTTCCCATCATTAATTTTGGATTAAAGGGTTTAAATGCTAAGATAATGTAATAATAGGAGGGGACATGAACTAGTTTTCTATTCTCTCTTATTAAGCAAACATTTGAAACCTATTTTGCTTGTTGGTATAACACACAGACCTAGATGACTGAAATTAGAGACTTGACAAAGTCAGTAATTGGTGCTGGACCTCTTAATGGATCTGGTGTAAGACTGAACAAACCCAAGTACTTCCTGTGTGACGGGCACTGTGGAGCTGAGGATAAAATGGTGAATGACTTAGGTGTTTACAATCTGGTGGAGGGATAGACTTGTATACAAATGCTTTAGGATACTTATGTATTAGATTCCTTTACTTACATTTTCACTTTCTGTCCTTATTGCTTTCTCAAACCTTCAAAGTATGGATGAGGAAATCCAGGATAAGAGAGAGATTTTTTTCTAGCTTTATTAAGACATGATTAATGTATAACATTGTCTAAGTTTAAAGCCAGAATGTGATGATTCAGTGCACATTTATATTGCAAAATGTTTACCAGGATAAGGTGAGTTAACATATCCTTCACCTCACATAATTACCTTTTTGTTGTTATCATGGTGAGAATTTTAAAGCTCTACTAAGAGAGGTATTTATGTAATAATGAATGGTAAATAGCTACAATTCAATATTCCATCTACCCAGCTCCAGAGTGTTTCTTACCCCCCATCATATATTTAGCTTTCTCTGACAAGATAATGCATATATATTATTTTCAAGCCTGAAGTAGTTTTCTTCCCATATTTTCTTAACTCTTTCAAACACTACCCAAACCAGTTGAACCTCAAAAGATCCAGTCATTGGTGATTAAAAGTGCAGGCTCTAAAGTCATATTGTCTGTATTCAAATCCCAGTTCCATCATTTACCCTCTCTAAGTCTGTCAGCCCATTTCATAGAGTTGTGAGTACTGTTATGAGATAATGTTAAAACAGTGGAAGCATAAGGAAAGAATTACCTAAATGTTAGCTGTTAAAATTGTCTTTGGAATTCATCTTTTTCCAAACATTCAGGAAATTTTGTTAAAATGCATTTAAATCAACCTACCTTATTCAAATTAATCTCGGTGAAGAGCTTTTGCCTAGCATGCATGTTTGAAATCTGACCTCTGGTTCAGGGGATCAGTGAATGACCTTGGTATCACAAACACCTATGAAAATATGCCTGTGAAACTAGCATAAAGACACTCTAAACTTTTCTTTATTATGGAAAATTTTGAAAATAAACAAAAGTTGACAGAACAGCGTACTGACTTCTCTCATACCTATCACCCATCTGGACAACCATTCAGGCCAATCCTGCCTCATCCGTACCCCATCCATTTACCCCTCTCCTATTTTATTTTGAAATAAATCCTAGACATCATATCATTTTGTCTGTGAATATTTCAGAATGTGTTTCTAAAATATGTCTTCTCTTATTTTTCTTAAATAGCCAGAATACTGTTATCATATCTAAATGAAAAAATGAACAATTTCTTAATATCATCAAAATGCTTTCTTTATGATGAGGGGGAAAATCTTTCCTTTTTTTTTTGGCCATGCCACATGGCTTGTGGGATCTTAGTTCCCCAACCAGGGCTAGAACCAGTGCCCCCTGCAGTGGAAGCACCGAGTGCTAACCACTGGACCATCAGGGAATTCCCCTTTCTATTTTTTTTTTCTTTATTAACATTTAAAAAATAATTTTATTTATTTACTTAGGCTCCACTGGGTCTCAGTTTCAGCCCGCAGGATCTTCGTTGTGGCATGCCGGATCTAGTTCCCTGACCAGGGATCGAACCTGGGCCCCCGGCATTGGGAACACAGAGTCTTACCCACTGGACCACCAGGGAAGTCCCTCCCCTTTCCATTTTTTAAAGCTAAATCTAGAGACTTGATCGATCAGTTTGGGGGAGTAGTAATGAAAATTGGTAGTCTTTTTGTTATCATTTCTGACATTGCTAAATACCTCATATAACCCAACTAAGGATGAAAACTAGCAATATGAGGACTCCTTGAATTGTTTGGGTAGAACTGGATGCAGATTATTATCTAGTTTTTACGTGTGAGTAAACTGACTCAAAGAAATGGTTTGTCAGTGGTCATATAACCTGCAAACAACTTGTGCTGAAATTTGTCATTTGAACCATGCTCATTCCATAAATATTTGAGTTCAAGAAACTTACTATTTATATTTCTTTTTAAATGTCTATGGCCCACATTATTTTTATAACAAGGACATTCTTCCCTTTGATCACCTGATTTCTTTTATCTTTTGTTGTCTTAGAATTTTAAAGTACTTTCTCCCTCCTCTGTCCTATCCTAATTTTTAGCTGGTGGAGTGACTTTAGGGCTAATACAGGGAAAATTTTGGTCTCCAGCAGAGGATCAGTTGCAACTATGAAAACAACTCAAGCAAATGGTCTATTGATAGTAGAACATTTCATTATAAAAAGTTCTTTTCAAATTCCAGGATATTGGTTGCTTGGTCACTGAAGAGTGTGTGCTACCATTCACTAGCACCCTGGGTGTCTGAGCAGACCTGGTTAGGAATGTACTGCTCATTTTGAATGAGAAAAAAGGATAGTGAAGCTGCCTCAAACATTGCAACACAAGTCAAACATTTTACATCTGCTGTATAGGTGATATAAAACATTAGTCTTTTAGAGTATACCCTAACATAAAAATAACTTCCATTTTGAGTGGTGCCAATTTTGATTACAAAATACCCCAGTATACCAAACTTTTTTATTTCTGTTCTTTAATTTTTAAACCCTTGGACCTCATAATTTCCCCAAAGTTTTATATACTGTCGAGTCAACAATTAACAGAAATGATAGTGCTGCTGAAATATGTCTTTGATATTAGTTCAGTTATATATCTGGAATGTTTATTCCCCTGGGCTTTCCAGCTGAGGGAGCCCAGCGTGAACTCCTACTTCGGGAAATATCTGAGTGGGCAGATTTGTTTGCCACATTGCCCTCATTGTCTGTCTTTGTTTATTCAGCTGAAAAGCTGTGCTTGTCTCTTATACAGTCAGGCGTGAATCTCAAGGTCTCAGAAGCTGTTAAAATAGGTGGAAAAATTGTTTTGGGAAGGGAAAGGATGAAAATTGTTATCAGATATTGACATGATGTGCAATGAACGCGCTCTCTTAGGGAAGAGCATAATGACTTTAAGGTTGTTATCAAGCACAACTCTGATAACATTTTCATAGCCCTGTTTTATTAGGGTCTTTGATTTAATGCAATTTTCCTGTCTTCTGGGTAAGAGACATTGATAATTCATTGGCATGTATGATTTGTTTTTGCAACAATAGAAAAGCAGGTTTTTAGGACATGAGCATACCATCTGGCCCAGGTAACGATAAATTTTCTCTGATTATAATAGCGTTCATATGCTCTTGGCATTTACTTTTCTGGCTATCTTTGTCTGTCAACTGGATTATTTCATTTTAGCAGGCTGCTGAAAGGTCTCTTTGCCTTCATTCTTTCCCAATCCATTCTTTGCATGCAGTCAGTTATATTTCTAAAATGAAGGTATGATCATGTTATGCTCTTTTGTATAAATCTCTTCCATGGCTACCCAGTTGCCCTTAAGAAAGCCCTTAACCTGTCACCACTCCTGCCTCCTATTCTATGTCAGAGCTATAATGAACTTTTCTCAGTTCTCTGTGCCCTGTTTTACTTCCAGGTCATTACACAAACGTTGGCGTTTGGGATATTCTTCCTCTCTACTATTAGCATGGCTAAACCTCCTCATTCTTTATGTCCCAGTCTAGATTTCTTCCTCTGGAAAGCCTTAATTAGGTGTTTCTCCCTGTGCAAACATGTACCCTGTTTTCCCATAACATTGTGGCATATTTCCATTTTAGTACTTATCACACTATATTGCTACTTTGTTTTTCTCTCTATTAGACCTTAAGCTGTATAAGGGCAGGAACCTTTTCTTTTTTTTCCACATTGTTATATCTTCAGCATCTAGAAATTATACTACTCATTTCTGGTACAAAACTAATATGTTGAATGATTGAATTAATAATCATGTGCATTGCCAAGAATCTTTAACAACATCAGAGAAAAATTACGATCTCTCTGTTTTCACGTTCTTGATATTTTTCTTCTCATCTTCTAGTCATATTCATTCATTCACTTATTTATTCATTTAATTATTCAACAGAACATTGCTTTGAACCTCTTCAACCTCCATACCTTGCCCAGAAGCATGTGGAAAGTACATGTGTGTGCTTCCGTTGTCCATCCTATCGAAACTTGGACTCTTTAATACACACATATATAGTCCTTCCTCTCCCCGCCACAACCGCTATGTTTTGCTTCCTTGTATTGCTTTCCCTCGTTACTATTTAACTCTTCTAACATACTAGATATTTAACCTGTTTAAGTTACTTATTGAATGTCTCCCCCTGCTACGAGGTGAGGGCTATGAGGGCATGAATTTTGGTTTGTTTTATTTACTGCTGCATCCGCAACACCTAATACAATGTTTGGCACATGGTGAACCGATATATATATATTTGCTGAATGAATGAATACATTCATACCCTTAAGTGTGCGTCTCTTTCTTCTTTACTCTTTCAGTGCCCCTGATTCAGTCCTGCTTCCAGTACTGTGCTGTTTATTTTTTCTGTCTTTCATTTTTGGGACTTGTACATTTAGTCCTATTTTGAGGCCATAATCTTGGCTACCCCAGGCAAATCCTGTTTATCCATTTTATAGCCTCAGGTGACCATTACTCAACTTAAATCTGACTTCTGCATCTCCTAACCTGGTATCTGAAGCCCAAAGAGCCATGTATGTGTGTATTGGGGAGGGGTGAGTATACATTCAGAGATAGATCAGATGTGAAACCTGTTCTTCTAGAACCTAAATATGACAAGTAGATAAATAACTATAGTACAAGGTTGAGTAGGATAATATTAATAATGAGGAATATTAATCACTGGGGAGAAATGTATGTCTTGTATATCATATTATATTCAATACAATATTTCATATTGTGTGAAATATATCAAGCTTCCAGAAAAGCATAGAAAGTAATGTGGTAAGCATCCCCTGTATACCTACCTCTCAGCTTTGTAATATCTGAATTGTCTCCCACATTTGCTTCGGGTTTTTTTGTTTTGTTTTGAATTAAAATACTAGAAGATGACTAAAGCCTCCAGTGTTCCTCTTTTATCCAGTTTTCTTCTTTCCCTACTTAGATGTAAGTGCTATTCTGAATTTGGTTCTGTGTGTGCTCGTGCGTGTGCGCACACATGCATACACACACGCACACAATATAGGGTTGTTTTAATGTTTTAAACTTTGCATAATGGCATCTTCCCATGCTTTTTTCACTCGACATTTTTTTTTGAGATTTATCTTTGCTGGTTCATGTAACTCTAGATTGTCTAAGTTGCTGTGTAGTTTACCACTGTATGTGGTAAACCAATATACCACAGTGTAACCATTTTATTATTGATAGCTATTTCAATTAATGCTTTTCTTTACTATTTCAAATAAAGCTGCAATGAACTTGCCCATGTCTCTTTCTTCACAAATAGGAGGCTTTCTCTGGGGCAGTGTGTCGCAATTAATGTGCATAGGAATCACCTGGGTATCTTGTTAAAATGTAGATTCTGTCTCAGTTGGTCTGAGGCGGGCCTGAGAATCTGCATTTCTTACAAGTTCCCAGGTGATGCAGATCCATGGACCACACTTTGAATTGCAAGGCAGTAGTTGGTTGTGGCACATCATTATCTTTCTAGATACTGCCACGCTGTTCTTTGACGATGTCGTACAGGTTTATATTTCCAACAGGAGTGTATGAGGGATTTGGTTGTCCCAGGAGTAGCCTCTTCTAGGTAACTATTTAAGTGTAATCTGCAGCCATTCTCTTCTTAAAATTAGAAAGATTTTTGGGTGGGAAAACATGAAATAATAAAATTATTTCAGAGGATAGTTAGCTTAACTACAATATTTCTTAGGAATTGATCTAAATTATATAGATAATAGATTTTAATTAAATAATTTTCTAAAAATTCACTTGTTTCTTTTCAAATACACCATTTTCCATTGTCAACCCAGACAGGGCTCAGGCTATAAGATGAACTATCCCAGATGCTGAAAGGGAAGGAGAACTGTGTGTCAGGCACCGTGCTACATTGTTTCATTTAATCCCCACATTTGTACAAGCTCTCAGCTAAGTATTACAGCCAGTATTTGTAGTCTAACCTGTCTGGCTTCAAGGTTTATATGGGAAATTAGTTTACTGCTCTTAGTTTCAGTTACCTGTAAAAAGGGAGTAGATCAGATAATTAGATCCTTAACTCCCAGCACTTAAGATTTCCTAGCTTCTTTGATAAATTAAGAAATGCATACACACATATTGTATGATGATAGCTTCTACCCACCTGTTTTTTCTGTTGTAATTAAAAAGCACACATAAAATGTACCACTGTAACCATCTTTTAAGTGTACAGTGTCAGGAGTGTTAATTTACATTGTTGTGAAACAGATCTTCAGAACTTTTTCATTTTGCAAATTTGAAACTCTGTACTCATTAAACAGAGCTCTCCCTTTTCTCCTCATCCCTGGTAACTGCCATTCTACTCTGTTTCTCTGAATTTGACTCCTTTAGATACCTCTTATAAATGGAATCTTGTAGTATTTGTCTTTTTATGACTGATTTCATTTAACATAATGACTTTGTTTCATCCATGTTGTAGTATGTGACTGGATTTCCCTGCTTTTTAAGGCTGCATAATATTTTATGGTATGTATATCCCACATTTTGTTTATTCATTCACCTGTTGATGGACGTTTGGGTTGCTTCCACATCTTGGCTATTATGAATAATGCTGATATGAACAGGGGTGTGCAAATATCTCTTCAAGACCCTTCTTTCACTTCTTTTGGATATATACCCAGAAGTGGGATTGCTGGATCATATGGTAATTCTATTTTAAAATTTGGGGGGAGCCTCTATACTGTTTTCCGTAGTGGTTGCACCATTTTACAATTCTACCAACAGTGTGGTGACATCTTTTAATGGCACAGAAAGTAGCGAATGGGATATGTGAAATCAGAAGTGAAGTAAGAAGAATAGGTAAATTCTACTGGTGTGAAGGTAAATTTCACTTTGCCAGCATCTGTTTCCCTTAGATATTTTAGCTAACATTGCTTGCTTCTCCAAGACTATTATTAATACTTTAGGAGTGGTGGAGGAAGCCAAATTATTTCTTTTTTTTTTTTGGCTTATTATTGACCACTGGTCCCTGAAAATTTCTGAGATTGTTAACTTCCAGTAGTGCTTTAGCAATGATTAGGAAAAGTTTGAAAGTTGTGTTTTGTATTGTTTGCAAACTTGAACAAGATCTTTGACATCTTGATGCTCCCAAATTCTTGTTAAAAAAAAAAAAGAAGAAGCCTCCCAATCCATGTTTTAGAACTGTGACTTCTGACCATTTCAGTTTTCTTTTGAGGATCCTGTGAGTGTATGCGTGTGTTTTCGGAAGGAGGGACAATTGGATTCCACTAATGGTATGTACAGGAAGAGCAGGAGTGAGCAGTGGAGTTGGAAGAGGAGTTTCTTCTCTCTTGTGCCCTTATTTTTGAATCTGAAGTGTTACCCAAATGCTTAGTCATGATGATAAGGCAAAGAACTTCACAGCTTGCAGTGTAGAACAATGCTGATACTGTATAAGTGTTTGATAATAGTGAAGTGTGGCAGGAGAGTGGGAAGAATTTGTCAACATGTTTTGGGGAGTAAGAGGATTAGATAGGGAACACAAAGTAAGATAGCCCACATCCAGTTCCAAAAGAAAAAAGTGCTTCTTTCAAGTGTCCTTTGGAATAACTCAAGGCTCAGCTATTTCACTTGGCTCTTAACTTCAAATCTTTTAAACTTTTAGCACTGCAGACAGCTGCAGACAGGTATATTTTCCACCTTGCAGTATTTATTTATTCTGAAAGCAAGCAGACTTAATTTCACTTTATGACATACAGACAGGTATCTGTATGTTTGCAGAAGCAATTTTTACTAGTGAGACTGCCTCAATTCAGATTTTCATGTTAGGCTGCTACGATATTTATCAGTAAATCTATCATCTCCAGTCTCTCCTCTCTAATCCTTCCTTCACACTGCTGCTAAGGATAACCTAATCCCAGCTGGGCTCCTTATGGCCATCTGACCTTGAGGAAATTATTTTTCTGTGCCTTCATTTCCTTATCTTATCCCCTGTATCACCTTATACCTACCTACCTTATTGATTCCTTGAAAGTTTTAAATGTCAGTGTATGTAGAGTACATGAAACAGTGCCTGGTATGTAAAAAGTAAATAAGTAACAAATAATGAATAGTAGTAGAGAGTGTTACTATTGTCATTATTATTGTTGCTATTTTGTCTTTGTTGTTGTTTTTACTTCTGAAGCCCAATGCTGGCCACATCATTACTCTGCTCAAGAATTTTTCATAGTCCCTTTTGCTTATAGCAAACTTTTTGGGTACATCAGAATCACTTTGAAACTTGTAAAAAATGCATATTCCTGAGTCCCCTGTCCCCCAAATAGAAATAGAGGTTTCTATTCAGTAGGTCTAGGATGGGACCCAGGAGTCAGAATTTCAATGTGCTCCCCAGGGGATTTTGAAGCAGATGGTACTGTGACCTTATTTGGAGAATCATTCCATGTAGGATGAAGTGGAAACTCCTTAGTCTGGAGTTCAGGGCCCCAGTAAACCCTTTAGATATGTATTTTCTCCTATGTTCCTTCCTATTAGTCTGTTGAAACCATAGTAAGATTTTTCTCTCTACTCATGCTTCCCTGTATACACCAGGTATTTTCCCAGGATGGTATGGCGTAATTTTGTGATCAACTATATATATTTCTAGTAATCCATAAACCATCTATTTAATAACATGTTTAAAAATTGGCTGGGGATGAATGTTAAACTATAATATGGGACCAACCTTCCCTTTTTTGAAAATTAGGAAACGGTTCCTAGGTTACATCACTGGGTGCCTTAAGATAGTATTTTTAAATTGACCTTTCCTCTTGCTCTGTTTGCACTCCTTTTCTCTGAACTCATTTTTCAGGTATTATAATGAGCAAACAGTTCTAGCCTTTAAGTTGCTCAGCTGTGCTCTGTAAATAGAGAGCAAATCTAAGTCCCAACCTCAGAAGCAATCAGCAGTACTTGAAGTTCTTTTATTTTTCTTACCTTTTCTGTTCTGTTGCTACAAAATTAAGGTATTAATGAAATTATTTAGGGTAATTTGAGTGCATTCTGAGATTGCTGATCCCTTTTAGTTCTCAATTCTTGCAATTTTTAGTAACATCTAAGAATGCTGCTTTGTTAAAAAGATTACTTATAATAAAATTGTAGGATGGGGAGGAGAAGGCCCTGTCATAGGTGTTTTCTTTGCCTTGTCTCCTCTAATTTTTAAAACATTCTTATAAGTTAGGTATCATTATCCCAATTTTATGAAAAGAGGTCATGAAATTTAAGATCATAGAGCTTATAAACAGTGGTTTCTGTATTTGAACCCAGGTCCCTTCACCTCATAGACTGATCTTTTTCTACTATGGCCTGGAACCAGATTTCACATGTTAATTCACTTTCTGTATTTGCTCCCCCTCCCCGCTCCTTACCTCCCCTTAAACTCAAGGATACTGTAAAAATTCTGTAAATAAAAAAGCTCACAGAAATTCAAAGTTTGATAGAATAGTTATTCTTCCAAGCCATATGGGCAGTATTTGGTTAATTCTGTCAGTGCATTCTGAATTTGATGGTGGCCTGAAAGAATAAAATGCGCTTTCAAAAAGTAAGCAATTGACTCTATTAAATGGCAAAATTAGGTTTTTTTTTTTAAAGGCTTGAAAAATGCAAACAAATGGGAAAATGTTGGCACATAAAGAAAAAATTTTTGTTTAGGTTCCGGTAGCAATTTGGCAGTTTAGCATAGTCCATATCCGTAACCCTTGACTCCTAAATCACTACACTTCTTTTAGAGAGATACTGGAAATATTAATTAGCAGTATTCTTTTAGCTATGAGAATGCATTTAAATGAACAGATCCCAAATACTAAATCATGAGCATGCATGTTTAACTTTGAGCAATATATTAAGACTCTCCAGCCCAAAGCATATACAAGGTGTTGTGAGTCGCCAGTTGAGAATTATTTTTGTAGCTGGAGCAACTGTTTCTCCCTACCATACTGTTTGGCAGTCATTTGACTTGATGTTACTTTCTCACAAGGAAAACAGATTGAAAAAAAAAATTGCGTTTAACAATACTAGGTGGAATTTCTTTCTTCTTCTTCTTCTACTACTACTACTACTACTCCTTCTCCTTCTTCTTCCTCTTCTTTTTCTTCTTTCTACCCTTCCTCCTTTTTTCCTTTCCCTCCTTCCCTCCTTTCTTTTCTTTCTTATTTCCTTCCTTCCTCCCTCCCTCCCTCCTTCCTTCCTTCCCCCCTTCTCTACCAAGGAAGAAAGCTCTGTGGTGAAGTGGAATGAGGAAGGGCATTGGAGTAAGATGAACCTGTATTTGAATGCTGTCTCAACCACTTACTGTAACTCTGTGGCCTTGGGCAAGTACTTACCTTCTTTAAGTTCTAGTTTTCCTTTTTATAAACAACCTTTGCAAGGTTGTTGTGAAGGTAAATGTTCATACAAGTAAAATGTGTGACAAAGCCTGAGACATTGTAGGTAATAGTAAGTGGTAACTACTTTTATTATAATTAATAATAAAGCTAACCTAGGGATTAAGATAAGAAGTTATATGAAATGGCCTGCTCTATTTTACCAGCAAACTATTGTGGTTGAGGAAACTCAGAATTGTATCTATTTTTAGCCAAGCAAAATATGACTTTCAATGGAAGACCTCATTCCACGTAGCTTAAAAATAGAGGCCTTACTCAAAAGAATCAATGGAAAAACCATTAGAAATAATGAGACTTCATCAAAATAACTATGTATATATACCAAGAAATCCAAGTTAATAAGTTTTACTAACTAAAACTAATTATAAGAGATAATGGAAAAAAAGATCACAGTTCTAACCACTACTGCTACCACTACCACTAATGATAAAAAGTTTAGGAATAATCTCACCAAGATATGTGTGAAACTCATATAAATATATTTTTAATTATGAAATTTCACTGAGAGATTTAAAAGAAGACTGAATAAATGGAGAGGCATGCCAGTGCTCATAGATGGGAAAATTGAATATCGTAAAGCTATCAGTTCTTAACACATTAAGACACATTATTTAGAATAAGTTGAATTACTGGAAAAATTACAGTAGGGACTTTTTTGGAGGAAATGTGGCAAACAGAGTTCAGATGAAAACATAAGTACTATGAACTGAAAGAAAATGTGAAGAAGAATAGCAGTGAAACATATTATAAAGCTGTAGTTATTAAAACCTTTTTTTTTTTTTTTTTTACTGTACTGGCACAAGAATAGATCAATTTCAAAATCAGAAACAGATTCTGATGTGAAAAAATATATTAATATTTGTTATAAAAAGGACCATAGTTTATTTAACAATTCACTGGTTGAAGGACATTTAGGTTGCTTCCAACTTTTAGTGATGATGAAGCAAACTGCCATAAACATTCACTTACACTGATGTGTGAACATAAGTTTCATTTCTCTTGGGTAGATCCATATGAGTGGAATTGCTGGGTCATATGGGAGGTGTAAATTTAACCTTATAAGAAACTTGTTTTCCAGGTATTCCTCTCAGCAACATATAAGAGTTCTAGTTGCTCAGCATCTTTGTCAGCTCTTGGTATTGCCAGTTTTTTGAAATTTAGCCAATCTGTTAGGTATTTAGTAGTATGTCATTATGGTTTTAATTTGCATTTTCCTAATGAAAGATGTTGAACATCTTTTCAAGTGCTTATTTGCCATACACACATCTTTGGTGAAGGGTCTATTCTGACCTTATCCCCATTTTTAAATTACATTGTTTCCTTATTGAGTTTTGAGAGTTCTTTGTATATTCTTGATACAAGTCCTTTGACAGAAATGTGATTTGCAAATATTCTTCCAGTCAGTGGCTGTGTTTTCATTCTCTCAGTAGTATTCCAAAGAGCAAAAGTTTTAAATTTATTTTAATAAAGTCCAATTTATAAATTTTTCTCTTACGGATTTTGCTTTTGGTGTGTATCTAAAAGTTCTTTGCCTGACCCAAGGTCAATCAGATTTTCTCTTATGTTTTCTTGTTGAGGTGTTATAGTTTTACATTTTACTTTTAGGGCTATGATCTATTTTGACTTAATTTTTTACAGGGTGTGAGGTTAACTCAAGGTTCAGTTTTCCGCATATGGATGTCCAGCTGTTCCAACCCCATTTATTGAAAAAAGCTTTTTTTTTTTTAAATTTTATTTTATCTTTTATTTTTGGGTGCGTTGGGTCTTCGTTGCTGTGTGTGGGCATTCTCTGGTTGTGGTGAGTGGGGGCTACTCTTCATTGCGGTATGCGGGCTTCTCATTGTGGTGGCTTCTCTTGTTATGGAGCATGGGCTCTAGGCGCGCGGGCTTCAGTAGTTGTGGCACGTGGGCTCAGTAGTTGTGGCTCGCGGGCTCTAGAGTGCAGGCTCAGTAGTTGTGGCGCACGGGCTTAGTTGCTCCGCGGCATGTGGGATCTTCCCGGACCAGGGCTCGAACCCTTGTTCCCTGCATTGGCAGGCGGATTCTTAACCACTGCGCCACCAGGGAAGCCTGAAAAAAACTATTTTTTCTCCATTGAATTGCCTCTGTGCTTCGTCAAAAATTAGTTGATGATATTTGTGAAAGTCTATTCTTGGGCTCTCTATTCTATTCCGTTGATCTTTGTGTTTATTCGTTCACCAATAACACATTGTCTTGATTACTGCAGCTTTAGATTGTCTTGAAATCAGTTATTGAGACTCCTCCAACTTTATTTCTCTTTGGCTATTCAAGTTTCAACCAAAAAATCCTGCTGATATTTTGATCAGGGTTCATCAGCTCTGTAGATCTGATTGTTATGGTATGTCTCTCCATTTATGTAGGTCTTTCTGGTTTCTTTCATCAGTGTTTTCCAGTTTTTAGCATAAAAACCATACACATACTATTTTACTTTATATCTAAGTATTTCATATAGAGAGATGGCAAGAATTATCCATATTTTATAGACTGAGACACTGAAACGCAGAACAGTTAGACTTACTGAAGGTCATGGAGATAGTTAATTAGCAGCATATTCTGGTTTTCAGGTGTCCTGGGTCTCTCTAGTGTTTTGTTTTTTTAATTTAATTTTATTTACTTTTTTATACTGTAGGTTCTTATTAGTCATCCATTTTATACACATCAGTGTATACATGTCAATCCCAATCGCCCAGTTCATCACCACCCCCACCCCTGCCGCTTTCCCCCCTTGGTGTCCATACGCTTGTTCTCTACATCTGTGTCTCAATTTCTGCCCTGCAAACTGGTTCATCTGTACCATTTTTCTAGGTTCCACACATATGCGTTAATATACGATATTTGTTTTTCTCTTTCTGACTTACTTCACTCTGTATGACAGTCTCTAGATCCATCCACGTCTCTACAAATGACCCATTTTCGTTCCTTTTTATGGCTGAGTAATATTCCATTGTATATATGTACCACACCTTCTTTATCCATTCGTCTGTCGATGGACATTTAGGCTGCTTCCATGACCTGGCTATTGTAAATAGTGCTGCAATGAACATTGGGGTGCATTTGTCTTTTTGAATTAGGGTTTTCTCTGGTTATATACCCAGTAGTGGGATTGCTGGTTCTGTCTAGTGTTTTTACTACTCGTTTTCATAGGCAGAAGCTTCTTTTTTTTTTTTTTAAACATCTTTATTAGAGTATGATTGCTTTACAGTGGTGTGTCAGTTTCTGCTTTATAACAAAGTGAAAGCAGAAGCTTCTTATAGTGAAAAAACGTGTACTTTGGTGTTATTTAGTTTGAGTTCCAGTTTGTTCTCCTGTGCTGGTTAGTTGTATGATTTGTTTCATCTGTCTAAGACTCAATTTCCTCCTTCAAAGAACCTTCCTCACAGGATTGTGGTGAAGACTAAAGGAGGCCATATGTGTAAAGTTTCTAATGTGAAGTTTGAGATACATACAACACATGCTCAATAACTGGTAATATCACCTCTGTTACTATTTGTAGTAAAAGGTAGTTGTTATAGCCTTTCCCAGAACTTGCTGTCTTGTCTCATTAATTAGATGAATTGTCTTTGAATTGTGGAAAACTGGCAGTGAGCCAGGGACAAGCACTAACAACATGGTCCTTAAAGCATGAGACAGAAATTTTTCAACAAAACCTACGTCATGCTACACTTTTTTTTTTTTCATATGTCTACCGTAAAGTAGAAGAAATGTTTTGCAATAGTGAATTGTGATTGGGAATTTTAATGGATATATTTTTATTTTAAAAGGTAAAGCTTTCTTTAAAAGTGGTGGCTTTAAAACTTTCCATATTTCTACAAAGCCTGGTTTAACTCAAAAACTCATCAACTTTAATATTGTTTCCCAGCTTTGCAAAGATTTGTGACCTTACACTGGCATAACATAAATGTGAAATATAATTTGAGTATCAGTGTTATGCTAGAGTAGGACCTTTTATAAAAATAAGAACTCTATGTTGATAATTCCTTTTCCCTAGAATGAGGCCTTTCTGAGATTCCTGTACTCTAAACCTACAAAGATGAAATATGGGCCTAATAAAAACTATGTTTTGAAATAAATACCCCATACACTTAGGAAATCAGGTCTATAGTCAAGACAGTATAATTTGTTGTTGTTGTAATTTTCTGTTCTTTTGATGTGCAGGCAGAGGTTTGAATTAAGTATTCCTATTCTTGTTTCCAACAATTATTTTTCCTTTTCTTTTCAACTTGAAAATCAGGAGAGATGTTATTTTTGTAGATGCTATCCTAGGTTTGTGAAAAAGGATGAAGTTTTATGTTGGATAGATTCAAAGTTGTTTTCCTGGTCTTTGTTTAAATAGAGTAGGATTTTTAATGATCAATCTCAAAGGGAAATAAGCAATTGTATATGAAGAGAGGTTGGAAATCCTATACATCTTTATCTTTCATTTTTTCCCTCTTCTCCCTCATTCTACACAGGAGCAATTACAATCCAAGACTTTAGTTGAAGCCAAAGGAAAAAGGAAAATTCTACTTCTTTTAGTTAAATAGCATTTTAAATCCTAAAATGTTCCACAACTCCTTATGCAGTAATCAGCTGAAGCGTTAATCAGTTCTCGCTGTCTTAATTGTAACATTAGCTTTGAAAAAGACTGAGTTATTAGTTGGGTCCCATGTTGACTTTAGTGCCACAGTCCAGCTAAAATCGCTGCTTGTGGTACAACCATGGCTTCCCTCTAGCAAAATTTAAGAATCTAGTTTAGTAAAACCTCATTGCTTTTTTAAAAAGTTTTTTTTTTAATTTTAAAATTTATATCCAATAAAATTTACTCATTTGGTTCTCGGTTTTATCAGTTTTGACAAATGCACAGTCAAGATACAAAACAACTTCATTACTCCCTCAAAATTCCCTTGAGCTTGTAGTTAGCCCTTCTCCCTACCCCCCCCCACCCCCAGTTCCTGGAAAACCCCTGATCTTTTCTCTGCTCTTATAGTTTTGCCTTTTCCAGAACATCATGTAAATGGAATCATATAATACGTACCTTTTTGAGTCTGGCTTTCTTCATTTAGCATAATGCATTTGAGGTCCATCACATCCTTGCATGTCAATGCTTCCTTCCTTTTCATTGCTGAGTAGTATTCCATTGTAAGGAAGTACCACAGCCTATCCAGTTCACTAGTTGAAGGACATTTGGGTTGTTTCCAGATTTGGGTGATTATGAATATAGCTCTATAAACATTTTAATACAAGTTTTTGTGTGAACATAGGTTTTCATTTTCCTTGATAAATACCTAGGAGTAGAATTGCTGAGTCATATGATGAAGGTATATTTAATTTATAAGAAACTACCAAACTATTTTCCAAAGTGTCTGTACTATTTTGCATTCACAGCAATAGTTATTGAAAGTTTCAGTTCCTTTGCATCCTTCCCAGCAATCGATATTGTCATTTTTTTGTTTTGTTTATTTAACTTGAGCCATTCTAATAGGTGGGTATTCATTGCCTCTTACTGTGCAATTTGCTCTTTGACTTCCATTCAGTAGATGCTGTTATAATGGTTGCATTGTGTGTGTAGAGAATACTTTTAAACATTAGAATACAGTTAATAGAGAGAGAGAAAAGAAGGAAAAGGAGAAAGTAGAGGAATAAGAGGTTATTCTTTGGGAAGTTGGGAAGATGTGTTTTTTTCTTTGGCTTTAGGGTACAAAGCAGGAGGTGGTGACAATTGTACCAGTATGATGAGTGCCGACATAACTCTTGTCATATGACCTCCGTTCATAAAGCTCCCCAAATATTTTATATCCTGGAATCAGCTTATTCCCATCTAATGATAAGCCTGAGAAACTCAATTTCTCCATAATTATAAATGACCTCTAGTTAGTGCCTTACAAAATAATTATGTTTTCCTGAAGGAGATACTAAAGTGTATTTATTTTTTACTTAAGTGTATATTTTCAGATAATTTTAAACTTACTAAACTTGAATTTTTAATGTTTTAAATTTTCATTATAAGATTAAATACTGAGTCTTAATATATTTTAAATACTTATCTTCTAGTTTTTGCTGCTTTGAGATTGAACAGAAGATGCCATCATTATTATAGTACATTTACTATGTCTTCTGAATATGGGGAAGAATGAAAAGTTTTAGAATAGCCCAAAGCAGTTTTTCTTTCTTTCTTTTTTTTTTGGTATTCTTAATAGATATATTTTTTGTATTCTTTCAATATCTGAAGATACTGAAAAGCAAGAGTGAAATCATTGTTGAAGGAATGGAGTCAGAGATTGAGTTTTGCAAAGGTATTTCCACAGTTTTGCAGGAGGCTATAGATGGAATTTCAGGCTATATTCCTGAATCAGATTCCTGTGAGTGCTCTGTGTTAGTTGTATTTACAAGTATTTTTTTCAGTATCTATGCTTAAGTGCAATACTTGTTTCGTAATCATTTTAGTTCAGCAACAGTGCTGCTATCGATGAACATTTCTTTACGAGATTTGCATCATGAATTGACTGAGGACACAATGTTTTTCACTTTCTTCTTCAATCTTATTCAAATCTTTCACTTCTTTTATAGTTCTTTTTTATCTGCAAAAGGCTAACACACTATTGTATCAAACTGCCTTTGTCTTCAGACATCATAGTTAATTACAGCACTCAGAAAGGACTTAAGAAACAGGCACAGAGAAACAAAGGACACATTAATTAGGCCATATTACTACAATTAATATTTTTCTAAAAACTCCCATCGAAGTAGCTGCAGATACCAAAACATAATTAAAATTCTGTAGATGATATAATGGACTTTTTACTGAGCTAAGGACATGAGTTGGTTAAAAGTTGAATGCAGAGAGAAGCCTACCAGGTGTATGAAACAGGTGTTTGATGAGTTACAAAACTCATCATTTTTCTTTAGTGCTAAAATTTTCATCTTTTGGCTTTGGCAAGGGATGTTTGAAAAGTGCAGTGTTTAATTAATTAATTAATTTTTAATAAATTTATTTATTTATTTTTGGCGGCGTTGGGTCTTTGTTGCTGCGTGCAGGCTTTCTCTAGTTGCAGCGAGCAGGGGCTACGTTGCGTTGCGTGGGCTTCTTACTGCGGTGGCTTCTCTTATTGTGGAGCACAGGCTCTAGGCGCGCAGGTTCCAGTAGTTGTGGCTCGCGGGCTCTAGAGCATGGGCTCAGTAGTTGTGGTGCACGGTCTTAGTTGCTCCATGGCATGTGGGATCTTCCCAGACCAGGGCTCGAACCCATGTCCCCTGCATTGAGGTGGATTCTTAACCACTGCACCACCAGGGAAGCCCTATGTTTCTATTTTTAAACAGTTTGGTTCCAGATTTTAGTTTCTTATTCTTCTTCGGGGTTCAAGTCACTGTATTTCATTGTTCTTCAGAAGCCGAACAAAAAGAAAATGTCTCCCTGCTAATATATATGTTACTCTTCTCTATTTTTCTGTAGAGTTTTCCTAAGAATTATAGGGCACTGAAAGGAAACATGCTACTCAAATGATGGCGAGTTTATTCCATATTTACTCATAGGCAACCAGATGAGCCTTTTGGCATTTCATTCAGACTTGTCTGTGATTAGCGTTTTGTGTCCTCTTCATGTTGTTTCACTCCCATTAACATACACACTAGTGCCTTACCATCAGTCATGTCACAGACTCCTTTGTGCCGCTCTGGTGTCTAAGATTCTACCTCATTAAAAAGTCAGCACTTCATCTCCTGTCTTTGGCTATAGGTCCTTCCCACTGCTTTTATCGATTGACATGTCTTTTCTTCTTTTTTCATATTGCCAGTCTCCTAGAAAATTGCATTGTTTCTGCATTAACTCCTATCTGGTTCCGTATGAATGTCAAGAACTGTGAAGGCTCTGAACAAGCTAATGAGTTATCCTGACACAATTTAACGCATGTTCATAGACCTTTATATTTATTACTGTTGCTCATACTATTCATTTAATTTGGATCATTTCATTTGAGGTTAAACACTGGGATAGGGCCTCAGATTCTGAGCTCCAAACCGAAAAGATGCATATGTTCCCTGGCACTTGGTATGCTTTACTTCAGCTTCCTTCCCTTTGGTTAATCTGGGGAGGAATGTTAATGTGATAGTGTATTTTTGTCTTGCTGTATCAGGTGATAGCACTTCATCCTGGCACTAGGGTGATCTTCTCTTCTCCTGCTGAAATATTTGCAATTCACCCCACTACTGTTAGGATGATTAGTACCAAGGGCATATAATCAATAAATGCTCCTTTTTTCTCTCTGAAACCATGTCCTATACCCTTTTGTTTTCATCGTTGTATTTGTAGGCACCCATGTTGGTAATGTATGGAGCCCAGCATATGAAGGATACACTGTTCTTCTCTACCTAACCCACCGCTTGAATTCCTGAATGTCAGGACACTAATTCTATTTCACAGACATTGTCCAAAACTGCCATGGTAATAAACCTAATCCCAGGCTTTCAGATCTCACCACAAAGCTGTGGCCTGTGAATCTGGCCATCTAAATTGTGTTTCTGTTATTTTATTTGGAATCCCTTTCTTCCAGCTATTGTAGTAATTATTTCGGCACTCCAAACCACTTCCAGTTTATGTGTTGGGCCTGAGTGTTATAGGTACTGTATTATGCCTGTTTACGGATGAGAAAAGGAAGGCACAAGGAGGTTAACTAACTTGCCCAAGGTCATAAAGTTAGTAAGTGATGGAGCTGGATTTAAACCTGTAGCTGTCTACTTCTATAGTCTGTGCTCATATCTGCTTCACTTTACTGCCTCTTTAAATTACTGTCGTATGAGGGTCATAGGTGGTAGTTGTTGTTATGGGTTCAAACAAGGGGCAATAGAATTAGAGTTTATGGAGGAGTAAATTTCAGCTGATTCTTGAAATAAGGGACAGATTTAAATATGTGGAGAGGAGAGAACATTACAAGGAGCACAGAATGGGACTGAAAAAAGTATGTTCAGGGGATAATGAAAAGGCTGAATCAGTTCTATAGAAATAATAAATAACCAACAAACTTGGTTACTACTTTTTATCCATAAGACTTGATTGAAAAAAATACTTAGTTTTTATCTCAGAGTTCTTAACAGTTTTACTAAAAATGTTATTCATTGGGAACACTGATTCAGGTTTCAGATGGAAGCACATTAGTAAGGAAATAATAGAATAAAGTTCTCAGTCTTTATTATAGAGTTTTTTAGTCCATTCATTTTTCTTGAGCTAATTCTGCCCATACCAGCACAATTTGCTTGGTTTAACTTGTGATGAAATTGGTCCAGCAGGAGGAATTGAATGTATGTTGGAATCCTGCCAGATTTTGGAAGAAAATGTTATTTTTAGCATTCTGGTCATTTTTGGTAGAGTGAAGGCCTTGCCATGAAGTTGTTATTGGCAGGTTTACAGACCACTAAACACGGCTTCCTTATTTACAAAAACCACACACACACACACACACACACACAAACCCAGAAACTAGAAATAATGTGAAAACATGTAACTCTATCACAGAAATGTCATGCTTATGTAGCTTAGTAAAAATAAGAATCCTGACTGAGATGGGAAGCTTATTCCTTTCCTAAGTTTGGGGCTGAAGAAATCTGAACTCTCCTCTGGGTTTTGTAACTAATTCACCACTCAAGCTTAAAATATACATAAAATAAACAAATCACTTACATATTCATTCATTTGGTATATTTACAAATTAGAAGACGTGTGAAGAGTAGGGAGATAAGCTGACACCAAAGGTTAGGAACTGAAGAAGTGTGGGCCAAGAGTTGGCCAAGTGAGAATATCTTTGTGGAATCCTTTGTTTGGACTTGTGTGCATAAGCTATTTGTGATGACATAAAGAATTTTGAAGGTTAATTTCCTTGTCTAGAATAGAGAAGCAAACTTCTTTATAGCTTTCTTTTTAAGACTCTGGATCCAGTTTATCCAGTATCTTTTTAAAAATAATCAAAAGTTATGTTAAAGATTTTTCTTCAAGCTAAACTTTTATCTATATGTATAATGTCATTTTATATATTGATAGTTCCTTACTTATTCAGAAGTATAATTTGTCATAGATTTCTCTGAGCTTTTTAAACCGAGGTCCATAGCTACTTTGGAATGGGGGCTATTCCTAAAATATGTTCAAGGTTTTATCTGCAATTGACTTTAACTACATGTTTCTGTATATGGTTAGAAAGTCCTATGTTGATACTTTGTCAAACTATGTTGAAAATACTTTCTTCTTAATAGAATGAGTATAAATAATAGCAAAAAACAAATCCTAACTGACCTTTAAATGTATCTGCATTAAAAAGCTAAAGCCGCTAACACATATATATGGAATCTAAATTTAAAAAAAAAAAGGTTCTGATGAACCTAGGGGCAGGACAGGAATAAAGATGCAGATGTAGAGAATGGCGTTGAGGACACCGGGACGGGGTTGGGGTTGGGGGGGAGGGAAGCTGGGACGAAGTGAGAGAGTGGCATGGACATATATACACTACCAAATGTAAGATAGCTAGTGGGAAGCAGCCGCATAGCACAGGGAGATCAGCTCGGTGCTTTGTGACCACCTAGAGGGGTGGAGTAGGGAGGGTGGGAGGGAGACGCAAGAGGGAGGGGATACAGGGATATATGTATACATATAGCTGATTCACTTTGTCATACAGCAGCAGCTAACACAACACTGTAAAGCAATTATACTCCAATAAAGATGTAAAAAACAAAAAAAAGCTAAAGCTGGGACTTCCCTGGTGGTCCAGTGGTAAAGAATCCGCCTTACAATGCAGGGGACATGGGTTCAAGCCCTGGTCTAGGAAGATCCCACATGCCGCGGAGTAACCAAGCCCACGCGCCACAACTACTGAGCTTGCATGCCACAATGAGCGAGCCCGCGTGCCACAAACGACAGAGCCCACGCGCTCTGGAGCCCACGAGCCACAACTAGGGAAGAGAAAAACCCACAGGCCACAACTAGAGAGAAGCCCGGGTGCCGCCATGAGGAGCCCGGGCGCTGCAACGGAGGATCCCGCACGCTGCAACTAAGGCCCGATGCAGCCAAAAATAAATTAAATAAATAATAAAATAAATCTTAAAAAAAAACTACGGAAATGATTTTTTTTTTAAAAAAAGCTAAAACCAACTACTTCTAAATATTTTCATTCAAAAAACTGTTTGAAATATCTAAAGAAAATGTTTATTTTCTAAATCTTTTAATTTGGGAAAGAGATTCAAATTGTGATTGGTTTTAACCCACTGATCAGGGTGCCCCTGTAAACGTTCTTATCTGGGATTTATTGTTTGTCATTTCCTCACCTTAAAGTTTCAATTCTCCATTAATTTCTTCTTGGGAAGAACAAACTAGTTCATGATTCCAGCTGTAGCACAATCTTGTCTGACCTGTATAAGTTACCACAGTCAATCGTCTGAGCTCTTGCTGCTATACAGCGGGATTATTTATTATTTAACGTGTTGTCGTTTCCAGCATGTGCTCTCAGTGCCATGTAGATAAGCATAGGCCCTGCCTTTGGAGATTTCTAATCCAGAAAAACTAGTAATATACGGACCCACCCACACATTGGAGTATAGGGTAAGAGGGCTAGAAGATGAAGAGTGCTGAAAAAGAAATTGAGAATGTTAGTTTTATAATTAGTTTATGTACTTTACTGCATATAATTCCCAATTTAAATAAACTAAATAGGATAGAAAGTGAATTTGAACTAGACTTAATTTTATCCATCCTTACAAAGTTGTCATGAATATTTATTAAGAAAAATAAAATAGAGCTCATTTTATTAGGAAAGCATTAAACCTTAGTTGATATCTCTTTCCCTCTTTTCTTTGCAGGATATGTGTGTAACTGCTCTGTGGTCGGAAGCCTGGATGTGAATCGCTGCAACCAGACCACAGGGCAGTGCGAGTGTCAGCCAGGTTATCAGGGTCTTCGCTGTGAAACCTGCAAGGAGGGTTTGTACCTGAATCGTACTTCCAGGCTCTGTCTGCCATGTGACTGTAGTCCACATGGAGCCCTCAGCATACTCTGCAATAGGTAAGCAGCAGAAGTTGAAGGTAAAATTAATTTTATTTTATCACACACACAAAAAGGCCTCTGCTCTCAAGGACCAGACTGGTTTAAATAAAGGGGCCATAGATTTATAAAATATTTCACATATTTTTATCATTTTGTGAATTATATTTAATGTCAAGATTTAAAAGCTTCTAATTTACTGATTTAGTTCTTCAAAAGCACCTTGGTAACCAATTTTGCCTTGTAATAGTTTCTCTAAATTTCATGGAAAAAAGTATTGAGAAAGCAGTCTGCTTCCTGGAAGCAATAACTTCCAGGCATTTCCAGTGAAAATGTCCTTGTTATGTTTATTAACATACCATTAGAGTTTCAGGAAACTTATTCTTTGGTTTATTTTTTCTCTTTTCAAAATTCTAAAGCTGTTTCTTTGCACATGTAAGGCTTAAACTTGGTAATATCCTAATTTCTTTAATTAGTGTGAAAAAGACTGGTTTCACTCTATGTACCAGTATATACATTTTGGGGGACCAAAACTAGATTAAGCAGAAATTGTCTGGAAATTACCTTTAAAATAGTAAATTATTTGTAGGTGACTTAATCTAGTAGAACAGTGCCCTGTAATCTAAGGATTTGCCTTCTACTCCACTGAAAGTAATTATCATTTGACCTTGTGTGAGGTACTTAGCTTTCTGTGGACCCCAAGTGAAAAAGCTGAAGATGCAGTGCTATGTGATGAAAAGAACAGAGCTTTAGGATCAATCTAACCTGGGTATGGATCCAAGATCGGCTGCCACTTAGGAGCTTTGTGATTTCAGCAAGTTATTTCACTTCTCTGCGCCTCAGTTTCTTCTCAAGGTTGTTGTGAAGGTTAAATGAGTAGAATCTATGTAAAATACCCAGCACACGTCACTCAATTAATTCTGGTTTCTTTAAATTTCAGAGGAGTATTGTTGGCTTGATGAGGGAGTATTTTAAAATAATTTTTAGCTCCTTGGCAGAAAAGTTTCTTTATACTTAGCAGTAGATATTTTGGATGCTTTATAAATCATATAGTACAGGGACTTCCCTGGTGGTCCAGTGGTTAAGACTCCGCGCTTCCACTGCAGGGGGCCTGGGTTTGATCCCTGGTCAGGGAACTAAGATCCCACATGCAGCGTGGCACAGCCCCCCCAAAAAAATCGTATTGTACAATACTGTATCATATTGTACTTCTATTAAAATATAGATGTGAACTTAAGAAGTTTATAATTTCAAATACAACAATAATTGATGTTTATGATGCTTGGTATTTTTAAATAGTTAACTATCTAAATCCTCATAGCAACTCCTTTTATGTAGGTTATTAAATCACAAAGATAGTAAGTGGCAGAAAAGGAATTCCAAATTTGGTCTTCCAGTACTAAGTCCAATATTCTTATCATCATGCTGTATAGATTCTATAATGAGAAAACTGATAATCACTTTGTTACTTGAGTTTGAGAATATAACGGTTGCTTACCATTGCTCCCTTTACTCCCCTAAAACATGCCGACACAAGTTATATTCAGAAGGCCCACATTTCTTACCATTTTAAAAGGTGAGATTTGCATAAGTTTGTTCATTCTGGTATCTAAAGACATGTCCACTACTTTTTTTTTTTTTTATAATATTTATTTATTTATTTATTTGGCTGTGCTGGGTCTTAGTTGCGGCACTCAGGATATTTGTTGTGGCGTGCGGGCTCTTCGTTGTGGTGTGCGGGCTCCTCTCTAGTTGCAGCGTGTGGGCACCAGAGCACGTGGGCTCTGTAGTTGCGGCATGCAGGCTCTCTAGTTGTGGCACACAGGCTCAGTAGTTGCTCCATGGCATGTGGGATCTTAGTTCCCCGACCAGGGATCGAACCCGCGTCCCCTGCATTTGAAGGCGGATTCTTAACCACTGGACCACCAGGGAAGTCCCCTGTCCACTACTTCTTTTAAAATAAGATTCTGCAAACACATTTGCTTTGAGTACTTTTGGAAAGATAAAAAAGTGTTTACTTCTAGGCCAAACTACCTTATTAGAGGAGAAAGAAATGAGAAGAGTGAGAGAAAGTTTGAGAAGCTGGAGAAGAGGGAAAAAAGTAATACTAATGTTTATGTAGTATACTGCTGTTTTCATAGGTCTTTTACAAATTA
Organism: Balaenoptera physalus; assembly: GCF_965194825.1. Taxonomy (NCBI): domain Eukaryota; kingdom Metazoa; phylum Chordata; class Mammalia; order Artiodactyla; family Balaenopteridae; genus Balaenoptera; species Balaenoptera physalus. The sequence goes on from NC_138886.1 coordinate 14,094,318, forward strand.
CTTTTTATTTATCTTTTCCCTGACAGTGAATGTCATCAAGTGACATAGGCTAAAACACCATTCTGAAAATAGGTAGTAACTATAAAGTAGTGGAAAAGTGCACTGGACATTCGAAGGTCTAGGGCAGGGGTCTGTAAACCAAATCCATGAACCAAATCCAGTCCACTGCCTGTTTTTGTAAATAAAGTTTCATTGGAGCACAGAAGCCTCATTTCTTGATTGTTTTGGCCCCAAGGATAGGCATATTAAAATTTTGAGATAAATCCATAATTCTTTTCTATGAGTTACTACAGAGTAATATTTAATTAAAATTTTAAAATAATATTATTTCAAAATGTCAGACAATTTGTCAGAGCAAGCAGTGTATCACAAAAGTCATTTAAAAACTTTTACTTAAAGAAAGTCATTAGAAGGAAGGCGTGGGAGCTCAGAATCCAGCTCTAAGCACTGCATTTCTTTTTTTTTTTTCTTTTCGACTTTTTATTTTATTTTATTAAAAAAATGTTTTTAACATCTTTATTGGAGTATAATTGCTTTACAATGGTGTGTTAGTTTCTGCTTTATAACAAAGTGAATCAGCTATACATATACATATATCCCCATATCTCCTCCCTCTTGCATCTCCCTCCCACCCGCCCTATCCCATCCCTCTAGGTGGTCACAAAAACACCGAGCTGATCTCCCTGTGCTATGCGGCTGCTTCCCACTAGCTATCTGTTTTACATTTGGTAGTGTATATATGTCAATGCCACTCCCTCACTTCCTCCCACCTTACCCTTCCGCCTCCCCGTGTCTTCAAGTCCATTCTCTACGTCAGCGTTATTCCTGTACTGCCCCTAGGTTCTTCAGAACCTTTTTTTTTTTTTTTTTAGATTCCATATATATGTGTTAGCATACGGTATTTGTTTTTCTCTTTCTGACTTACTGTCACTCTGTATGACAGACTCTAGGTCCATCCATCTCACTACAAATAGCTCAGTTTTGTTTCTTTTTATGGCTAATATTCCATTGTATATATGTGCCACATCTTCTTTATCCATTCATCTGTCGATGGACACTTAGGTTGCTTCCATGTCCTGGCTATTGTAAATAGAGCTGCAGTGAACACTGTGGTACATGACTCTTTTTGAATTATGGTTTTCTCAGGGTATATGCCCAGTAGTGGGATTGCTGGGTCGTATGCTAGTTCTATTTCTAGTTTTTTAAGGAACCTCCAAACTGTTCTCCACAGTGGCTGTATCAATTTACATTCCTACCAACAGTGCAAGGGGGTTCCCTTTTCTCTACACCCTCTCCAGCATTTATTGTTTGTAGATTTTTTGATGATGGCCATTCTGACTGGTGTGAGGTGATACCTCATTGTAGCTTTGATTTGCATTTCTCTAATGATTAGTGATGTTGAGCATCCTTTCATGTGTTTGTTGGCAATCTGTATATCTTCTTTGGAGAAATGTCTCTTTAGGTCTTCTGCCCATTTTTGGATTGGGTTGTTTGTTTTTTTGATATTGAGCTGCATGAGCTGCTTGTAAATTTTGGAGGTTAATCCTTTGTCAGTTGCTTCATTTGCAAATATTTTCTCCCATTCTGAGGGTTGTCTTTTTGTCTTGTTTATGTTTTCCTTTGCTGTGCAAGAGCTTTTAAGTTTCATTAGGTCCCATTTGTTTATTTTTATTTCCATTTCTCTAGGAGGTGGGTCAAAAAGGATCTTGCTGTGATTTATGTCATAGAGTGTTCTGCCTATGTTTTCCTCTAAGAGTTTTATAGTGTCTGGTCTTACCTTTAGGTCTTTAATCCATTTTGAGTTTATTTTTGTATATGGTGTTAGGGAGTGTTCTACTTTCATTCTTTTACATGTAGCTGTCCAGTTTTCCCAGCACCGCTTATTGAAGAGGCTGTCTTTTCTCCATTGTGTATTCTTGCCTCCTTTATCAAAAATAAGGTGACCATATGTGCATGGATTTATCTCTGGGCTTTCTATCCTGTTCCACTGATTTATGTTTCTGTGTTTGTGCCAGTTCCATACTGTCTTGATTACCTTATCTTTGTAGTATAGTCTGAAGTCTGGGAACCTGATTCCTCCAGCTCCGTTTTTCATTCTCAAGATTGCTTTGGCTATTCGGGGTCTTCTGTGTTTCCAAAATTGTAAGCACTGCATTTCTTACTACAAGAAAGGAAGTTAAATTGACATGAGACTTGAGGAACAGAAATGGGAAGTTGCGGGACTATGTACTTTGGCAAGAACATTTGGGTGAACTCTGAGGAAACACCTCTGTGTTCTGCTCTGCTATAAATTATATGTGGGTAAGTTAAGGGAAAAAGGAAATTGTAGGCAAGTAGTGTGATATGTAGCAGAAAGGAGGTGGAATCTGAAATTGGTACTTTGATTCCATTCTTGATTTAGCCACTTACTAACTGTACAGTCTTGATTAAGATATTTGACCTCTCTGAGCCTCAGTGTTTTCATCTGTAAAATAGGATTCATAAATGTAGCATGAAGAATTTTTGTGAGAATTAAATTGTGTGTGTGTATACCCACTTACATTGTAACTGGCACTTAGATTCAACTCAGTAACCCCCCAGTAGTTGAGTCTGTTTTTAAATTATTTTTTAATTTTTTTTATTTATTATATTTATTTACTTATTTTTATTTTTGGCTGCATTGGGTTTTTGTTGCTGCACACGGGCTTTCTCTCTAGTTGCAGCGAGCAGGCCTACTCTTCGTTGCAGTGCAAGGGCTTCTCATTGCGGTGGCTTCTCTTTGTTGCTTAGCACGGGCTCTAGGCGCATGGGCTTCGGTAGTTGTGGCATGCGGGCTCACTAGTTGTGGCTTGCAGGCTCTAGAGCTCAGGCTCAGTAGTTGTGGCACATAGGCTTAGTTACTCCGTGGCGTGTGGGATCTTCCTAGACCAGAGCTTGAACCCGTGTCCCCTGCATTGGCAGGCGGATTCTTAACCACTGCACCAGCAGGGAAGTCCCCTGTTTTTTTTTTTAAATGAGGAATAGAATTGGTGACTCACAAAAGAGAAGAATTAAGTCATCCAGTCTTGGGTATGAGTAGGGGTTGGGATATCTGTTTCTGCTGGTAGGCTAAAGAAGAAATTGCTCACTGTAGAAGAAAAAAAAGTTTAGCTTATTTTCTTCCATTTTAAAGAAACCCATATATGCTTTTTAAAATTGGACATTTCATGCTTTAGAATAATAACAGCTAAAATGAATTGAACACATGCTAGGCACTATCCTAAGGCCTTTCAATGTAGTGATTAATTTAATCCTCACAGCAACCATATCAGGAAGGCACTATTATTATTATTCTCATTTGTACAGGAAAAGAGTTGCAAGTTAGGTAATTTGCCTAACTTATGATATAATAGCCAGTAAATAAGAGTTGGAATTGAAACATATGCAATCTGGATCTATAGTATATATTCCTATCCATTATGTTGGTATAGCCCCTCTCAAAATCTCAGATATTGAGCAAAGTGAGTGAGTATTGTAAGAAACTTTGATGCTGTGGTGCCAACTACTTGATATTTTATAGGAATTTCATCTGATTATGTAGTTGGTGCTATATAAATAACTCTTCTTGGGAAAGAGTAATCCCAAGTAGACATTGAGAACATTAGAGGAAGTTTATAAATATATGCTAAATTTCTAAGTAGAGTAGTTTAGAGTAGGAAAAAAGCAGGAATACTTAGGAAAGGATTCCCAGAGGAGGTAGGAACTGAGTTGTGCCTTACAGGTTATGATTTGGGAAGAGAGATGAGAAGAGAAAAAAACATGTGAATCCAAGAGAATTTCCTAAGTTTATACAATGAGATGAGAAATATGATCTCCTAACACATATGCAAATTCTCTTCTGTCATGAACTTCTTGTTCTCTTTTTAAAAAAAAAAAAAAATGAAAGTAGAAATGTGGACTCAATTCTATCCAGATTCTCTGATACATCTACTGTCCATGAATGAATAGCTGGCTTTTTAAAAATTTATTTGCCTGTTCTTTATGCCCATATATTTCAGTGGGAGTTGCCCCAGTGAGGGTAGAATTTGGCTGCAGGAGCAAGATGTGGGTTGAGCAATGTCTTTGTGTGCAAACACAAGTTCCTTTATGTACTGACAGATGGCCACCCCTCACATCAACAGTGGTGTTCCAACCTGTTTAATTGGGAAGGATTTGGTCTACAATATCTATCTTTTCACTTTTGCTTTTGGAATACATTTCTGATATTTTCCTGGTTCACATTTGGACATATGTTGAATAAATGAATGGAGAAATCAGATAGCATTTTATCTCAATAAAGCAGTATGCCTAGTGAGAGCCTGACTCTCTTAATATAGCCTTAGAATGTCGTCAGGGTTGACTTATATGTAGGCAGTCATATACTGATTTGAGATTTTTTAATGTATCCATAGTAGGTTAGTATACAAGGTGCATCATTTAAAACTGTCTCTGTGAGATAACGAAGTTCTGCTGTTGCGTAATATCCTTTCCCATAAAACCTGTGGTTACTGCTGTATAGTGTATGTTGAAATATTTACTACTTTGCATTTTTAATTATGGGAATATGCCCCAGGGCAGAGGGAAAAATTTTACTCATGAAATAAACTTAGGCTGAAATAAATGTCAAATAGAAAGATGACAAAATCGCCAAGACTTAACATTCATATGGGGCTCTGAAAATCATCTGTTGTGTAATAAGGAGTAACAGTTGCTTGTGTAAACTCTTACTTATTACTTTGCCTGTAATTCTGGGACATCAAGAAAAAGTTATTTGATCACTAGAAACAATTAAAACTTGAGGAAACCTTTGTCATTTTATTCACTTATTTCATTTAACAGACATTGCATTTGCCAACTATATGTCAAAAGATATTATTCCTGTGCTCAAGGAACTTGAAATGGAAAGATAGAAACACAAACATAATATAAGTATTTATAAAGTACACAGGAGATTCAGGAGGTCTTGAGAGAGGAAGTTGCATTTAAATTGAAATTTGAAGGATGAGTAGAAGTTTGCATGAAAGAACAAGCCATCTTTTAGTAGACTGCAAGTGGCTCACTATTTCTTGATGGCAGGGAACACTTGACAGTGGTAGAGAGGAAAGGTTGAAAAGATGAGATTTTTGTCTGTTTGTTTACTGTTGTATCTCTAATACCTAGAATAGTACCTGGTACAAAGTAGACTCAGTAAATACTTGATGAATGAACAGAATGAATGAATGATTAAGAGTAAACAGGGCCAGACCACGAAGGGCCTGATATGCCATGTAAATTAGTTTGCCCATTGAAGAATACTGAGTAAGGAGCAACATTGGATTTGCTCGTTAGAACAATTACTCCATCAGAAGTCTGGTGGATAGAGAGAGAGCTCAGGCAGAGAGACCAGGGAGAAGGCTATCGTGTAACTCTGGAAGCAAGAGAAGTTAAAGGCATTGACGCTGATCTAAGGCATTGACACTGGCATTGGCAATGGTGCTGGAGAGGAGGGAACCAGCGTAAGAGAGAAAATCTACAGAACTAGATGGTTGATTGTATTTATAGAGTAAGAGAGAGATAGATATGACTCCCATGTTTCGCTCTGGGTCTGGCTCTGGCACAGGCACATGAATGAAGAGATATTCTATTAACTAGATAAAGAATACAGGTGGATAAGCAAGTTGGAAGGAGATGATTATGATCTTAGGCTTCAACATGTTCATTTTCTATGGGACATTCAGATAGTGGTGTCTGGTAGAGAGCTGCATGTGCATTGTGTGCCAAACTCAAGAAATCTTACAAACTAGCTAGCATATTCTTAGTAAAGGAAACTAGCATATTCTAAGGAAAACAAAACAAAGCCTCATAGCTTTAATTTTACTTATTAAACTTTATTCTATACCTCCGTTATTATTCTTGCAATTATACCAATCTCTAGTTTAAATTACCTTTTTTTTTTTTTTTTTTTGGTACACTTCAGTATTTTTTTCCTTGAAGGTAGAATTTTAAAAGGTAGCTGTCTTGGTCAGAAGCAGATAACTGATCTCAGCCCTTATCCTATATCGTGGTTCATTTGTTTCAATAAATGTTTCTACAGTTCCAAATGGTTTATACCTTAGAAAATAAATCATGTAAAGTTCATGGTAAAACAGATTAAAATAAAATTTGAATGTTAATAAATAGCCAGACAGGGGCTTATTTAGAAAAGGCACTGAGTGCATTGAGGTTTAAGTGTAAATAATGCATGTCTATTACAGTTTGGAAAGCTTTGTATGTTTTTCAGTGCACTCTGTCTTTAATCCTCCTTTCAATACAGAGCATGATCTGCCCTCCTGGTCTTCTAATTATTAACTAGATATCATCTGTAGTCAAATGAAAAAAACAAACAAAACACTTTTTCCTCCCAGCTATTGGTGACCTTTGTGAACATTAATGTAACATGTCACAGTGAATTGATGTAGTTGCTGTTGATCAAATGCATAATTTTTCCTAAACCATATTGCAGAATCCTCTGCTTGTTTCATTTTATTAAGCCAGTTTTAGGTCAGTTTGGAATTTTTAAAAGAAATCTTTTAAAGTTAAAGTTTTATTATTGATAATATTAAAAGATTATTTATTGTGCTTCTTCTGAGAAGCTCCCCCAAATCTGTAGTTATATATATGCTAATAGTACAGATAATCAAGTTCATATAAATGTAGTATTTGGTACCAGGGTATTTATTTCTTTAACAAATTGTGTGCAGGATACTTTAATAGACCTTGTGGGAAATAAATAAGACAATGAGAAGACCAAAGGAGCTTCTGGTCTAGTAAGATCATTAAGAAATACATATATAGGGCTTCCCTGGTGGCGCAGTGGTTAAGAATCCGCCTGCCAATGCAGGGGACACGGGTTTGAGCCCTGGTCCGGGAAGATCCCACATGCCGAGGAGCAACTAGGCCCGTGAACCACAACTACTGAGCCTGCGCGTCTGGAGCCTGTGCTCCGCAACAAGAGAGGCCGCGACAGTGAGAGGCCCGCGCACCGCGATGAAGAGTGACCCCCGCTCGCCACAACTAGAGAAAGCCCTCGCACAGAAATGAACACTCAACACAGGCAAAAATAAATAAATTAATTAATTAATTAATTAATTAATTTTTAAAAAAAGAAAAGAAATACATGTATACATATATATATATATAATACAAGGTAAAAACTGAGCCACATCATAAAATAGAAAGATAAAATGTTAAGGGGATTAAGAAACTGGGAGATATCACTTATAGCTGGAAAAATCAGAGATGATTTCATTGAGGAGATAGCTTTTGACCTCAGTGTGAAGGAAGGAAAGGATTTAGACATACAGAAGTGCAAAAGGTGGAAAAGAACGTTACAGAATAGAAACAGCAAGATTAACATCTCAGAGATGTGCTTACACAGGATGTAAGGTGGAAGAGCAGTGGGGCAGAGGAGATAAATCTGGCAAGTCCTGCTGGGGTCAGGTCCCAGAGGGCCTTAAGGGCCAGACACATGATTTGGATTTTATTCACAAAGCAATTTTAAGCAGGTAAAAGATCAGCACTGTGTTCTAGCAGTAGTAGATTGGGTGGATATAAGTAGGGGGAGATCAGAGGCAGAATGAAAACTGTGAGAATGGAGAGACTGCGGAGAGAAAGGAGAATGGTGATCTGCCCCATGATAGTGTTTCCGTGCATAATTCTCTAGAAAGTTTATGATTTTTGCATTAATACATACACACAAATCTAAAGGCAGTTTGTGTTTCTAAGTTGAATTTAGGGAAGTGCTCAGTCCCAGGATTCCTTCTTAGGCCCATACCCTCACTGTATGCTTACCGTTCTTCCTTTGTTGCACGCTGCAGGAATTGAATCTGCTTTCCTATGCTTCAGTAGTTGCTACCACCCACTGTATCCCATGGGATTTTTATTCCCTCATAAGCCTTGCTGCTAAGTGTCAAGCCATGTCCCCATACTCATGTTCTTTCTGTGTTGCTAAAAATAAATCCAGGGGCCTTTTACCTTGTAAGCATTTTAAAAACTATTCGTCTTTATAGAGAGGCCTGTGGGGGTAGCAAACAATAGATATGGGGAAGTTGAAAGCTTATACAACTGATAAACTTTCCGCGAATGGGCTTCAAATATAGGCATACCTCTTTTATTTTACAATTAATTACTCTGACACTCATATGCCTCAGTAGCATAAATCCAGTGCCCTCTTTTTGCATCAATCCATTCCCCAACAATTAATTACTAATTTTCCGGTAGCTCTAGGAGTCAATCCCCCTCTAATGCTGAGTATCAGGGGAACATGATTCTGATCAGTTCAGTGATCTTGTTGTTTCTTACTCTTATATTGAATTTTGGGGTTGAGGCCTGACCCTGAACAACCTGACAGATGATGCTTGCTCACTACTGAGATGATGCTTTTACTGGTCCAGAATCGTTGGCAGCAACGCTTCTTTGAGGTAGGATGAACCCACTCCCTTGGTTCCAAGTTCCTTCAATTATACTCTAAATTGGGGCTTGGAAGTTATAGAGATTTAACAACTGGCTCCTTTAGTTTATACGTGCAGCTACATCCCAGTGTATAAGCCAGTTCCAAGAGTACTGGTTGAGGACATTTTGTAGAATCTTTTACCTAACAAACTATAAATCTCCCTTCTTCCCCAATACAAAAGGTCTTGTTAAACCCTTCTCTCAGGACAGTGGGGCCTCTTCACTCTAAACTTACTAAGGGAACCCTAACTTAAATGATTCTTTTTTTATTTTATTTTAATTTTTAACATCTTTATTGGAGTACAATTGCTTTACAATGGTGTGTTAGTTTCTGCTTTGTAACAAAGTGAATCAGCTATACATATATCCCCATATCTCCTCCCTCTTGCATCTCCCTCCCACCCTCCCTATCCCACCCCTCTAGGTGGTCACAAAACACCAAGCTGATCTCCCTGTGCTATGCGGCTGCTTCCCACTAGCTATCTATTTTACATTTGGTAGTATATGTAAGTCCATGCCACTCTCTTACTTTGTCCCTGCTTACCTTTCCCCCTCCCTGTGTCCTCAAGTCCATTCTCTACGTCTGTGTCTTTATTCCTGTCCTGCCCCTAGGTTCTTCAGAACCTTTTTTTTTTTTTTTAGATTCCATATATATGTGTTAGCATACGGTATTTGTTTTTCTCTTTCTGACTAACTTCACTCTGTATGACAGACTCTAGGTCCATCCACCTCACTACAAATAATTCAATTTCGTTTCTTTTTATGGCTGAGTAATATCCCATTGTATATATGTGCCACATCTTCCTTATCCATTCATCTGTCGATGGACACTCAGGTTGCTTCCATGTCCTGACTATTGTAAATAGAGCTGCAATGAACATTGTGGTACATGACTCTTTTTGAATTATGGTTTTCTCGGGGTATATGCCCAGTAGTGGGATTGCTGGGTTGTATGGTAGTTCTATTTTTAGTATTTTAAGGAACCTCCATACTGTTCTCCATAGTGGCTGTATCAATTTACATTCCCACCAACAGTGCAAGAGGGTTCCCTTTTCTCCACACCCTCTCCAGCATTTATTGTTTGTAGATTTTTTGATGATGGCCATTCTGACTGGTGTGAGGTGATATTTCATTGTAGTTTTGATTTGCATTTCTCTAATGATTAGTGATGTTGAGCATCCTTTCATGTGTGTGTTGGCAATCTGTATATCTTCTTTGGAGAAATGTCTCTTTAGGTCTTCTGCCCATTTTTGGATTGGGTTGTTTGTTTTGTTGATATTGAGTTACATGAGCTGCTTGTAAATTTTGGAGGTTAATCCTTTGTCAGTTGCTTCATTTGCAGATATTTTCTCCCATTCTGAGGGTTGTCTTTTTGTCTTGTTTATGTTTTCCTTTGCTGTGCAAAAGCTTTTAAGTTTCATTAGGTCCCATTTGTTTATTTTTGTTTTTATTTCCATTTCTCTAGGAGGTGGGTCAAAAGGGATCTTGCTGTGTTTTATGTCATAGAGTGTTCTGCCTATGTTTTCCTCTGAGAGTTTGATAGTGTCTGGCCTTACATTTAGGTCTTTAATCCATTTTGAGTTTATTTTTGTGTATGGTGTTAGGGAGTATTCTAATTTCATTCTTAAATGATTCTTTACCCAGTCAGTAGGATCTGCTTGAAGGTTATTTTCTACCTCTGCCCAAATGGTAAAGCAATTGCAAACTTCTCTTGCTAAAGAAGAAAAAACCCACATATTTAATCTCTAGTTAAACATCTCTCTGATAGGACATTTTAATACACTTAAAAAGTTTAAAAATCTTATAAACACCTAGTATTTTTCTGGCCTGTAGTTTGACTTCCTTCTGAGATGAAAATAACACACAACACAACTTGGCAAATACTACTAACATTATTACTACCACCGTCAACCCCAGAATGAACAGCATTAACATTTATTGATTATTTACTATGTGCCAAGCTAAGTGCTTTATATATACTATCTTGTAAGGATAAAATAACAACTGGTTGAAGTGGTATTATTCTCATTTTACAGGTGAAGAAACTGAGACTTGAGTAATTTGCCCCCCAACAGACAACTAGTAAGTGGCAGAAACAGACTCAAACCAACACCTGTTTGACTATACTACCTTCAGTAGTTCCCAGAGTTTCTTAGTTGAGCAGCTGAACCTTTGCTTATTTTCCAAATAAGGGTGGTAACCATCCTAGGTTTAGCTACCATATAGTCAGATTCCTAGCATGAAAAATTATCCTTTGAGTGGTAAAGATAACATCATCAGTAATAAGTCACGTGAGTATCCTGTACTCTCTGATATGATGAAATGAGAAGGGCATGTTACCTCTATGATATCCTTACCCCAAATTCATAACTTCAGTCTAATCATGACAAAACATCAGACAAACTCAAATTGAGGAACATTTTACAAAATACCTGACCAGTACTTTTCAAAAGCTTCAAGGTAGTAAAAGACAAAGAAAGACCAAGAAACTGTCAAATTGGAAGAGGCTAAGGAGATGAGTAAATGTAAGGTAATATCCTGGATTGGATCCTGGAACAGAAAAAGAACCTTAGTGTAAAAATTAGGAAAATCTGACAAAGTCTATAGTTTAGTTAGCAGCAGTGTAGCGATGTTAATTTTCAGTTTTGATGAATATACCATGGTTACATGAGAAGTTAACATTAGGGGAAGTTGCATGAATGGTATACAAGAACTCTCTGTACTATCTTTACAACTTTTCTTTAAATCTATTATTTCAAAATAAAAAGTTAATAGAATTGTTATTTGGAACAGTCAGTCAAGGGAATATGGATAGTATTACTGTCTTATTATGAGGGCAGAATTGGTCCTGGTGACAATTTTTAGCCTTAGATCCATAAGAGGAATCAGGATAAGGAAATAAACTTACTTTGTTGTCGTGGAGATCTGCCATTTTAGATGTATGACGTTGTGGTTAGAATATACGATCAAATTCGTAGCCTACTTTAATATTTTAAATATCTTCTTTCTCTAAAGTTTTAAAAGAAGAGCTTCTAAAATGTTAGTAGACTTAGGCTAAAATAGAAGGACGCTTGTTCCCACAGAGAAGGCTTTGTCTTCCCCTGTGTCCCTTGAAAGAAAACTAAATCAGCATGACTTTCTCCGTCTCAGATGGTTTTTTCATAGCAAGAAATATGTTTCCTGTAGGGTAGAGAGAAATATGGGACTATTCATCTTTTTTCTCCTTGGATTTGATTTCCACTCAAAATATCTAAATTTCTCAATCCCAGTTAGAGATTTGGGCTTGAAGTTTCTCAAGATTTCCTTTAAAAAGGAGCATGAGTGCTTCAGCCATGATTATTTTGACATTCAAAGTGTATAGGACTAGTTTAAAATTATTAATTTCATTATTATTAAAATCATTATTATGCTTTTTTATTTATTAAGATAATTATCTGGTATGATATATTCCATTAGTTTCAATAATTTGGATTTTCAAGCTTGCCCCTGTGTTTATAAATTCAGTAGGTTTCCAGAGAATGTTAATAACTAATATCTGTAAAGTCATTTACAAGTAATAGTGTTCTTTTCTCCTGTACATTTTCTCATTTGATTCTAACAACAACCCTGAGAGGTAGGTAAAAATTGTTATCCACCAAATTACAGATGAGAAGTAATATTTGAAAGGTTACATGATAAGCCCAAAGTTGGATATCTATTACATACCAGAGTGAGAAGAGTCATCTCAAGGTCTTCTGACACCATATCCCATGTTCTTTCTGTTGCATTAAACTCCCATGGCTTGCAGTTCTGGGTAAGTATACTCCCCTGTGCTCGAGGTCAGGAGTTCTTAACCTAAGAGGGGGAAGCACATGAAATGTAATGGTGAATCTATGCATTTTTCTGTGGAGAAGGTCTGCAACATTCAATCGATTCTCAAAGGGATCTGAGATACCATCAAGTTAAGAAGTTTTCTGAATACTGTACAGGAAGGGCATAGATGTTCTTCTCACATTGCCAAAAGCAGTAATGAAAATATGGCTTATATTATCAGTACTGGAATCCCTTTGTCTCTTCTGCCAGTTCCCAACACATACACTACAACCATCTCTTTAATTTTTATTTTTCCTGGTCTTGAGTTGATTTTTAAAAAGTTCTACAGTTAGGGCTTCCCTGGTGGCGCAGTGGTTGAGAATCTGCCTGCCAATGCAGGGGACACGGGTTCGAGCCCTGGTCTGGGAAGATCCCACATGCCGCGGAGCAACTGGGCCCGTGAGCCACAACTACTGAGCCTGCGCGTCTGGAGCCTGTGCCCCGCAACGGGAGGGGCCGCGATAGCGAGAGGCCTGCGCACCGCGATGAAGAGTGGTCCCCGCTTGCCGCAACTAGAGAAAGCCCTCGCACAGAAACGAAGACCCAACACAGCCATAAATAAATAAATAAATAAAAATTTAAAAAAAAAAATGATTATAAAAAAGTTCTACAGTTAAATAGAATGTCCAGTAAAACAGATACTATAGGTATTTGAAAGAAAGGTTTTTGCAGGGAAATAGTTTTAGCCTTCTTGACTAAACCGTTTACCTAAGGAAGCTGCATAATTTAGCAGGAGGATCAGAAGGAAACTAACATCTAATGAACACTGTTGAACCTCTATGCTTGATGCTTTACACATATAACCTCGCTGACTTCTCACAACAACTTAGTTATCTTGCTCTTAGAGGCTAAGTTACTTAGCAGTATGGCATAACTAATAAGTGACAGAGCTTAGATTTGAGACTAGGTCTGTCTGACTCCAAGGTTCTCCCCACTGTACCCTAAAATAGAATGGGCAAGATTAGATATGGCAGCGGCTCAGTGTAAGTGAAGTTCTGGGTGTGGTTAGCATGATTCATCCACCTAGGAACTGGCTCATGGAGACATAAATCTAGAAGTCAGATCTGGGCACAATGAAAATAAATATTGCATAGAAGAAGACAATTTGAAATAATGAGAGTATGTGTAGAGAATCATTTGAAAGGTAGGATTTAGCACATTAATGAATATCAAAGCTGAGTCCACCTGACTTGCTGGAGCCTAAATGGCAGGCATTTGACATGCAGGAGAGCTGAAAACAAGTGTCATGGACCTAGCCATTGAGGTGGGAAGTGGGGAGGCAGGGCAACTGGGACCAGGAGCCAGGCATTGAGAAGTTAGGGACAATAGTTGTAATTCAGTCATTGAGAATATAGGGGACTGAGGTCAAAGGAACCAGTAAGCAAATGGAACTTGATGACAGACATCACTGAGGTTGATTGCTGTAAGTACCCTCTCCTTAGGTCAGAACTGATACCAAATAAAGGGTTCAGCACTAAGCCTAGAGGTGGAAATTAAGTCAGGGCTAGGAGTATTAAAAGTAGGGAGTGAAATAAGAACAATGATATTTTTCCAGTTAATCTAGTGCAGTGGTTCTCCAAGTATGGTCTTCAGACCAGTATCAGCATAACCTAGGAATTAATTAGAAATGAAAATTCTTGGGGCCAGCCCTAGACCTATCTGAATCAGAAATTCTGGGATAGGGCCGGGCAGTCAGTGTTATAACAAGCTTTCCAGATGCATGCCTAAGTTTGAGCACCACTGATCTAGTGGACAATGTTGCCCCCTAAAACCTAATGTCAACTTATATGCAGGAGAAAACCAGAAGGCGTTCTAGCCTCTATTCTTTGTTTATATAAGGATTATAAACATTAAAGATGCCCTTTTAGCAGGGTCATAATAGAATATTGAAGTTAAGTAAAATAGCATTTTCTTTGAGGGCTAGTAATTTTATTTTTATCTGCTCTTCTTTGTCCTACTTTAAAGAACAAACCCAAGGGATCACTGTCTTCCAAGGTTGATTGACCCATAATGGACCAGTCATTAAATGTCTCATTTTTCTCACCTAGAATAAATATCCTATTTCTAAGATTCTAAGAGGTTTATTTAAATGTGATATAAAGCATCAGGATTAGGTGCTTGGAAAAAATTAAATGGACTAAATTGAAGACAAATAGTGCACTCAGAAGGCATCAGAGTTAATGAAGAAAGGTACATAGATTTTGGAGCCAGATTACATAATCATTAAACAAAAAATTTGAGTGTCTATCATGTGCCAGGCACTGTGCTAGGCCGTGGGAATACAGCAGTGGAAAAAAACAGATAAAACACCCTGATTTCATAGAGCTGACATTCTTTTGTTTTTTAAGAACTGACATTCTTGATGGGGAGAGAGAGAATAAACAAGGAAATAAAATATATATTATGTTAAATAGTAAGAGATATTATAATTTTAGATAGTGTAGCTAGCCAAGGCCTTGTTGAGAATATGACATTTGAATAAATAACAAAAAGAATTTAGGGAGCATGCCATATGGATCCCCTGGGGAAAGGGTATTGCTAATAGAGGGAACAGCAAGTACAGGGTTCCTGATGCAGGAATGTGCCTAGCATATTTGAGCAAAAGCAGGGTGATTGTGGCTGAAGTGATGTGAGTTGGGAGAAGGGGTTAGGGGAGTACTAGGTAAAGCAAAATATATACACAGATACTCAAAATACTGTTCTTTCAATATATCTATATTTTCAAAAAATTTTATGTGAAAAATGGGGGGGAGGGAAATAAAGCTATAGTAATTAAGACAGTGTGGTATTGGTTCAGGAATAGACAAACAGATAAATAGAACAAAAAAGAAAGCTCAGAAACAATCCATGATTGTGAAGACATTTGACATATGGCATAGGAAGTATTAAAGCTTAGGGATAAAAGGATGGACTTTTCTATGAATTGTACTAGAGCTTTGATTATCTGTAAGGAAGAAAATGAGATTGGACCTCTAACTTTCTTCATATGCAGAAATAAAGATGAGGTGGATTAAAGACCTAAATGTGAAAGGCAAAACATAAAGCGTCTTAATGACCTTGAGGTGGGGAAGGATTTCCTAAACAAAAATGTTAATGTTATGACAGTGCTTACATAGTCTTTACTATGTGTCAGGCACTGTACTATATGCTTGACACATTAACTAAGTTAATCGTCACAACAAACGTATAAGAGAGGTACTATTATTTTCTCCATTTTATAAGTGAGGAAACTGAGGCACAAAGAGTTTAAATGATTTACTTAAGGTCATATGGCTAGTAGGTGATAAAACCAGGATTTGAATCCAGGTGGTTAAGCTCCAGAGTTCATATCTTAACACTTCATTAAACTATGAAACTTGTGAGAAGAGTGAAAAGACAAGCCACAAACTGAGAGAAGATAATTGTAGCACATTATACTGATAAAGGTTTGCTTTTCCAGGAATACATAAAGAATGTGTACAAATCAATGTCAGAAATACTTGGGCAGACTCTTCATAGAAGAGGAAGCTTAAATGGCTAATAAACATAAAAACATGTTCCATCTCATTAATAATCAGGAGAATGCAATTTAAAACCAGAACGTGATACCACTTCAAGCTGCCAAATTGCCCAAAATTTAAAAAGCTGACGACATCAAGCGTTGGTGAGGATACAGAACAATGAGACCACTATTCCACTGGTAATGGGAGTGTAAATTGTTGCTACCACTTTGGAAAACAGTTAGGCATTGCCTAGTAAAGTTGATCATGCACAAACTATTACCTTGCCGTTCCATTCCTTGGTAAATACCCTAGAGAAAAGCATGCTCATGTGTACCAGAAGGGACATACAAGAAGGTTCACAGAAGCCTTTGGTATCCATAATAACAAATGAAAACAGCCCAAATGTCTAGAAGAATGAATAAATACATAGGGTTATATTCATATGATGAAATATACAGCAGAGAAAAATGAATGACTACAGCTATACAAATTTACAGTGATGAATTTCAAAAACGTAATATTCTACTGAGCAAGAAAATAGTGAATTGAACTGTACATAATTATTTTTATTAATGAAGTTTAAGAGCAGGCAAAACTATATATTATTTAGTAATGCATACAGAGATGGTAAAACTCTTAAAAAGCTAAAGAATGATTAAAACTTAGTTGCTTCTGGGGCAAGAGAAAGGGTGCAGTTGAGGAGGGCCACTTAAGGGGCTTCAAATGTCTCACTAGTGGGTATGAAAGTTTTAAGTTTATTGTTCTTTAAATAACTCAAAGATGATTGTACTTTCTTTAAATTTGTCTACTTCTGTTTTTTTTTTTTAAATAAATTTATTTATTTTATTTATTTATTTTCGGCTGCTTTGGGTCTTTGTTGCTGCGCGTGGGCTTTCTCTAGTTGCAACGAGCCAGGGCTACTCTTCGTTGTGGTGCACGGGCTTCTCATTGCGGTGGCTTCTCTTGTTGAGGAGCACAGGCTGTAGGCACGTGGGCTTCAGTAGTTGTGGCTCACGGGCTCTAGAGCGCAGGCTCAATACTTGTAGCGCACGGGCTTAGTTGCTCTGCGGCATGTAGGGTCTTCCCGGACCGGGGCTTGAACCCATGTCCCCTGCATTGGCAGGCGGATTCTTAACCACTGCGCCACCAGGGAAGCCCTAAATTTGTCTGCTTCTGAAAGAATATTTCATAATTTAAAAATGAAGACTGCAAAACTTTTGCAAAATTATATCAAAGTTGGTAGGGGGAAAAAGAAAGCTTTGCAAGGAAACTGGCTGTTATGGGGCATTTGCAAATAGTTCTAGATACAGGTAGGAAACAAGAGCTTCTAAGTCTTGTAATTGTATTGAGACAGATCAGAAGCAATGTCTTATTTCTTTGGCAATTGTTTTAAAGTCTCATTCAACTGAGGAGATATTTAAATGACTGACGACTGAGCCAGGAGAAGATCAACATAAAAAGCTTCTAGGAGTTTTGCAAGTCTATAGAGATGAGCACATTAAATCCTTCTGAATTGCTTTCATTATGTACATAGAGGTAATCTGTAATATAGAAGAGAGAGAAAAAAACATTGTATTAGTAGGCAGAAGACCTAGGCTCTGATTCTGATTACTCTCTGGCTGTGTGACCTCGAAAACTGAGTCGTTCACATTGCTGATTTTCTAACAATTGGGGATGTTGACAATATTAGTATTTTACCATATATGGAGCTACTAATATTTGGAAGACACTTAAATATGTAAATTTAGCCAATGATTACAATCTTTTGAAACAGGGCTTATTATTCTTATTTTTCAGAGGTGGAAACTTAACTTGGCCAATAATCAAACAGCAAGAAAGTGACAAAACTGAAACTAATGAATGTCATATTGTAAGGACAAAATTAAGTAATGCGTAGATAAATATTGCTCTATGCACTTTATTTATAACCCCATAGTAGGAATTCAATAAATGTTAATATTGCCCCCGACCACTCCACCCCCTACAGGTTCAGAACACAAAGGCTTAGTTAGGACTTGGGTATAAAGGACTTGGTCCTCAGTACTGTTGATATCAACATTTTGAGTTAAACAGGTTTTTGTTCGCTCATCTGGAAACTAAGCCACCACTTATGCTGTCATTTCTGTGAGAAAATGAGTTCTAAATTCTAAGCTCTACAAGTTAATTTTTAGAACTCAGCATGAAAACAAATTATTAATAATTGTCATTTTACTAAGCAAACCTTTTACAATGGTTACAAAAGAATACAGATGTTAACATGTGAGAAGCATCATCTTTTCAAGAAGATGATACTGGGACTTCATGCTTTTTCTGTTTTCAAAATGACTTCTGAAATGCAGAAATCACTATCAAATAATGGAGTAATTGTGTGGGTCTGCGAATTCTTATGGCTATATTTCTTCCATTAAAAAAAAAAGTGAAGGAAATAAGAAATAACTTTCCTAGTTTAAGTTTGCCCTCCCAAGTTGTGGCTCTGGAAATATGATACTTTTATTTTTTTTACCATTAAGTTTTACTTCTGGCTTTTCAAATAAACTTTTAAATTTGATTTTGGTAAGACCAGCTATCAGAAAATATTTTTACACTTAGGCAATGCCCTTTTTGAGTATTAAGAATTTCTGTTCAAATATGAATTTCCTCTAAACATATTTTAGACTCGAAAAAACAAGGAATGTTTAGCATAATAGCCCAATGTTTTCAACAATGAAGCTATCTTCTTTTTTCCTCCAGAAAAGGAGCTTTGCTCATTGCATAGTGGTCTTTTACATGATGGTAGAAAGACAGAGGAACACTAAATGCAAATAGTCTTTTGCCAAAATGTCTGATTATTGAGTTTCTTTCACAAAAAGGAGAAACGATTTTTTTCATTACCTTTACAAACCATGAGCCAAACATGAAATTAAGGATTGTTAATAACTTTTCATGTTGTTTATTTTCCCATGTAAAAGCTTTTTCTGGTTAGAAAAACTTTTGCTAGCTGCCTTTTAATATTATTTTTAATATATTGGGAAAGCTTGCAATCAGCAATTTTCTAATTTCAGACTCTGTTTTAACTAGTAGTTTAAGTCTCTTCCTAAACTAAATTGCTTTTAGTTATTAAAAGAGGCAGAAGAAGAAAATTGATACATTTAATTATCTCCCTTTTTCTGTTTCTTGTTCTTTCCATGTCAGAATGCCAACATGTAAGCTGTCTGAGGAAGAAGGAAGGAGGAAAAGCAAGGCTTCTGAATAAATTAATTTCCCCTAATTAGAACTATACCTTTGTAGTTACTCTGTGACTGTTTGAATTAAAATTGATAACATTATATATAAAGGTATGCCATGCACATAATTTATACCTTGTAAATCTTAGGAAGAAAATAGACAATGTTTTTGATAATGTAAAACATGTCAAGACATTTGGCAATTTAGAAAAAAGTTAAATCAATTAGCTAGTTGGTACAAAAGCATATCAGTTCTTGCTGGCTTTGGTCCCACCTAATGTAGGATTTTGCTGATTCTTTCCCTTCTCAATTTTTAAATTTTCTTTCCAAAAACTGTTTCTACCATGTGTTCATAATGTGCTCTCTTTTCCTAGCCACATTTTTGCTCCAAACTAGTAATTACCCCATAAATTCTTGCCATTTTTCTAGGTTTGTTAACAGAATTTTAAAAGTAAATAATCTTGTCTGTTTTTGCCTAGTAGAGATTCTAACTCATTCTCTTTACAATTCACAGAAAAAATTAAAGATCTAGGACCATTGTCATCATCTTTGTATTTCTTTCATTTTTGAGTATTGATTATGTGCCAGACACTGTGCTAAGTACCCTGCATATGTGATCTTTAATCCTCACAAGGACTTTACAAAGTTTGGTATAATTATCTTCATTTTACAAATGAGAATACTGAGTCCAAGATAGAATAAGAACTTAGTCCCAGCTAGTTACTAGCAGAGCTGGAATTTGAACCAAGCTCTGTCTCCTCAGGCTATGAATTTTCCATAGACCCTGATACCTCCCTTCCTGTGTTCCACCCTTCCTACCCTAGTAAAATAATGGAAATTCTGAAGATTCTCCACCCACTCATCTTAAAACAGAACCTTTAAAATGATATTTTGGTTAGTACTTGTATGACATAAATATGTACAATATCTTGAGATGACACACCATTGAATTTCCTTTTGAAAAACGAGTAACTTCATGTCAGAAAATACATTCTTTGTTTACATTTTAAGAGAGAAATTTTCAAGTGTTTAAACCTTGTAATAGTTGTTCACACCTGTGAGTGTGATAAATTCTATAACTAAGCACTGACACCATAAGAAAATCTGATAATTCTGTCTGGGATAATTTAAGAATGTATAATATATGTTTAGTTATACTTAGTGTAGCTTAGTTCCACAATATTTGTGCTTCCTTTATAAATAATTCCATATTCTTCTTTCTGATATAATTATCCATACTTCATTAGTTCTTTACTAGCAACTAACTCATGTCTATAAAAAGTGATGCCAGATGAGGAAATTCCATCTTAAATTCTTTGCTAGTTGATCTCAGTAGTATAGATTTCTGACTTTTCAAAATCCAGCTCTGTGCCCTTATTCTCCACATATGAAGATGTGAGTCTTTGGTTCTTTAATTTTAAACCTATGGATAAGCACAAGTGGTCTGTTAACAGGCCTTTTTTTTCTTTTCTTTTTTTTAAAAATTTCATTGCATTTATATCATTGACCTTTGCTTCAAAAAGCATTCAACGGTCTTTAACAGAGGGAGACCATGAAAAGCGGTGTTGTAAAGGCTTTATTCTATAAAAGAAGTCACACAGGGAAAGCTTTATATTTGCTGAGTGATTTAATTCTTATACATGCAGAAATTGGCCATGGGCCATGAGTAACATGATGGAAAAGCACTACTAGTTGCAGGCTCACAACCAAACTTCCCCACTCCATTCTATATTTTTTTTAAAAGAGAGAAAAAACACCTCCTTTCTTGCTGTTTTAAAATCTACCCAGGAAAAGTGATGCATGGTATCTAGACTAGTCAACCACCTTAACAAGATTCATAAAGCCACTTTTTTTTTTTTTTTTAATGAAGAACTAAGGAGCATATTCTCCAGGGAGAAAGATGCCTGCTTAAATCAGTCTTCCGAGTGTCTAGAGCAGAACTATGAAGAGAAAGGTCACTTACAGGAATAGCAACTACTTTGGGAACACTGGCTATATTACGGTTATGAGATGTTATTAGGTGATTAGGTATTCCAAGGTAATACCTTTTTCTTATAGATGGTGGATTGGGCAGACACTGTCATTAAAAGTAACTGTTTATTCTTTTGTATACCAAATAACCTAATGTCTATAGAGAAATGGGGAGCAAGCATATTTTGATTAACATTTTTTCCAAAGCCTTGGAAATTGGCTAAGGCCAGTCTCCAAAAGGTACATTATATCGTTTATAATTTTCTGACAGTATAGTGAGACTTAAGTTGACTGATTCCTTCTTGTTGAGTCATAAGATAATCCTGAACTTCATATTTGACGAATACAGATTTACTTTGCTAGATCTTTAAATACCTTGGGGTATTCTGGTGTAAGACTGCGTATATGTATGCAGGTGGGCTTTTGGGGTTTTTTTTCAGTTGTTTTCTTTTTTGCAGTTACTTGAGAGACTTGGAAATGTACATTTCTGTTGCATTTTTAAAGAGAATAATCATCTTCTATAGTATGATCGATACAAACTTTAAGTTTTAACTAAACATCAAAATATCTGGGCTTGTGTCTCTGAGAACCTTGGATTTTGTTAGGCTGCAGTCTCTTCAAGCAGAAAGAACTCTCAGCTTTTGTTAAGGAAGACCTGAAACTTACTGGCAGTGAGAAAAGAGACTGGGATTTATTCTGGGTAAGGCAGAAACAGCTCACTGGGGTCAGAACCTAAATAAATGGTGAATTTTGGTGCTTGGAATCTACAGAATGAAGCTTGATACGCAGGTGGGTATCAGGTTATTTGGCAGTCAGATTTCCTGTACAAATACAGAGTTAAACTGAGGAAAGGGTCGGTAGCAGAGTGGGAAAGTCTGGCTTTGTATAAATAAACCTGCCTTTACTAGATGTGGACAGTAACTTTAACCCTCTGAATTCCCTCAGGAGTAAAATGAGGGTTGTGACTGCCACCTTGTAGAGTTATTTTGAGGATTAGAGAGAATATATATTTATTGACATCGACCCTCAATAAATGATGACATTGTTTTTATCATCATCATCATCACTCCTGCTTTCAGATGCTTCCATTTTACATTTTCTGTAAAGTTATTTGTAAGTCAAGAAATTACGTAACCAAGTATATTAGGCAGCTTTAAGATAGAAATACAGAGTTTGATAGGTGACTTCTCAGGATATAAGGCTTTAAGATATGTTAAGTATTTATTATTTACATAAGCCTGGCTTTCTTTCCTTTCTGGAATGGTTTTGAGTTATGCCTTAAAAATATACCATGTAGAACTGTTTTTCTACTCCTTTTTGGCATACCCTGGGATATTGCAAAGAACCATGGTAAGTGGGAGAGAGAAGTAAACTTCAACTCTAGCTGCTCAAAATAGTTTTTTAGGATAGAAAGCAGAAGCCTCATTATTTAGCCCAGGGCATGCTGATAAACAGAGAGGCACATCTCAAACTAAAAAAATAATTCTTAGGTTTGTATGCTACAAGTAGAATACACACAGCTGAAAATTGCTTTACTTCCATTCTGCAAAGTTCAACCCAAAGTTCCAATAACTCAAATTTAGAACTTCTATTTTTATTACAGAAATAGGAATATGGGAAGCAGTAGGGGATTACTTTAACTGACGTGTAAGAGCTGTGTAAGTATTAATAATTTTAGCTTAGTCTTCTGAACTAAAATGAACAACCCCATGGGGGCTCATTATTAGGAGCTCAGTCTCTAAAATAATTATATTGAAATGCAGTTCTACCTTATACTGTCTCCCATCCAATATGACTGGTGCCAAAATTTTACTGAGATGAAGTCTAAAAACTTGATGTCCAGAATGAGCATATAAAGAAAGGTTGAAAAAGAGAAAATACTTTAGCTGTTTTGAGAACTCTAGTAATTAGTATAGTCTTTCATCTTTCTTTTTCCCTTCCAGTGCTTAACTCTAAAACTCAATTTGTGTATTGAGCATTTATTTATCAAGCATATATTAAGTGCCTACAGCAAACCAGGAACTATACTAGAATCTGAGCATACCAAGATGGCTAAGATATGGTCCCTGAACTCAGCAAACTTACCGAGTAAGATGTATGACATGAAAATAGTTAGAGTACACTATTCCTAGGCTCGTGCTAAGTCTTGAAGATAACCTTTTAAAAAACTGCATGATATGGCCTTTGCCTAAGGTCTTTACCAATCTAACTAGAGAAACAAGAGTTACATATATGAAAGAATATAGAAAAGTCCATAATTAGGAATAAAATGTATGGTATAGAGTGTGTGATGTCAGGAGGCCAAAAGATCTCTGTCGACCAGTCAGGGAAGAGTTTCATGGGAAAAGATGAGCCTGAAAGCAGGAAAAATTTTGAGAGGTGAAGAAGAGGAAAAATATTCTAAGAGGGGTGACTATAGAGTAAATAACAAGAGAAAATTTGAAAGAAAATTTGACCGAAATTGGTGATATATTGGATTTGAGGGAGTGATTGGAAGAGCATGGGGTAGAGAGAGAAGAGGTGAAAATTACAATGAAGATGTAAGTTTCACTGATCAGAGAGAGATGATGTCACTGATATAATTGACACCTAAGAAAACAGGTTAATAGGAAGAGATGGGATACTAAATAAAATATTTTTCTTACTTTAGATTTTTAGTGTTCTTTTTGGGTTGATAATCTAGAATTTTTATATGGATTTAATTCAGAAACCAATAGAGGTCCCCATTATAGTCATATTTACTTAGTTGTGAATTCCAGTTAATTATCAGAAATATTTTAATAAAGCATTGACCTAATGTAGAAAATCATGTTGAGTTTCCAGCACATTCATTAAGGTCCTGGCCTTCATATTCTTCAGCCAAAAGCTAGATTGCATGAGGGCTGGGTGGTGTTTCTTCTTCAGATTGGGCAGTGTGGGTGCTGAGGGAACTGTGGAATGATTCAGGAATGAGATGTAGCAGCAGTGCCAGTTCTATGCCCCAGTGCTTTTAGTAAATAAAGATTTTGAAGGACCAGGGACTTGTACTCTCCATGGTTCCTTTATCATCTATGATAAACTACCCAAGTGCAGAGGATTAAATTGTCAAAAATGATTAGTGTTAGTACTATGTTAATTGAATTAATATAGTCATGAAGCTGCTCAACTTCCAATTCAAAATAAAAATCACTCAGTACATCTAGTGAACACAATCTAGTTGAAACTATTTCTACATTAAGATCATCTATGATGGGATGTTAGGCAACAAAACTTTCAAACTTATTTACTTTTGTTCATTGTCTTTGCTTTTATTTGCAGTTCTGGGAAATGTCAGTGCAAAGTGGGTGTCACCGGCTCTTCATGTGATAGATGCCAAGATGGATATTATGACTTTAATAAGAATGGCTGCTTGCCCTGCCAATGCAATAATCGGTCTGCCAGTTGTGATGCCCTCACAGGTACACACTTTCCTTACCTTTTTATATAATTAGTGCACTGTTCTTTTCACTTTGAAGTCCTTCCTCTATGAGTTGATTCTCCCAAATAGTTTGTAAGGGTCTTTCTCTTCTAAGTAGGCTGTAATAGGTCATAGCAAGCCAAACTCCTGCTACAACAACTTAAAAAAGATATATAAATTTCAAAAATCATATTGGTTGGAGATCCATGGAAGAAAGGAAAACTATATGCACTAAAATTCCAGACAGGGTATTCCTAAGTAAGCTGATGATCAACCAGCCTTTTTCCTTTCAAGGGACATTGCTGATTCTGGGCACAGACTAAGGAGCAGGCTTGGTCCAAGTAAAAGAATTCTTCTTGAGGAAAGAGATACAAGAAGAGCTTCTGGCAGTCATTTGGGGCTCACGTGATGAATTGGAAACTAGAGGAGCCCTAAACACAAGGCCAATTTTCCCACAGGACATAAGCTGACTGTGCAGGAGATGGAAGGCTGTTCCAAAAGGTAGAAAGAAATTTCTCAGTCTTGTGGTGCTTAGGAGACAAAAATCTCTTTAGAAAGAGAGGACCTGCTACAACATACAACCATCTCTCTCTCAAGACCTTGCCAGATTCAAAGGTGTGTGGAGTGGGACTTAGGCTCACATTACTTAAGGGAAGTACTAATCTGTTGCAGTCTTTCAGAGCTGAGGAGACACATGCCTGCTAGGTTTTCAGTCAAAAGCCTTAGAGGGTCATGACCAAGAAGTAGTAATGAACCGTAGGTGAACTGATTCATACTAAAATTGCAGTCCATCCTCAATCTATCTCAATTTTTGATTGAATTGAGGTGATCCTCTCATTGTATCTGTCTAACAGAGGAAAGGGGAATCATCTGTGGTTCTTTATACATTGTGTCTGGCAATCAAAACACTAGACAATGCTCAGGTAGGAAAATGTGACCAATAATAAAGAGAAAAACAATGGAAGCAGACTCACAGATGACCCAAGTGTTAGAGGTAGCATAAAATGACTTTAAAATAACTAAAATTAATATTTTAAGAAAATAGAGGAAAAAACAGACAAAATAGGTGAAAAGAGGCAAAATTTCAAGAGATTTGGAATCTATAAAAAATAATCAAAAGAATAATCTAGAACTGAAAAATATGTCTGAAATTAATACCTCATTGCATGGACTTAACAGCAGTATACAGTATATACTGTGAAGACAAGGTTATATACCATTGTATACAGTGAAGACAAGGTTAGTAGATTTAAATACAGCTCAATTTGAAATATCCACACTGCAGCATGGAGGAAAAGAATGCAATGTAAAGAACAGAGCAGGAAAGACATGTGGGAAATAGCCAAAAGGTCTCACATAAATGTACCTGAAGGCTCAGAAAGAAAGGGGAGAGATATTGGGACAGAAGCAAATATCTAAAGAGATAATGTCCAAGAGTTTTCCAAATTAATGAAAGACGTCAACCCACAGATTCAAACAGCTCAGCAAACCGTAGGCAGTATAAAAGCAAAGAAAACCACATCTAGGCAAACTTAGTTAAACTGTTTAAAACTAAAGACAATTAACTTTTCTGCTCTTCAGTTTTCCTGAGTGTAAGGATTAGAGATACTTCCTTGGAAATCTTTTTTTCCCCAACAAAAAAAATCAGAACATACTAGTCTGACAAGTACAAGTGTTTTTATGAGACCAAGGTAGCAGAATATTTGAAAAGAAAGTACCCTGGAAAAATGTGTTGAAATCTTATTCTTCATTCTAATCCTGTAGTCTGTGGTGAAACAAATTGATTTAGAAGAAATTGTGTTTTTTTTTTTTCAATTATGTGATCTGGTCCCTGCCTACTTGCCAGTTCTATTTTGTGCTATTCTTTTTCTTTACTCTTTGTGATCCAGTCATACTGGCTTCTACTCCTAACACGTGTTATGTTCCCCTGTCCCAAGATTCTCATACATGATCTTTCCTCTGCCTAGAATGGTCTTTCTAATATACCTGTACCCCCACCCCTGGCCGCTTTGCCTTATTAAACCATATCCTTCCTTCAGGCCTTCAGTTAAAAGTGACTTCATTAGAAAGCAGTTCATGCTCCAGGCTAAATGATAATTCCCAATTACACACTCTCATATACACTTGTATCTTTTTCATAGCACATATCACAGTTTGTAATTATATATTTATTTGTGATTATGAGTCATATATGGTTTATTCACTACATTGTAAGTTTCATACCAGTTTTGTTCACCATTTTATACAATATTTAGCAAAGATATTTGCACATAGTAAGTGTTTGCTACATTTTTGTTGAATAAATGAACAAATGAATGGAGAAACTTACAGAGCAAAGATGAGTTTCAATCCTACAGAACGACAGAAATGCTTCATCATGCTGAGTTGATTTAAACTGCTCCCTAGGTCGTTTATGGTACCAGGAAGCAGTCTACATTGCTGGTTCTCATTTCTAATTTTCCTTGCAGCAGCGAGGTAGCTTTCTTTAGTGTCACATAAATCCCAACCTGTTTTTGCTCAGGAGATAATTTAAGGCAAAAGAAATCCTTTTCATGGTTATGATTTCTAAAGCAGCTAGTAATAAGAAATAAATGGTTTCTCTGTTTGGAAATATAATAGAAGTGGAATCTAATGTGAAAGAGTGCAAACACTTAATATAAAACTGCCAGCTTAATATAAAATCAGTCTTTCCTTTTGTCTCAAATTTTGAAAAGATTTTTTTTTCAACAGTGTTGTGATACGGTTGCCCTCTGGTGGCCACTTACTGTGTTTTTGCAGTTCTTATTTCCCCCACCCGCCTAGTCTTTATCTATACCTTGTGTTTTAGATTGAAGTAGATTTTTAAAGTAACCTTTTCATGATACAATATATTGAGAAAAATATTTTGGAAAGCAATATGTCTTAAAAATATTTCCCTGATCCAGTAATTCTGTTTCCAGGAATCAATTCTTAGGAAATAATTTGAAATTCATAAAAAGCTTTATGTTCAAAGATGCTCACCACAGTGGCAGTTATAATTCTAAAAAATAAGACAACTCTATTTCTAACAGCGGGGAATGAAGCAAATTATGTTATCTAGGCAATACATGATAAGAGCACAGAAAGTGAAATCTTGACTTACCTTGTACAAATTACTTAGCCTTGTTTTTTCACTTAGAAATTTGGGATTATAACAGTAACTGCCTAATGGGATGTTGTGAAGATTCAATGCAATATGTTTATACAGTGCCTGGCTAATTACAAGCAGTCAATAAATGGCAACTATTGTTATGTTGCCATGAAAATGTTTTAAAGAATGAAATATAACGACATGAGAGAGTGAAAGAAGCAGGGTATACAACGACATGTGCCATATGTTTAGACTATTTAAAAAGCAAAACCCAAACTTCTCTATATAAGGAGAGATGCAAGGAGAAGTATTCAAAATCTTAATAACAGCTTTCTTTGGGTGATTTTTATCTTGTTTCTATTCTCCTGTATTTTTCTAGATTTTCTTTATTGAACACAGACTTCCCTTAAAATGGAGGTGGGAGGGACTGTCATTTTTAAGCTAAAACTTTATGTTCACATAGAGTACTTCTTTTTAAGAATTTAAGGCGACTTTGTGTATTCATAGTGTCTCATGGTGAGTACCTTGACTGGTCAGTAGCTTGACTGAGTTGACCACTCCTTCATCCTTCATTCCTCAGTGACTTTCTTCACTTTAAGATATCACACTTTCCTGTTTTTTTTTTTTTTTTCCCTCCTCAGTCAGCTCTGCTAGATCTTCTTCTTTTCACCTATAAGCACTGGAGTGCCTCAGAGGTTTGTTTGTCTTGACACATTTGTCTTCTGCATTTATACTCTCCCTAAATGATCTCATTCAGTCCCTTGGATTTAATTTAAATGCCATCTACAAATGAGCTAATTACCAGATTTACATTTCTCCCTTGATCTCTACACTCAAAGGTCTAACAGTGCACTTGACATCTTCATTTGAATGCTCTAAGTCAGGGATCCCCAACCCCCGGGCCGTGGACCGGTACCAGTCCGCCGCCTGTTAGGAACCAGGCCGCACAGCAGGAGGTGAGCGGCGGACGAGCAAGTGAAGCTTCGTCTGCCGCTCCCCATCGCTCCCCATCGCTCACATTACCGCCTGAACCATCCCCCCACCCCCCCCACCCCCGTCCATGGCAAAACTGTCTTCCATGAAACCAGTCCCTGGTGCCAAAAGGTTGGGGACCGCTGCTCTAAGTGGCAAGGTAGCCTTAACACATCCAAAACAACTTCTCATTTTACTATATAAGCTAAGCCCGCTTTACTCCTAGTGTTCTAGTGTCCTTCATTTTGGTGACTGGCACCATAGGAGTCACATTTGCTTCTTTTCCTTACTGCAGATCCAGTCCGTCAGCAAGTTCTGTCAGCCTGACATTCAACATGACCTTCTTTGCTATCATCCTTGTCTAAGCAGCTGTCATCTCTCTGAACTACTTTGACATGCTCTCATCTGACCATTCTGCCTTCTCTCTTGTCCTCTCATCCTCTGAACCCCACCCCACCACAGTCCATTCTCACATAACAACCAGTGTGATCTTTTAAAAATGTAAAACCAAATCATGTCGTTCCCATGCTCAGACCCTCCAAAGTCTTCCTATCCCTCTTGGAATAAAATTCAAACTTCCTTCCATGACTACATTTTTTTGGCCTCTGCCTTTCTCTCTGACCTTATCTTCTGTTACCCTCTCCCTTGTTTGCTTAGGCTGGCCTTCTTTCTGTTTAACAGGTTGAAGTTTGTCTTCTGTTGCATAGAGAAGATTAGGCATTTCTTTTTATAACAAAGTACCTTGCTGCATTTCTGACAGGTTTATATGTGAATTAGAGGTAATGAAATAAATAAGGAAAAGGCTTTTTACAGGTGGCGATTTATGCTTTCAAAGCTTTGTCACTGAATTTGGTTGGAAAAGAACCCTACATTCTTTTCTTTGACCAGTTATTTTCTTGGTTACCACCACCAGATTTTTTTGATGCTTAGCCAAGGAGCATGAGATCATCTTCAGGAAACACTTATTCTTTTTTTTGGATTTGCTCCTTTGGCCATCTTTCAGCAAAGAAAATGTGAATTTTAAGGCAGTATTGTTATATTTGGGAGGTTCCAGGCAGAGCATAATGAACAAAGTTACACTTCACCTAATTTTTATATGTCATTTATCATAAAAGAAAGATTCTTAAATTTCAGATTTTAAAGGGAACTTAGATCTCATCTAGTTCAGCTTTCCTAGTTTGTAGATGAGGAATTTGAAGCATTATATCCTATGGAATATTTACATATACCCTCTGAAATGTTTACATTACATTAAATCATTGGGCAAGGAATTATTATCCCATTTTACATATTAAAAAAGTGAAACTCAGAGAAGCTATTTGCTGAAGGTCACATAGCTGTAAGAGGTTCAGCTGAGAATGGAACTCATATCTGACATGAAATACATACCATTTTTCTTATGTTATGTTGCCTCCCAAAGAGGAGTTGTAAGCTGTTAGAAAAGCAAATTCATATTATTAGTTCCTGCTCTATATGGACTTTAAAAGTTATGATCTTTATTTTTATTGTAAAAATCAATCTTCAATTTTGTACATGAAATGTTTTAAAATTGCTTGAGTTTTTGAAATATTTTACAATATACATGTGATACATTTTACAATGTATTAATTTTGTAATCAGAAAAAAATTAAGATAGTAAAAATAAAAGTGATAAGTTCATAATAGAGACAATTTAAAAATTAGAGGGGAATAAAACACTTAAAGGACTGTTGCCCCTCACAACTATTGTTAGCATTCTGGTGTATTTATGTCTTACCGTCTTTAATTTATTAATTTTCTTTTTCTATAGCTGTGTTCCAGATGCATGCTATTTTTAAAGCAATGTAGAGTGATGAGTTTTTAAAAACTGATGAGTTTTATTGTTATACTTGTTTCCTCCTTTACTTTTCAGATAACATATTTACCATGTAGGCTTATTTTTTCTTATTGATTTCTCATTGTGGCTTGTCGCGTAAAACAAATTGAAATAAGAAATTCTTCTGGAAAAAAATATTAAATATTCTAATATAAATGGTTTAGGAGAGTGAAGCTGTATTGTGATAAGCACAACAACAAACGTTTGAAGGTCTTACCTAGAATAGTAGAAAGCCCCAAAATAATAAGCATGTAGGTCCAGTAACATTGTAGGAGCAAAGTATTAAAAGTATATATATATATATATATACTGTTTTTTAATAAGACCTTTTCTTGCCACATTGCAAATGGCGTGTTATTGGAATGCATCCTTATTCTGTTTCAGAACTATTAATTTTTGAGATATTTTTATATTAAAGTTTAGGACATTATCAGAAATTTTTCTTGAAAATTATTTCCATTGGACATTTTTAATAGGGGGAGAGCAGGTAGACAGATTTTACACATAAAGCAGGTTTTGACTTTTCCAACCTGCAGAACACTTTGACATTTATTTTATTTTTAGAGCCCAAATCTACAGTTTCCTAGTATGTATTTTTCAGCTATTTTTATTGTCACAATGGTACATAGCTAAAGAGGGATCAGGATATAAGAAGATCTGCGAAGAAATCAGTACCTTAAGTGTTTATCAACGTATGAGGATATACTACTTTGTTACATATATGAAATACATCATTAACACTATCAGGCCTTAAAAAATTCTATAATTAAAAGTGATATTTACATGCAAATTTGATTTAATTCAGAGTTAAGTGTTCATATAATAAACTTAAAAAAAATGTCTTTCTGAATAAGTTCATGAAGTTTCAAGGAACTTTGCTGTAATCACATAAGAATTGAGATTTGAGATGTATGTTAATAATTTCCATTCTTTTGGTTTTTCAAATCTTGTTCCAGTTGTCAGACCATTTTATTCCACAGCCTCATTCTCGCTCCCCTTTTTTGTAAATATTTCACTAGTAAGGAAAAGAAATCAAATAAAATTACTTATGATACTTTCGCACTGAACTATATTTAGCTTATCATGTAAAAATTTCATTGTCTTCCTAGATTTCTTTGTCGAGTTTACTCACTTATTTCTGTAATAGTAGTTCTGAGTGTCCCCTTGAATCTTTGTGGAATGTAGATTACACTACACATTTTTGTTTCCTGTTTGCAGATGTTATGCTGCTTCAGTGCCTGTAGAATGTCCTTACTAGTAGGGAACCAAAGGAGTATCATTAAGGAACACATAACTTTGCTTGCCTCCTTCCTTTTCATTTTCTTTATTAATTGTTTTCATTTTTATTTTGAATTTTTAAATATAAAACCATATGGAGAGGGACTTCCCTGGTGGTCCAGTGGTTAAGACTTTGCCTTCCAATGCAGGGGGTGTGGGTTTG
This sequence comes from Balaenoptera physalus, assembly GCF_965194825.1. Taxonomy (NCBI): domain Eukaryota; kingdom Metazoa; phylum Chordata; class Mammalia; order Artiodactyla; family Balaenopteridae; genus Balaenoptera; species Balaenoptera physalus. The sequence continues at coordinate 14,126,105 of NC_138886.1, forward strand.
ATCCCTGGTTGGGGAGCTAAGATCTCATATGGCTTGGGGCCAGGAAACCAAAAACATAAAAAACAGAAGCAATATTTTAACAAATTCAATAAAGACTTTAAAAATGGTCCACATCAAAAAAAAAATCTTAGAAAAATATGGAGAATAATATAACAAAGAATTAATAAATATTAACACTTTGGTATTTTGCTTAATATTAATACATATTTATAGTTACATATTTGAAATAGAAAATTTCAAATAGAGTTGGAATTCTTCCTTTGTTTTCTTCCCTGCTCTCGTTTTTCTCCCTCCCTCTACAGAGACAAACAGAGCATATAACTTGCCTGTACCCTTTCAGTCTGGATTTAGTTTTTACTGCATATGTATGTATCCATCTGCCTAGAGTATTATGTATCCATTTGCTTAGTATTGTTTAGTGTGGTTTTTAAAATTTTTATTTCAATCAATCAATTTTTACAAAATAAGTAAGCACTCTCCTTCTTTATGTATCATTCTACAATTTGCTTTTTTCAACCAACGTTGTTTTTAGGATTTATGTGTGTTCATACATATGGTGTAGTTCACTAATTTAACTACAGTATCCCAACTATTAAAATAATACAATTTATCTATTCTTTTAATAGGTCTTTAGGTTGTTTTTATTTTTTCTTTGCAAATTGTTGGCCTGCTTTTGGTATGTAGTCAATCAATCAACAAGGGCTTATTGCGACTCTAGTCATGTACCTAGCCTTTCCCTAAAGAGTTTACAATCTAGTAGGGGACACAGAACTGATAGGCCTGTTTAGTATAGAAATAAGATGGGGTAGAAACTGAACTCTGTGCAATCTCTGGTGGATAACTTTTTCTGGTTAACTCTTAAGTTTTTTTGGTTGCAGGTATGATCTATTTAAAGTTACTGTGCTTTCAGAGTAAATCTTTAACTTCTTGAAATGATTTGCTTCTTTTAGGTGCTTGTTTAAATTGCCAGAATAATAGCAGAGGGGATCATTGTGAAGAATGCAAAGAAGGATTTTATCAGAGTCCTGATGCCACTAAAGAATGTCTTCGCTGCCCTTGTTCAGCAGTGACATCTACAGGCAGTTGTATCATAAGTAAGGCCTTTCCCTAAATCTTCATTTTTAGAGGAAAAATCAGTGAATCAATTATCACTAGGTAGAAAGTGTGTTGATAAAGTTCTAGATGCTGTAGGTGAAAGGGAGTTATAAAAACAGTATAGGTTTTCCTTTCTAGGAATTTGCAGTCAAATCCAAATACATATGTGAAATGAGACATGAGGGAGGGATGAGGAAGTTTTTGTTAAAACTGTATTTTGGGGCTTCCCTGGTGGCGCAGTGGTTGAGAATCTGCCTGCTAATGCAGGGGACACGGGTTCGAGCCCTGGTCTGGGAAGATCCCACATGCCGCGGAGCAACTAGGCCCGTGAGCCACAATTACTGAGCCTGCGCGTCTGGAGCCTGTGCTCCGCAACAAGAGAGGCCGCGATAGTGAGAGGCCCGCGCACTGCGATGAAGAGTGGCCCCCACTTGCCGCAACTAGAGAAAGCCCTCACAGAAACGAAGACCCAACACAGCCAAAAAAAAAAAAAAAAAAAAGCACTAGGCTTCTACTTTAAAACAAACAAACAAAAACTGTATTTTGTTCCATCTGACATGACTGAAGAGGAAGGAATAAAAAAATTTTGAGTGCCTATCCATCTCAGTTACTCAGATTCTTTATGTAGGCACACTTCTTTCCTTCTCTACCTAAATAGATTTTCTGGGTGGCCCTATCATTCTCACAACAAACTGGACAATTAATAAATAAGGTGTAAATTATTAGTTTGAATTCCATGTGTTTCTTAAGTTTGAGAGGAGATAGTAGGCAGGGTGTGTAAACTGTTCTGGTGGGGGGACTAGTATTAGTTTGGCATTTTCAATTGTAGCTTGAAATTTTACTAAATTATTTTGATGTTCTCTCTCTTTCAGAACTGGGTGAATTGAAACCTGAATGTGTCCGGTGTAAAGATGGTTACATGGGCCAGAACTGCAATGAATGTGACAATGGCTATTACAATTCTGACAGCATCTGTATGGAGTGCCAGTGTCATGGCCACGTGGACCCAGTTAAAACTCCAAAGATTTGTAAGCCTGAGAGTGGTGAGTGCATCAACTGCCTCCATAACACCACTGGGTTTTGGTGTGAGAACTGCCTAGAAGGTTATGTTCAAGACCTCGAGGGAAATTGCATCAAGAAAGGTAAAACTTCACCTAAGGTTGTAAATTTAATATTTAAACCTAGCAGTGAAAATTTCAGGACAGCTACTTTTAGCTTTGTAAAAGCTTCCAATCCTACCAGAGAAGTTTTCTGGAAATAGATTTTGATAGATATTTGCCTAAAGAGATTTCCTTCTATTCCTGTTGCTCTCCTGAGACTCCAGAGTCAACTCTAGAAATCTGAGGACCAAGACAAAGTCATTGCAGTGTTCTCACATTTTCTCTTCATCTATTTTTTAAAAAATATTTTTAAAGTCCTGTCATTTCTTTTATCCTTTGCTTCCTGTATTCTCATCACTTCCAGTGATCATCAGAGGTCTTTTTAAGTAGAAACCTATATCTGGTTAGAAGTTCCAGCTGAGAAACAAGGGTTTATTCTAACTTCTGTCCTAACTTTGGGCTTAAGTTTTCCCAGGTGTGATGGAGGAAATAGTAAAAATATTCCTCAATTTTTAAAATAAAAAGTTATTCATATGGCAAAATGTTTCTTACAGGGAAGTTCAGTAAGGGTTTAGATAAAAATTAATGATTAGAAATTTAGGCTGAATTAGGGATATTCAGGCTTTATTAGGTCATAGAGATTAGGCCATGCTCTTCTATAAACCATTCTTTGATATTCTGACAGATGCTGAATACTGGGCTGATAGGCAGTTGGTCTGTGGCAAGGGTTATCCTTCTGCCATTTTCTTGATATCCTTATTCTGCTGTTATCAAGGCTAAAAAGCTCAGATTGAACCCTATCATTAGCCTGGAGGTCCTGTCACTCAATTCTCTTTCCCACTGGAGGCATACCTTGTCCATACTTAGCTGACAGGGCTGTGATGATTTTTCTTATTAGTTATTAGGAAATGTAAAACATGCCTCTTTTTAGGATAGATTGATGTGTCTGACTGTAGTGATGAATTGTAATGATAATAGTAATCATTTTGTTGAGTGCCTACTATGTGCCAAGCACTGTAAACATTAAATGTGATAATGTTATATAGTACCTTATCTAATTTAATCCTTCCCAAGAACTCTGCAAAGTAGATATCATTATTCCCATTTTATTGGTGAGGAACCTCAGTTTTAAAAAGATTAACTGACTTGGGCTTCCCTGGTGGCGCAGTGGTTGAGAGTCTGCCTGCCGGTGCGGGGGTCGCGGGTTCGGGCCCTGGTCTGGGAGGATCCCACATGCCGCGGAGCGGCTGGGCCCGTGAGCCACAATTACTGAGCCTGCGCGTCTGGAGCCTGTGCTCGGCAATGAGAGGCCGGGATAGTGAGAGGCCCGCGCACCGCGATGAAGAGTGGCCCCCGCTTGCCGCAGCTAGGGAAAGCCCTCGCACAGAAACGAAGACCCAACACAGCCATACATACATACATACATACATAAATAAAAAGAATGTAAGCAGACAAGAATAGCATTAAAAAAAAAAAAAAAGATTAACTGACTTATTTATTGCCACACAGTTCTACTTGATTCCAAAGCTTTTGGTATTTCTACTGAGCTATGCTGCATTAAAAGTACAAAGTATAGTACCTTAGTTATAAAATAGCTATAATCTACATAAAGGAAGAATCACTACGCTTGCAATGGCTGTTTTCTGTCTTGGCTCATATCAACTTTGGATATTTAAATTGTGTTTTTCAGAAGTAACTAGAAATACAATTTTTCCTATTTTGTTTTTGCCTCCATTGAAGAGAATTTTACCTTTATGAAATGCCATCAGACATGTTGAACTTATCTTAGTTCAAATGATTATTATCTAAATCACTTTTAACCAAGTGATTTAGAAGTCTCTAGTGACATATTTACTACCTTTTCAGGAATTTGTATGAATCTATTCAAGAGTACAGAAGGTTGGAAAACTCCAACATTAGAATTTTCCCAAAGATTTTAGCATAGATATTATACATTTTGGATAACAGCCGTGGATGTAATAATCTAGCTTTCTAGACCCTGATTCTTTTCATGATATTTCTTAAAAAGTTATTTTTAACTTGCATTACCTTAAAGCAGAGTATCATGTCAACATCCCATATCAATTTCCACTCCCATGTGTATTTCTTTTATGGTTTCTTAAAACAAGATGTTTTGTCTTTTACATTTCATTCTCTGTTTTTATTTTCAGAAGTTATTGTTCCAACACCTGAAGGTTCTACCATTTGGGTTTCCAATGCCTCTTTGACCACATCAGTGCCCACCCCTGTTATAAATAGTACATTTACCCCTACAACCCTGCAGACTATCTTTTCAGTAAGCTCTGCTGAAAATAGCACATCAGCTTTAGCTGACGTATCATGGACCCAGTTTAACATCATCATTTTGACAGTCATCATCATCGTGGTGGTGCTGCTGATGGGTTTTGTGGGGGCCGTATATATGTACCGGGAGTACCAAAACCGGAAACTCAACGCCCCCTTTTGGACCATTGAGCTAAAAGAAGACAATATCAGTTTCAGCAGCTACCATGACAGCATTCCCAATGCAGATGTGTCAGGATTGTTGGAAGATGATGGCAATGAAGTGGCTCCCAATGGGCAACTGACCCTGACGACACCAATACATAACTATAAAGCCTAAGGAGCTAGAGCTGTTCTCCAGGATTGTGAGACCACAGTGCTTACTAAAACAGCGTCCGCCCCTGGGCCAAACAAAGCCTGGGCAGAGTCACTGCGATGAGAAAGCAAAGGCATATAGTGCATCTGAAATTTTCAGGTACAAATTTATAATGTACTTAGCCTATTACTCTTAGATTTCCCATGAAGATCTGAAGCAGTCACTGACAATAAGGACTTGAAGTAAAGTATATTTTTGTACCAAACCACATGGGAGTATAGAAAGGCGGAACCGCATAGTGCAGCCCAAATCCACTTTGACCTCCAAATAGACTCCTGGGGAAGTGTTTATCAGACCAGCGGAAACAGGATGATGGATGTGGAGGGGGAAAGGACTACCAGAAGACTTCATCTCCATTCCTGAAACACATTTTTTTAAAGGAGGGGTCAGGGGTGATATTCATTGAGGAAAAGCTGATGTTGGGGCTGTATCACAATAAACAACCTTGATTATTTCCAGAATAGGGGCAGAAAAGTCCCAAGAAGATCTTTAGAAGGGTTTGATTTTTCCTTCCAGAATTCTTGCTCAATGATAAGATTAAAGCACAGGATAAGCTTCTAATGGTAGAGAGAGGAAGGCAACATCTGGGAGCAGGAAGCTGACGGTCCTCCTTAGGGTCTCAGTGTAAATGATAAGTTGTCTAAAAATAAGAATATTCCTGCCTCTGGAGAAATAAGGTGTATATAGTTGATGTAGAATATCTGGTCAGCATTGTATTTGTATCTATTTGTAAAAAAAATCATGTCATATTTTATCATCTAGAATTTATTTGTACAGCAGTTAATGGAGTTGTAAAAAGAAAATACGGGCTTAAAAGACTGTAACATAGATGGCAGTATTGCTAGAGCTGGGACTGTGGTGAGCACCAGTCGTTTTCAGTCCCTCTTGGGACACTGTTGAAATTTATAAGAGGTTGGGTGTTTCTAATTTTTCTTTCCCTTTTTCAATCTAAAAGTAGAGTTCTATGGTCTTGGCTTCCTATAGATTCAAGCAGTAGATTTTGAAGACAGTGTTTGTTAAGCTGGGACACAGGCTGCACTCTCCAAACTACTCACCTAATTAGACATTAGCCTCTATATATTTTACATAGATTAATGTAGAGCATATCCTCATTAAAGAATTTTTTTTAATGTAAAACATAGTCTTCCAAAGGAATTAGAAATATTTTAGTTCCAAAAGAAAAGCCATCATATTACTTGGGATCCCCTGTGAAATATCATGCCTGTGAAACATTTATATTCTCCCCCCACCCCAAAATACTTCCTACATTTGAACGTAGCCTGTCACTCACATGCCATGAGGTGTGTACCATCTCTCTGCAGTGCTACAGTTCTTGTATCTTCTTCTTGTCTGGTTAGAGGGTAGCTCTGTAGTTGAGTGGGTATAGTTAGTCCTTGCTTTTAGACGCAGTTTTTTCTTAGAGGCCCTCTCTACCTTTGCTCTCATCTAATTATGATATTGACAGATTGTAGATTAAGCAAGCCAGGAAAAGCAGCCAGAAGTCAAATATAGATATTTATTAGGAAGGAGAGCAAACTGTCAAGTGGTTAGAAAAAAAAAACAAAGATTAGACCTAGGAAATCCAAGTTGATACCTTTGCCTAACTTCCCCAGAGAAATGCCTGGAATTCGGTCATCCCTCTGTAGTTGTTCTCAGGGTTTGGAGACGATGCTCTGGAGGATGCACAGGCAGGTAACCTGCTTCTATTAACCTTAGGTGCTCCGAATATTTGGCCATTGTTCGTGAAAGTAGAGATTACATTACATTAAAATTAGTTACTATCTCTGTAGCCCTTTGCAGTGTGCAAAGCATCTTTCTATATGTGTGTCCTTTGTTCCTCAACATAGGCCCCTGAGGAAGTAATTGTTGTTCCCATTTTATAGGTGAGGTTAAATGTCTTGTTCAAAGCTATATAATATGTCATTATTAGGCTTGGAATCAGGACTCCTAACTCTGAAGCACATGTTCTTTCAACCATATGCTTGTGCAGAAACTGCCCAGCCATGAACACAAGAAGGCTGGGAGGAAGAGTCCCATCTGTGAACGTTTCTAATTTTTCTAAGTACAAGGTACAATCCAGGGCCATACAGCCATGAAGGACTTTGTGGAAAGAACACAGGAGGATTACTCGCTGAAGCCAGTATTGGTGATAAGAAAATAAAAATACCAGTTTGTGCTTCATTAAAGTGAACTAATCCTTCCAAGCAGGGAAAGAAAACCTGATTTCCCCAGCAGCTGCCACATATGCGTGTATAGACTGTGCAGTGCGTAGTTCCAAGGAATTGTGTAAAGTGACATACCTGCCTTTCCCCCAGATTACTACCCCCTCAAGCCAGGGATTGAGGATGGTGAGAAATAAGCGTTTGTTAAACAGAAGTTAACCGAACAGAGAAAGAAAGAGTTTGTTGGGGTCTAAGAGCCAAAGCCAAATAGTCCGGATTCTGGCCATGTAGAGATTCCATGAAACACACTTTAAAAGATATTGCAAAAACTGAATCACAAAGAACGTTTACCTTTAAATATTTATGAACAGCTCCTAGGTCATGTTCTCAATTTGTCCTGATGGAAAAAATTAAGGTCTTAAAATCTGTTTTAAATAATATTCTTTAGTGTCCCATGCTTCTGCTGGTGGAAATAAATTTGCTCTAAAATGAAATCAATCATGAAGTGATCTACAACCAAAATCAGACTAGGAAACCAGTATGGAATACATTGCACAATAGTCATTTCTCTAAAGGCATGATCTCCGTGAACTATGGCGTTTAGCACCAGGATCCCATACGTCCTTTAGAAAGACTAATATTGGAAGAATTTTTGTCTAAGGATTAGGAATGTGTTTATTTTCAAATGACATAAGACTAGTATGAATCTTATTGATGAATGACAGATACTGCTATTAAGTGATACTTTTATCTTCATTAATTCGTTTTAGTAAGCCCTTCCGCATTTCTGACAGATGCCCTCGGTAGTGTTGTTAAGTATGTCTGTCCTCCCTTACTTTCCCCTCCCTCCCTCCCTCCCTCCCTCCATCCTCTACCTCCCAGAGGTCTCTTCTAATGGAATTTCTCCAGTTATAGAGAAAAATGATAATAAAAACTAAACCTCATTTGTACTAAGGTCCTATGGACCTACTGTGTTACTCTTAGGGATACCTGAATTTTAAGAGAGGAGAACAGAGCAGATGTGGAATGGGAGGAGAGAGATTTGGGGGGAGAGGATTTGTGGAAGCATCAAATTATATGTCTACTCTCTAGCCCCAATATTCCCAGAAAATTGGCCACTAAAGCAATACTCACTGACCCACTAGTTCATTTTGGTCAGCTGAGTGCCTTGAGGACACTTAGTCCTTCTTGTGCTATTTTGGAGCCAGAGAGCTGAAGCAACAGTACTTCTTCCTGACAGCCTCTGTTTGGACTGGGTTATTAAATCATTCACCTTGGTCGTGTATTTTCTGTAGCACATATGGTGAACATAGCACCACTTATAATGAACATTCCCTGGTTCTTGTATTTTGAGGTATGTGGGAAGGAGTTGAATTTATATATGTCAAGGAAAGCTCTCTGACAGAAATGTCAGAGAAGTAAAAAGCAACCCAATGTAATCTGTTAGAGCAAAGAAGGCATTTCTGGCCTCATCCACGAAGAAGCTTTGGTCTATTATGATCATCTTGATAGGAATTTGGAAGCTAAAATGAGTTTGGTGTGTGCAGGGGAGTAACAGAAGGTTAATGCAAGTTTTCCCTTCAGCCCCGAGCCAGTGATTATGCCAAGGGGAGAAGCAGGAAGAACACACTGATTCAGCGGAAGAAGTCAAATGACGTCACATGGACTAGAACAGTTCTGGATCATCACAATGTCAGTGGATGAATGATGCTTTTTCAAAGGCCATTGGGAACCTTTCTTACTTATCATGCATACGCAGTAACTGAACCAGCAGCCCTAGAACGTGAGCCCGGGCTTTAGGTCTGCACTAGTCCAAGAGCTAACTGATTTACAGTGACGTTTTCATGCTAGGCACAAGCACTCTGTACTACGTTAAATTTAAGCCCAAGCAATTGGGGAGTGTTTCTGAAACATTAAACTTGTATTTATGTCACTAAAATTCTAACACAAATTTTAAAAACATGTCTCATGCGTATGCTGTACTAGGCTTCATGATGCATTTCTAAATTTGTGTATGATTTGAAAATATGAAAGAATTTATACAAGAGTGTTATTTAAAATTATTAAAAAATAAATGTATATAATTTGTACCTATTGTAGATTTGTTGTTTTACTTTTTTATGTGGTCAGAGTTTTTGGAAGTCTTTTAATATACGTCACAGATTACTTATTTTCAAACCACTTCGTGAAAGTCTTTGAACCCTTCATTTACTGACCATGCTTTGTGTTTTAAGAAGTTCCTTTAAAGAATGTTTTCCACTTAGGAAAAGAAATGCCACACGAAGAAGATTCCCCCCTCTCAGAACAAAACAAAACACCCTGAGAAAAAAGCATATATTAACATATATTCTTGTTTGTGCTTTTACTTGACTCCAATGAGATCCATTGGGTTTTCCATGAAAATATTACAGAAAAAACTTGCTCCTTTTGGATTTCTTTTTCATGCATGTAAAAAATGTCCTTTCTTTAGAATATGAAGGGAACCATGTTCTATGTGTCTGTTAGATAACCTGTAATGAGAATACATCGTTTTACTCTTTTGAGGTACCCTTGGAGATCCTCTATTTTGACAAAGCTCAAAGGATGCCATCTAGAGATCCAAGGGGTACCCTGAAAAAGAAGAAAAAATAAGTCAGGCCTTTGTCCTGAGAGCTTTATAAACTTCAGTTGGTTTATTCAGCTTCAGCTGGTTGATATTTGAACTTTAAAATCCTGTTTTTGGGGCTTCCCTGGTGGCGCAGTGATTGAGAGTCCGCCTGCCAATGCAGGGGACACGGGTTCGGTCCCTGGTCTGGGAAGATCCCACATGCCGCGGAGCAACTAAGCCCGTGTGCCACAACTACTGAGCCTGCGCTCTAGAGCCCACGAGCCACAACTACCGAGCCCATGTGCCACAACTAACTGAGCCTGTGCTCTAGAGCCCATGCTCCACAACAAGAGAAGCCACCTCAGGGAGAAGCCCGCGCACCGCAACAAAGAGTAGCCCCCGCTCTCCGCAACTAGAGGAAGCCTGCGCAGAGCAACGAAGACCCAATGCAGCCAAAAATAAATAAATAAAATAAATAAATTTAAAAAAGAAGAATACACATGTTGTGTGTTGAACACTGAACTTCAGACAGTTGCAGAGAAAACAGGCAAAATGTTTTCTTTGTATGTAATATGAGTAGGTTTGGGTAATAAAGGAAGTGTTTGGGAGGAGATCTTCTTTTGTGGTTTCCTTTGTGTTGTCAGACCAGTTGCTAAAGTCCTGTAATGTCAATAGGTTTTTCTTAATCTCTGCTCCAAATAAGGAAGAGTCTTCGCCCTTCCTTATGCTCACTACCATTCTAACCCAACTGTATAAACTCATGTATAATTTCCTGTATATGCCAGGTTATATGATGTCTTTCTCCCTTTGCTGGTACTGTTTCTTCTATCTATAACATCCTTGAGAATGTTTATTCATTCTTTGCAAACCCTTGATAAAAGAAGGTTGATAAGTCCTTAATTTATATCTCCATTTGCCTAATGAAGACCTCTCTTATTGCACATATTTTATTACAAATACTTGTTATATTATGTCTTCCTCAGTAGACTGCATTCCTTGAAGCCAGGAGCATTTCCTCTTCTGTCTCTTGTATCTGGCACAGTGCTGGCATGTTATGGGTACTCAGTAAATGGTGGTTTAAAACAAAAAGTGTTTGACAGATACAACAGTTGGTCTGTGAACTTATTTGGTGAGGTATTATAAGAAATTTTATATTCAGTGGGTAAGACAATGTTTCTTATTTAATAGAGATGTCAGCATACAGGGTTCAGAGGGTCTGAGAAACTCTTGAGATTGTATGCTTACTTGTGAATATAAACAATTTGTGTGTGGTTTTTTTTCCTGGAGAAAAGGTCCATACCCTTAATCACAGTATCTAAAGGATCTATGATCCCGAAAGGATTAACAGCTATTGGGATGGGGATTACTTTATGTATTTCAGCAATAATCCCCTCTCCCACTGAATGTAAATTGGTACAGCCTTGATTCAAGAAATCCACTTCTGGAATCTCTCATAAGGAAATGACCTAAAAAGCAGAGACTTCTGTGGCAAAAAAAATTTTTTTTTCCCCCAGAGTCGTGTATAAAGTTCAAAAAAATGGAGACAAACTCTAGATGTTCAACAACAGAGACATGGCTTAGTGCATACACCTGCTGAATTAACATACTGTCATTAATAATAAGGATGAATGGGGCTTCTCTCATGGTGCAGTGGTTAAGAATCCGCATGCCAATGCAGGGGACGTGGGTTTGATCCCTGGTCCGGGAAGATCCCACATGCTGCGGAGCAGTTAAGCCCGTGCGCCACAACTACTGAACCTGAGCTCTAGAGCCTGCAAGCCACAACTACTGAAGCCTGCAAGCCACAACTACTGAAGCCCGCGTGCCTAGAGCAACGTGCTCCGCAACAAGAGAAGCCACCGCAATGAGAAGCCCGTGCACCACAACAAAGAGTAGCCCCCGCCTGCCGCAACTAGAGAAAGCCTGCATGCAGCAACAGACCCAACACAGCCAAAAATAAACAAATAAATAAATAAATTTATAAAAAAAAAAGACTAAGGAAGAATGATTAAAAACAGAATTAAAATTAAGTGAAAAAAATAGAATATTTTGAAAATGTGCATGCAATTCTACTTCTGGTATACAGTTTAGAGAAGCTCTTATGTATGTGTACCAGGACCTGCGTTTCAAACTCTTCATTGCAGTATCATTTGTTACAGCAAAATAACTGGAAATATCCCAATTGTTTGTCAGTAGAAGAATGGATAAATTGTGGTCTATCCATATACTCTGAACAGAATTTATACAGTAGTTGAAAATGAATGAATGAAGTACAGCTATATACATCATGGATGAGTCTCAAAACATAATGTCATGCAAAGAAAGCTAGTCATAGAATATATACAATATAATTTCTTTTATATAATGGCCAAAAATGGGAAATGGAATATGTTGTTTAAAAATACATTATGTGGGAAAACTGTAAAGGAAAACGAATGATTAATACAAAAGTAAAGATAACCTTGGAAGGGAGAGGGGCATGCACAGATGACTCCAAAGGTATTGGTAATATTCTTTCTTAAGTAGTGTGTGTGTACATGGGTTTTCATTGTATTCTTTTTAAACACTGTGTGTGTATACACACATACACGTATACTCTGATATTTATGTAACATGGTGAAAATTTTTAATAGGATAAAAACTGATGGATACACATGATTTCAACTCTTGAAAAAATGCATATACAGAAAATGTTTAGATGGAAATATCATAACTTGGTGATATCTGTACTAAAGAAACAAAGCAAATCCACTACATTTTATTTCATAATGCTAAAAGAATAAATTCATCAGGAGGGTATAAAAATCCTAAATATTTATGCACTTAAGAACAGAGCTTCAGTACACATGAAGCAAAAACTGATAGTACTGAAAAGGGAAATAGGAAAAAGCACAATTACAGTTGGAGATTGCAACCCTTCTCTCAATAACATATAGAACAAGTAGACAGAAGAGTAGTAAGGATACAGAGTACTTGTCACCAACTTGACCTAATTGACATGGAACACTCACTCAACAATAGCAGGATATACATTCCTTTCAACTGTACATGGAACATTTACCAAGATAGACCATACACTGGGCCATAAAATAAGTCTTAAATTAAAAAATATTAAATCATACAAAATATGCTCTCTGCATGGAATTAAATTAAAAATTAGTAACAGACATATATCTGGAAAATTCTGAAATACTTAAAAACTAACATGCTTGTAAATAACACACGGGTCAAAGAAGAAATGAATAAAATAGAAAGTATTTTGAACTGACTGAAAATGAAAACACAACATTTCAAATTTGTGGGATGCAGCTGAAGCAGTGCTTAGAGGGAAGTTCAAAGCACTGAGTGTTTACATTAGAGAAGAAAGATCTCGAATCAGTGACCTAAGATTCTATCTTAAACTAGAAAAGGAAGAGAAAAATAAACCTCAAGTAAGCAGAAGATAAGAAAGAATAAAAATAAGGGCAAAAATAAATATAAAAGAAAACAAAAGATCAATGAACTAGAAGTTGAGAAATTCAATAAAATTGATAAATTTCCAGCCAGAATGATCATGAAAATTTTTTTAAAAACCCAGTAATAAGGGGATGTCACTATAGATCCTACAGACATTAAAAGGATAATAAGAGAAGTTTATGCCAATAAATTTGATGACAGGTGAAATGTACAGATTCGTTGAAAGACACAGATTACCAAAGCTCACTCAAACAGATAACATAAGGAGCCCTATAACTATTAAAGACATTGAATTTATATTTAACAACCTTCCACAAAGGAAACTCCAGGCCCAGATAGCTTCGCTGGTAAATTCCATGAAACATAATATCAATTCCACACAAACTTGGCCCGGAAAATTAAAAAGGAGATAATACTTCCCAATTCATTCTATTAGACTAGCATTACCCTGATGCCAAAACCAGACAGACATCACAAGAAAAGAAAAACTACAGACAGAACACAGATACAAATATTTCTAAGAAAACTTAAGCAAATTAAACACAGCAATATATAAAATATATTTAATATATAATTTAATAATTATATTTATATCTATCTATCTATCTATCTATCTATCTATCTATATATATATATATATATATATATATAAAGATAGTATTTCACGACCAACTGGAATTTATTCCATGAATGCATGGTTGGTGTGATATTTGAAAATCAATGAAATTCACACAGACTGAAAAAAATCTTAAGATGACTATCTCAATAGATGCAGAAAAAGTATTTGACAAAATCCAACATTCATTCATGATAATAACATGAGGATAAAGAAGAAGATGATGATGATGATACTCTCTACTATCAAATTATCTGTTCAGGTTGAGGGCTGGGACTGTATATATCTTTTAATGCCATTGCCAAGCGTAGCCCTGGTACCAAAAGGTGCTCAATAAATGTTAGTGAATGAATGAGTGATGGAATCTGCTGTACTGCAGGGTTTACTCTGGTAAATATGGTAAAGGCATGTAAGAACTGCAGTTTGTAAGCTTTAAAGTAATGCAAGCCTAAACCAAAAACCAAATAGACTATTATCTGGGGCAGCACCATGTCATTTGTAAATAGGGATGTTTCTGAGTGACACTGGGAACAAACAGCACAAAATTTCCTTCAGCGGAATGGCGCCGATGAAGCTCACGCCTATAGTGCAGAGAGAGATCTCGCCCACAGACTGGACTGCATATCCTCAGACATGGTGGCCTGTGCTGACTGGGCAGGAAGCAAACTTAGTCTGATATATGGATGCTTTTGTTGTCCTCCCCTTCCTGCCTTTATTTTCAATAGCTTGCAGAACAGGCTAAATCTCAGCTTTTTAATTCCCCCAAAACATTTTTTAAATGAGCCATTGTTATCTTTAATCACCATGGCCAGGGGATTATCCAGTTTCATTTGAAGAAGTTATTTTTGCCAAGAGATGAGATTCTTCCAGACAAGGATAAAGACATTAATGGTTGTCTCTTAAGATTCTGTTTTAGTTGAGATAATAATTTGGGGGCAATTAAGCAAGTTGTATAGACTCCAATGGGCCATTAATCCCCAAAGCAATTGTCTGAAATGGAGAGGCCTTTATATGCCGGAGCAAGGATCAGAGTTTGGCAACAGTTACATTTTGAATCTCCTTCAGTTAAAATGAAAAGGTAGCAGTGTTAACAGGTATTGGTCCTGAGTAAAGAATGAACTTCATTTACTTATAATCCGTACCTCACCTTTTGTATTAAAAGACAGAGATCATTAAACCACTAAATAAAGGATGAAAGTACCAGTTTAGTATAACAAAGAGGAGGTAGAAGTATACCAGCAAAGCTAGGCTAAGGCTACATTAGTAATTGGCACCTAATTTAGCTGAGTTTCCCAGCAAACAACAATATAGTTTACTTAGCTATTACTAATGAAAGGATGCATCCTGGAACATCAGTAGAAAAGCTCTTTAACTGAGTTCTAAAACACAATAGGTTGTAGTACAAAGAGTATCAGCTTTGGAAGCAGAGAGGATTCCAGTGCAGGCTCCACGCTGTAGTATCCTGGGCAAGATAACTGATGGCTCTTAATCCTACTGTCCTTACCTGTAGAAGGAATAATGATGCTGACCTCTTAAGGTTGCACTGAGGTTAAATGAAGCACCCCAGCACATGCCACATCTATAATGAATGGAAGGTCCTTTCCTCTCTCCCTTTTATTTAGGAGGTCTTCAATAAAAGTGTTACCCCCCCAAAATGCAGTGTTATTCTTTCTCTATTGAGCGGTACCAGGTGGCTTGTTTTCTGAGCAGAAAACCAACCCACAGCCCAGTATTGGAGGAAGGTCACTCCTAGCTTTTAGGTATGCTTGGAATGAAATGAGATACTTTTCTGAGTTTAATCGCTGCTGTTTCTGTGCTTCGGTAAGTGATCTGGGGCCAGGATGGCATCCACAGGAGGCTGAAGTAGGCAGCACGGCATCTTGCAGGCATCCCTGTGGTCCCATGGGGATTCATAGAGTTGCCATGTTTGCCTATGGGAAACGGATGGGAGGTGGGTATTGGGAAGTGAGAAGAGTACAAGCCTTGGTGTCTGCACATGTAGGCTGTAACCCTTGCTCTAAGTTTACAGAGTGAACTGGGACAGGCCATGGAACCCATCTGGGTCTCAGTATTTCCATTGGTTCATCCAAGAGATTTAGTTAAATGGTCTCTGTGAGGGCCTTTTTCACTCCTGTATTCTATTAGGTGGGAAAAAAGAGTGTTTGGGATAAGATCATTAATTCTAATTAAGGTTTATAATTCACTCTTTCACCAACATTTATTAAACACCTATTATCTGCCAGGCACTATGATAGACTTTAGGATATAGAATTAAAAGTACCTGTTTTCAAAAGAAGCCAGGCACAGAAAGTGTACATACTGTATGATGCCAGGTACCTGAAACTCTAGAAAAGGCAAATCTTTAATGATAGAAAGTAGATCATGGTTTCCTGAAGTGGAAGGGAGATTGATTGGAACTGGATCACAAGGGAACTTTTTGGCGTGATGGAAATGTTTTATATCAATGCTAATACAGTTGCCACTAGCCTCATGTGGCTATTTAAATTTAAGATAAAAATTTTACAAATACTTAATGATATCACTTATATGTAGAATCTAAAAAATAATACAAATGAATCCATTTACAAAACAGAAACAGACTCTCAGTCCTAGAAAACAAACTTATGGTTACCAAAGGGGAGAGGGATGGGGGAGGGACAAATTAGGAGTATGGGATTAACAGATTCGAAGTAAAATACATAAAATAGAGAAGCAAAAAGGACTTACTGTATAGCATAGGGAATTATACCCAATGTCTTGTAATAACCTATAACGGAGTATAATCTGCAAAAAAACAAAGCAAAAAACGAATTACTATGTTGTACGCCTGAAACTAACCCAATATTGTAAATCAACTATACTTCAAAAAAAGATAAAAACTGGGACTTCCGTGGCGGTCCAGTGGTTAAGACTGTGTGCTTCCACCGCAGGGGGCACGGGTTCCATCCCTGGTCGGGGAACTAAGATCCCGCATGCTACAAGGTGAGGCCCTCCCCCCACAAAAAAGTTAAAAGACTTAAGTTCCTCATTCCCATAACCACAATTCCAGGGTTCAACAGCCACACGTGGCCAGTGGCTACCCTATTGGACAGTGCTAATTCAGAACATTTCCATCATCCCGGAAAGTTCTTTTGGAGAGCACTGCTCTATACCTTGGCTGTGGTGGTGGTTACATGGGTGTACACGTTTGTCAAAATACATCAGAATGTATACTTAAACTGGGTGCATTTTACTGCATATAAATTATATCTCAATAAAATTAATTCAAAATAAAGTCCTGTTCTCAAGGAGCTCAGTCTAATAGAGGAGACAGGCAAGTTAATGGACAGTTATAGAGCTGTGTAAGTGCCATAAATAAGACCAGGGTGTTCTGGAAGTTCAGAGGTGGGGCAGCTATACAGATTGTGGCCCAGGACATTCTCTTCAACTATGGTTGGGGAAACTCTGGGAATTAGACAGAGAAGAGGAAGGAAAGGTATTCTAGACTCTTAAGAACCACTAGCACAGGGACATCCCTGGTGGTCCAGTGGCTGGGATTCCACGCTCCCAATGCAGGAGGCCCAGGTTCGATCCCTGGTCATGGAACTAGATATCACATCCCGCAACTAAAGATCCCACACATGGCAACAAAGATCCTGCGTGCCGCAACTAAGACCTGGTGCAGCCAAATAAATAAATATTAAAAAAAAAAAAAAAGAACCACTAGCACAAAGAGTTCCTTTGGGAGAGTTAGGAAGAGATGCCCCTGCTTTGGAATGGACTCAGCTTGGGAAGCAGAGCCCACAGCCTGGCAAGCAGAGCATGGGCTGGATTTCAAGCCTCCGCCCGTCCTTGGCTGGGTGTCCTCAACAGGGCACAACCTGTGCAGTGTACCTGGTGGCTTGCCACACAGAGGGGAAGGCACATGCAAAGGCAAAGGGCCTTTACATTGATCCCTTTGAGGAAACAGGTGCTGCAGCTACCTCTTTGAGGTCCACCATCGCTAGGTCCTGGTCTGTTCTTTTATTAGGAATTCACCACATTTAATCACTATTAAGACATCAAGATTCTTCTAACCTGCAAAATGCCCAGACAATTGATTAGTTCAATTATCCTTCTTTGCCTACAGCTGTTGCTGTTTTACATACTCAAGTGTGCAGCTGGGAAGGGTGCTTGAAAGCTTTCCCTGGTACCTTAGGACAGTTTTCCCAGAAGTCTTTGACTCTCTTACAGCCAAGCCTCTGGGTTTAGCTGCGTGGGGATCTGGCCATGGTACTGAGCAAGATCAATTTAGGCAGGGAGATCTTGATTTGCGATACCTTCTGTAAGTTTCAAAAAAAAAAAAAATTCAGGAGCACCACCTTTTGGGAATTAGAAAACTGAGGTCCAAGTTTCTTTCTCTGTCACTAGCTTATTGTGTGACTTTGGGAAAATCAGTTCATGTCTCTTGAGAATCAGTTTCCTTATTCATAAAGGATAACAAACGTCTGAATTATGAGACAGCATCAAAGAAAGTGACATGGGCTTTGTAAATGGCGTTGCATCAAATAGCAATTTTACTTTATTTCTGCTGGTGTTAAAAAGTGAGCAGCTGGTGCCCATATGGCATATACAGGTTTCTACCCTGCTTCTGCAGGGCATAGATCTTGCTTATAAAACACCTTCCCCCAACCTCTCAGTCAGAATGACTCATCTCTTTTCTTTGTGTCCCTAGAATCTTACACTTATTTTTCTTATACTACCAAAGTACTTAAAATGTTTTACTTTGATTTATAATTACTTATCTGCATTTTAACCAGCTGGTGACTGCAGGGATACTAGTAATTCAGTGAAAGGCAAATGGCATAGTGATTAAGAGCCTGGGATTTAGAATAAAATTTGGGTTCAGCTCCCAGCTCCAACATTTCTCAGCTGGATGGCCAGGCAAATCCCTCTCCTCTCTAAGCCTCAGTTTTGTCAACTATAAAATTGGAGCATAATCAGTCCCTGTTTCAAATGGTTATTGTGAGGATTGAATGTAAGGTTTCAACATAGTGCCTGGCACACAGAAAGCACTCAGTACATGGTAACTGATATCAGTTATTCATGGAATGTCAGAGCTGAAGGGAGCCTTAATGTTTTTGTTTAATGTACTGAGTTTACAGGTTAGAAAAGAAGCTCAGAAAGTAGAATTGGCAGGTCTGAGATCATATGGTGTTGATGTGTATTACCCTCTCTAGCCTAATAATCTACATGCTCTTCCCTTGGTATGGGGTATTTCTCAGTTTTCTTCCCATCTTGAGAAGAAGTCAGGACTTGAGTTAATTTGGCAAACTGGCATTGAGCTATGTGCACAGCCTGGGGTTAGACGCTGGTCCTAGAAGGCATCACTGGCTTAGCGACCGAGCACACTATGGGGAAGACAGTGGGTAACAATTGGGAACTGGTCAGGGACTGCTGGTGGTGAGGGTTGGCTGGGAAGAGTTCTTGTGAGCAAGGGGGCAGGTGACAAGCCAGAAATACTGCTGACCTTGGGACCAGACAGACCTGGGTTTGAATCTTGGCACACCTATGTATTCAAAGGGTGACTTGGCCAAATCTAGGACAATTTGGGTAACAAAAGAAATAATGATAGTAATGTATTTTAACTCACAAAATAAAGCAAATATCCACGAGTTCATACTGGTTTAAATAAACAACTGAATAAATGGGGGAGAAGAGAAAGCTCTTCCTTACAGTAGAGTTCCAATTAATAAAGATAGAAGGAATGATGAAAACAGGACATCATCAACTGGCAAACAGCACTTTGATAATTGTTTTGGGTAAGAATTATCAATGGGGACTTCCCTGGCGGCGCAGTGGTTAAGAATCTGCCTGCCAATGCAAGGGACACGGGTTTGAGCCCTGGTCCAGGAAGAGCCCACATGCTGGGGAGCAACTAAGCCTGTGTGCTACAACTACTGAGCCTGCAAGCCACAACTACTGAGCCCACGTGCCACAACTACTGAAGCCTGTGCACCTAGAGCCCGTGTTCAGCAACAAGAGAAGCCACCACAAAGAGAAGCTCGCACACCGCAAGGAAGAGTAGCCCCCGCTCACTGCAACTAGAGAAAGCCCGTGCGCAGCAATGAAGACCCAATGCAGCCAAAAAAAAAAAAAAAAAGAATTATCAATGGATGCTAAAATAAGTGGGTGAAAATTTGATGAAAAACAGGATATTTACGTAGTTTCAAATATCAACACAAGATTTTTATCAATTATAAAAAATAGTAATTTTACCATGGAGAATCTTGCCAGATACCACCTTACGCAAGAAAACAGAGTTAACAGCACCAATTAATGAGACATATTAACATCATCTGCCTCCTGGTAACTGAGAAAGGCACAGCATCACTTTCGTGGTACTTTTGCCAAAAGTGCACAACCTCAGTTTTATCGTGAGGAAACACCACACGAACCCCAAAATAGGAACATTCTATCAAATAACTGGCAAGAACTTTTCTGAAGTGTCAACGTCATGAAAGGCATGGACAGAGGAATTGCCACAGATTGGAGGAGGGTGAGGAGACATAACAGCTAAATGCAATGTCAAATCCTGGATTGGATCCTGAGCCAGAAAAATGGCATTAATGGGAAAATTGATTAAATTTAAAAATGTTTGTAGTGAATCGTATCCTATCAATGTAATTTCTTATTTTTGACAATTGTGCTATGGTTATGTATTGGGTTGGCCAAAAAGTTCATTCGGGTTTTTCTGTAAGATGGCACGGAAGAATCCAAACGAACTTTTTGGCCAATCCTAAAATGTTAGTAATTTAGGAAGCTGGGTGAAGGCTACACAGGGAAATCTTTGCACACTTTTGCAACTTTTTTCTAAGCCTGAAATTATTTCTAAACAAAGAGCTAAGGAAGAAAGAGAGAAAGAGAGAGAGAGAGAAAGGAAGGAAGGAAGTGCGGCCTTGGGCAAATCTCTTTCCCTCCCTGAGTCTTGTTTCCTGACCTGAAGAGCAGGGCAGTCATCCCAATCTACTTCACAGTGTTCTAAGGATAAAATGAAATAGTGCAAAGTAGCAGTGTGTATGTATTGATGCTATAAAAAGTTACTCTTGCCGTTAGTAATGGCAGCTCCTGTGTCTTGAGGGTTCTACCCTAATGAGAAACATCTGGCTGCAAGCGACTTCCTCCCAGCCATTCAATATGACCTTGCCCAAGGAAATAATAATGCCAGCTTTGTGGCTGGGTGGCTGTCGTCAAGGAGATGGCGCCAGAGAGCCCAAACAGCTGGTGGTAGTGACGTCACCTCCAGGCTTGGCAGAAAGAAAGGCCATGGTGAGACAGAGACAGGGCAAAGGGCTTCGTCCCTGACCATGAAAACAGGAAAACAACTTCCCAAATAGCCCATCTTTTGTGCAATTGATTCTATTTTCAGTTCCCAGGTTCACTAAAATGTTTAGCACACAAGCCAGGAATATGGCCATTCACCGAATGGGCAATGGATTAATCATAAGGAGAATTCCTCCCCGGCTCTTTCTCTTTTATAGATTCCAAAGTATCTAATGTAACCGAGTGAGCTCAGCATTGTCTGTCCCATTTTACACAGGAAAAACCAAGGAGGAGCAAGGGGAAGGGATGCCAGGTCCCAGGATAAGTTGGAGGACTTTCCAAAGTCAGAATCCAGGTGCCCAGACCTCCCGTCCTGAAATTATACTGCCCTCACTCAGGTTCATCTCGTGCCCGCCCTGAAGCACATGCCCAAGGAGTAGAGTCTGGTGAACACACCCCTGAAATACCGTTGTCTGATGTAGACCTCACCTCTTAATCCTAAATTCTAAAGTGGAGAAAAACAAAGAGAGAAGACAGGCTTCCTGAAACAATAAGGGTTTTGGGGTTCAGAGGGACCTGGGCTCAAATCCCAGCTCTGCCACTTAGCAGCAGGGAGACCATAAATTATTTTTACCTCTTTCAGCCTCAGTCTTCTCATCTGTGAGAGAAATGGGGCTAACAGTAGCACCTATGCTGAGGGTGGTTGTGAGGGTGAGATGCGGTGGCGCCTGTGATATACCCGGTACCAGTGTCACGTAAGGAATGTCAAACTGTGCACATCCTCTTCCTTGTGTCCTTTCTCAAGAGCTTTCATCTGCTGGATGGAAAGTTAGTTCCTTCGTCTGGGAAGTGATGATTTGGAACTCAGACTCCCTCACCAGAATAGAGCTGGTTGTTCGTGAGTAGCTTTGAAATCGACACAAAGAAATCTGCTCCAGCGCTGTGAGGTCCTGAGACATCCGTCCAGTCCCACCCTCTTGTTTTACAGCTGGGGAAACTGAGGCCCAGAGAAGAGGAGCAGTCTGGCAAAGGTCACAGAGTCAGTGGCAGAACCAGGGCAGGAATCCTGACACCCCAGCTTCCCTGCTTTTGGACACAGTCATCTCATTGGTTGAACTTAGCATTGGCAAGGACTGCTGGTTCCAGGGATTCAGGGACTGCCCCTTCCCTGTGTGCCAGCTGGTTCCTGCCCACTCTCTTTCAGGCTGTTATTTTATTGTTGATTCTGGGAGTGTTTGAAGATCTGGGAATGGAAGAGGGACAGGTGCAGGACCATGAGTCTTGTAGCCTTCACTAAAGGGGTGTGTGTGTGTGTGTGTGTGTGTGTGTGTGTGTGTGTGTGTATGAGAGAGAGAAAGAGAGAGACAGAGAGATGGGATTACCATTGACTGAGCTACTAAAGGTATCTTAGGTCATCTCCCCATTGTCACAAAAACCTTCCAGGATAATATGCAAACTATTATTTATAGAATGGATAAACAACAAGGTCCTACTGTATAGCACTGGGAACTATATTCAATATTCTGTAATAAACTATATGGAAAAGAATATGAAAAAGAATATATATATGTATATACATGTAACTGAATCACTTTGCTGTACAGCAGAAACTAACACAACATTGTAAATCAATAATTTTTCAATAAAATGGATTATAAAAAACCCCTTGCAGGATAGGTATTAGCCCCATTTTCCAGACTGATTGAATCATTCACTCAACATATCTGTTTAAACATCTGCTGGGTGGCAGGCACAGTGCTAGGTGTTGGGGATACAGCCGTGAACAATTCAGAACACAGCCTTTGCCCTCACCGAGCTTCCAGTCTACTGCAAAAGGGATACAGTTAAAAAAATTATATACGGAAGTATAGAACTGCAAAATGTGGTAAGCGCCACAGAGGAAAAGCACAGATTGCTAAGAATACAAGAAAGGGCTTGATGTAGATTAGAGGATTAAAGAAGGCCTCTTTTGGAAAGAACGAGCAAACTGAGGCTGACGGAGGACACGTACATCTACCCAGTCACTCATCTTTTCAAGTTATTTTCAGGCAGCACTGAGAACAGTCCTGATAGTCTGCAGAGAAAGGGTAGCAACACTGAGTGAAGAGAGGAAGGTCGATTTCACTGGCCAAGCTCTGCCAAATTATCTAGGTGTTTGGTGATTGCTATTTGCTTTAAGAAAGGCAGCCAGGGTTATGCAGAGAGCTCGGATATAGTTGGCAGGAACCACGGGTCTGGCTCCAGTTGACCGACTTATGGTACGTGACCTTCGGCGAGACTTTCCTCTCTCTTGGGCTCAGTTTACTGATCTCAGGTGCATTTGAGCCCTAACGGTAATAAAGGTTCACCAGGTGAGAGATTGGAGAGGGAGAGTCCCTGACCACTAGGCTCATAGGGATGAGCTTCTTCGTTTCAAACTAAGTGTGCAAATTACTGCTTTAGGTCGGATTTTTCTAAAGCGAGGCAGCACCGGATTATCTGAGTTTCAACTCAAGGCGGAAGCCTTTGGGATGCCCAGACCCTAAGGTTCGGAGTTATTCTAGAAAAGTACACACCTGGTTAGGAACTCTGCGGGTCCCGAGAGGTGCTGGATTCCCATCTCCCGCTTAAATTAACGGCCCAAGGCCGATTCAGCCCTCAACAAAGATGGCACCTGCCCTGGCCTCGGGCCGAGTGCCCTCACTAAAAATGGCATCCTGCCTCTCTTTCCTTAAGTCTTGCTGGCGCAAGTGCAGACGCCCCCTGCCATTAGTTAAGATGGCGCCCGCCCGCGCTGCCCGGCCCGGCCTCGGGGCCCGGCCGGTCGGCTTCACAGCGCGCGCCTCGGTGACCCCGCCTCATTTCCGTAGGAAGAAGCGCCGGGAAAGATGGCAGCGGCTGCGGTTTGAATTCCAGCGGCGCCGCCGGAGTCCGAACGAGACCTGGGTTGGAGGGGGCGGGGACCTGGGGAGCCGGGCGGGTCGCGACCGGGGGCGGGGGTGGGGAGGGAAACCAGTGGCGACGCCGCCAGACACCAACGCCACCACCTCCTCTGTGTCCATGATGGACTCGGTGTTGGAAGAGGACGTCACCCTCCCCGGGATACGCAGCGGCTCCAGGTGCGGCTCGGCCTTTGGGGGTTCGCGGTAACCAGGCCGGGGGTTCCCGCTGATGGGGGTTTGCTCCATCCGAGACTTGGGGTTTGCTCTTTGGGTGTTTGAGGGTTCTGGACGTGGGCAGTATGTGGGATGGGTTTCTTGGCGGGGGGGGAATCTCTTTGGGGACCCGCCCACTGATACTGAGTGTAGGTGGTTGGGAGGTCCCGACCTGCCCCACGCCCGCCTCTCGCGTTTCGGGACATACTTTGAAGAGGAGGTGAGGGACAGGTAAAGGGTTCTCTGAAAGGGTGGGAGATGGGGACCTCTTGGAGTGTGCAATTAGTGGGGGCTGGTTGAGGGGCGGGGACCTTGAGGGTACTTGATGGTTCATGCTGGTTTGGGAATTTGCTTTCATTATGGGGAGTGCAGTTGGTCTGTCCAGACTTTGCTTATGGGGTCACATAGTGGCCACCAAGACTCAGGCCATGGAGTGCAGTGGTTAGGAACCTTGGCTGGAGTTGAACAGAACTGGATTCAAATCCAGCCCTTTAGACTAACTAGCTGTATGACCTTGATAAAATGGTTTAATCTACTTTCCCATCTGTAAAAGGAGGCTGGTAGTAATATCCACCCAACAGAGTTGGGGTGAGGATCAAAAGAGAAGATGCCCACCCAGCAATTTGCTTGTCAGGAGTAGTGCCTGGCATATAATCAGTGCTTAAAAAATGATTCGGGGGACTTCCCTGACGGCCCAATGGTTAAGACTCCACGACACCAATGCAGGGGATGCGGGTTCGATCCTTGGTGGGAGAACTAAGATGCCACATGCCGTGGGGCGAGGCCAAAAGATAAAAAAAGAAAAAGATTCGGTATTGTCATTATCATCAACAGTAATACAAATTGGGGAATAATGTCTGAGAGTGGCCTCCCAATGCACCTGTCCCAAGAGGCAGTTGGCGTCCACATTGCTGGTGCGGCAGGGGTCTCTCCTGGTAGGAAGGCCTGACAAAGCCCTGCACTGCTGCAGGGTTGGGGCCCTTTGGTTGTCCTGGGCTCCTTGTTGGGGAGAGGGTAGAAGGTCTCAGAGGTGATCCCTAACTGAGAATCTGCAGTGTTTATCCAGCTCTGCTAGGGACAGCCTGCTTCTTGTAGTCAACAGATCCTAACTGAAACGGTGACATGTTATTTGTTGTGCAAATCTGGACGGTTTTAAGAGTAAAATGGGCACAATTAATTTATGCCCGAGCAGCAGGCATAAACAGGTCCTGTCTTGGGCAAACCTTGGACAAATGGTTACTCTGTTTATTGAGAACCTACTAGTTATCAGGCACAGAGCAAGGCCCTTTGCAGCTCCTGCTAATTGGATCCTAAGGTAGTTCCTCATGTCCCTTTCTCTTCATCTTTCTGCCACTGCCCCAGTATATTGCAGTACGACCTCTCATCTGGACTGTCCTGGCTTCCTTCACACCTCTGATAGCCTTTTATACTACAGCTTCAAAGCTCTTTTTAAAATATATATCTGATTGTCACAGCCTGCTGCTTTACATGTTTAATGCTTTTCATTGCCGTTAAGGTAAAGTCCATTATTATTCTCTCAGACAGCTTTTCACATCTCAGCACCAATTGGCCAAGCACTTGGGTTTTGGGACCTAGACCTAACTGGGTTTCAGTCCCAATTCTGCCACGTAACAATCCTGTGACCTTGGGCAAGTCACCCTCTGTGAGCCTCAGTTTTCATTATCTGTAACATGGGTGAGTCTAAAAGGGTTTAAGGGTTGACCCAGAGTAGCAGCTCAACAGAGCATCAGCTATTCTCCTTTCCCTCCTCTCCCTGCCTTTGCTGGTGACCCTGGTGCTGCATACATTCCTGGTAACTAATCTCTTACTCACCTGCTTCGTACCCTCCCTGGCTCCTCTCTGCCCTCAGGATGAAGTTCTTTAATATGGCTTCCGAGTTCTTTATACTCTGGCGCATCTACCTCACTAACCTCCTGTCCTCCCTCCTCCTTCCCTGTCTCCTCCCCAAGCCCGTCACTCTTGCTGGCTGCCAAACTGTTATGAATGATCTGCCTTGTTCTTTCTTACAGCTGGGCCTGTGCACTCGCTGTTCCTGCGGCCTGGATTGCCCTCCCTCCCCCCTCCCCCCTCCCCCCTCCCCCTTTGCCTTATTATTTTTCAGGTCTCAGTTTAGATGGTACTGCCAGGAAGTCTTCACTGATATCCCCCTATCCCCACCTGGGCCCTCTGTTCTCCTCTAGTCCCCCCATCACTGACCTGTTCATAGCCCTCATTGACTTCACTGAATTTTTTTGTTTTTTTTGGCCACACTATGCGGCATGCAGGATCTTAGTTCCCCGACCAGGGATCGAACCCACACCTCCTGCAGTGGAAGCTCAGAGTCTTAACCACTGGGCTGCCAGGGAAGTCCCATGACTTCACTGAATTTTATTAACTAGTGTGGTCCAGTCAGCATATAATTTGAGCCACGTATGTAATTTAAAACTTTATAATAACCACATTCAAAAAGTAAAAAGAGACTGGTGAAATTAATGTTAATAATATGTTTTATTTAACCCAATATTTCCATATATTGTCATTCTAACTTGTGAAAAAAATTATTAATGAGATATTTTACCTTCTTTTTGATCTTACTAAGTCTTTGGAGTCCAGTATGTATTTTACACTTACGGCCCTTCTCAACTTGAATGAGCCACATTTCAGGTGCTCAGTAGGTCCAGGTGGCTGGTGGCTCCTGTACTGGCCACTGCAGGTATGACTGTTAACTTGTCTGTCTCCCAGATTAGACTCTGACCTACGTGAGAGCAGGGGCTGCATGTTGATCATCTTTGTAAGCCGACTTCCTAATCTGGTATCTGGCTCGTAGTAGGGGCTCAGTAACCATTTGTTAAATCACTGAATAAACAATGATCTGGTGGGGTGACAGTTTTATCCCCCGTTTACAGGTGAGGGCCCTGAGGTTCAGAGAGGTGACGTGAACGGTCTGGGATCCCACAAAAAGTACATGATCGAGCCAGGATTTAAATCCAGGCCTACAGACTCCAAAGCCTGGCTATCAGTACCATGTCTTGCCTTCCAGCCAGTTCTCTGAACCAATTCTGAGAGGATTCTGGGAGGATTTTTTGGAGCTGCTGGTGCTTGAACTGGCCCTCAAAGAGTGGCAGAAATGTCCTGAGAGAGTCCGCTTCTCCGTCAGGTGGTCACAGTGGATGAGAAAAATCCCTGCAGTAAAATCTCTTTTTATGCTAACATGAGTACTCTTCCACTTGCTTACGTCCAAGCCCCAGTTTTAGAGACTAGACCAGAGTCCAGTTTGTCCTTGGACTTCTGCTGAATTAGGTCAGTGTGTGTTATTCTCTCCAAACCTGATCACCTGTGGGTGCCCCAAGAGCTCCGGCCCCTGGAGCCTCGCCTGAGCTAAGGCCCTTCATTAGGTCCTGCCTGATGGTGTCGAAAGAACCTGCACTTTGTACGCAGGATGTCTGCGTCTGCATCCTGCCTCAGCCAGTCACTAGCTGTGCTGCTTGCGTAATGCGCTTAACCCTCCTAATCCTCAGTTTCTCTTCAGTGATAATATCTGTTTTGTTGGGTGACTTTGTGGATGAAGCAAGATTGTATGTATTAAGTCCCTAGCACCGACTGGGGAGTACATTAAATGTTGGCTGTTTTTGTTTTACCGTTACCGTGTTGTACCGTTTCCTGGACGAAGTCCTCTGTGCCCACACCCCTGGGTTCACCCGTTTGTTTTCAAGCCCAGGGTTCTGCCTCTCCCTGTGAGCTTCCTGAGGCCTGGCCCAGGCTCGTACATCTATGGGTTCCTCAGGTACATGGCCATTACGTGCTTGCTGCCCAGTTAGGGGCAGACCAGAAAGACATGTTTCCTGTAGTTTTGTACAGTTTGTACTTTCTCAGGCAAAGAGTGCCTTTATGGATTTTGTAGAAGGAGGTTGAGAAAGAGGATGGTGGAATGAAATTTCTGGTGAAGGCTTGAAAGCTTAATCCAAGGCCGACCTTGGACCAGAGGTACCCCTAGGCTGTGAGGTTTGAGGAGGTGCTCTCTGTCGCCAGTGTTAGCTCAGTGAGGGCAGGGAGCACATCTGGCTTCTTCCCCACTGTATCTGCCCTAGAACTGTGTCTGGCACATGGTAGAGGCTCAACAAATATTTGTTGAATGAATCAATTTTGTTCAGTCTCCTTTTGAAAAGATAAATACCGTGAATACAGGCTCCATATTTAGTAGTAAAATGCTGCTTTGTAATCACTGTGTGAAAAAGTGCACAACAGAGTGTCAACTGGTACAGTCTTCGTGGAACACAGTTTGGCGTTAAAAATGTGCCTTGTGTTTTTCTTCTAACAGCTTTACTGAAATCTGATTTGTATGCCGTAAAGTTCACCCATTTGAAATATACTATTCAATGTGTTTTTTTTTTAGTATATTTACAGAGTTGTGCAGTCATCACCATAATCTTAATTTTAGAACATTTTCATCATCCAAAAAAGAAACCCTGTGCCCATTAACATTCACTCCCTGTCTTAGCTTGGGCTGCTGTAACAAAAAAACTATAGACTGGGTGACTTATAGAAAACAGAAGTTTACTTCTCACAGTTCTAGAGACTGGAAGTCCAAGATCAGGGTGCCAGCATGGTCAGGTTCTAGTGAGGACCCTCTTCTGGGTTGCAGACTACCTATTGATACTTCTCATTGTATCCTCACATGGTGGAGAGCAGAGAGAGGAAGCAAGAGCTCTGGGAACCCTTAAGGGCACTAATCCCATTCCCGAGGGTTCCACCCTCATTACCTCATCTAGACTTAACTACCTCCCAAAGGCCCACCTCCTAATACTATCACTTGGGGGGTGGGTGGGTAGGGTTTCATCATATGAATTCTGGGGGGCCACAAACATTTAGTCTATAATATTCCACATTTCTCCTCCTTCCCCTTCCCCCAGCCCTAGGCAACCACAATCTACTTTTTGTCTATAGATTTGCCTATTCCGGACATTTCATATAAATGGGATTTTACTATATGTGGTCTTTTGTGAGGTTCATCCATGTTGTAGCATGTATTAGTACTTCATTCCTTTCTGTGCCTGAATAGTATTCCATTATATACATGTATTGATCCATATTTTGTTTATTCATTCATTGGTTGATGACATTTGGGTTGTTTCTGCTTTTTTGGCTGTTATGAATAATGTTGCTGTAAACACTTATTTGTGTACAAGTTTTTGTGTGGACATAAATTTTTGTTTCTCTGGGAGTAGGGTTGTTGGGTCATATGGTAATTCTGTATGTTTAACATTTTGAGGGAACTGCCCAACTCTTCCAAAGTGGCTGCACCATCTTACATGCTCACCAGCAGTATATGAGGGTTCTTATTTCTCCATTGCCGTGTCAACACTTGTTATTGTCTGTCTTTGCTTATAGCTCTCCTTGGGGATGTGACAGGGTATCTCATTGTGGTATTGATTTGCATTTCCCTAACGACTAATGATGTTGAACATTATTTCATGTGCTTATTAGCCTTTTGTATATTTTCAAATCCTTTGCCCATTAAAAAAATGTGAATGTGTTTAGACCCAGCAATTCCACTTCTTGCTATCTATCTGACTAGAGAAATCCTCACACATGTGCACAATGAGACCTG
The DNA here is from genome assembly GCF_965194825.1 of Balaenoptera physalus. NCBI lineage: Eukaryota > Metazoa > Chordata > Mammalia > Artiodactyla > Balaenopteridae > Balaenoptera > Balaenoptera physalus. The sequence continues at coordinate 14,155,803 of NC_138886.1, forward strand.
TATAAGGAGATCCAGCATTGTTTGTGAAAGGAACGATTTAGAAACATTGAATTATCATCAGGAGGCCTGGTAAATACACATCCTTTTACAAGTGTCTTTCAGACTGTGACCCATTGGCAACTCATGAAATTGAATGTAGTAGGTTGCAATCAGAATTAAAAAAAAAAATTGAGTAGAACAGAATAGAAAGAATTTCAAGAATGAAGGGTAATATATTTCCTTCTGTGGGTTGGGGTCAATAGAATTTGCAAACACTGCTGTACAGTGCTTTGTAGGAGTTAAAAACACTGAGGTAGATCTGTTTGTACTGTCATGAAAACATCTTTAGGACACATTAGTGAAGAAAAGATGCTGCATATACAATTACATACATAGGGAAAGGTTTGGAATGTCTTGCTGACAAGAGTGGTTACCTCTTAGGAGGAGACCAAGATGGGAGTGAGTAGTCAAGGAGAACTTGAAGCTTGTCTGTCTATTTTGTATTTATATATATTTTTCTCTCATTAAGAATACATGACAGAGAATGAAAAACAAGTTGTTGAAAGACAGACAAGACTAGTTGGTGTAGTTGTTTTCTGAATGTGATGTCCAGTCCGTCCACGGCTCTCATAACGCTTTGCCCGTGAAACGTTCCATCCTCGTTGGGCCTTGCGTGGAGGGACAGTTGTTGGCTGCTATGTACGGGCTCAGGAGACCGCCCCTTTTGGGGGGCAGTGGAGCGAGCTAGGAGGATGAAGTGGTCGGTGAAGTGCAGGTGAGTGTTCGTTCATTTACCCGACACATAGTAGACAGGAAGCAGCCACGTGGCCGTGCGCTGTGCAGACTCTGGAAGGCCCTGCCTCGATTCGTGGGGGCCTCACCACAGCCCCTTGAGGAAGGCGCTGGCAGGGGCCAGGCTGGTGTAGAGGCTAAGAGCATGGGCTTTGAAATCAGGCCAGCTTGGTCTTTCAGCTTATTAACTTTCCTGGGCCTCCCTTTTCCTCATTAAAAAAAAATGGTAACATGTAAAAACTACCACCTACCACTGAAGGGCTGCGGTGCGGCGTAGGCGGGAGGCTGCCTGTCCCTGAGCGTGGTGTCTGTTCGGCGTGGGGCCCCTGCAGGGTAGTGGTTACAGCTATGCTGTGTTTTGCATGTGAGGAAACTGGCCCTGACTATGTGCCCCACTGAGTAGGAGCTTTGGGCAGCCCGGATGCTGGTTAGCGAGTGGCAAGGGCACGGAGACACCTGGATTTTGGTCTCAGCTTTACTACCAACTGCTTGTGATTTTGAGCAAATGTGTTCCTTCCCTTTCTGGGCCTTAGTCTCCCCCATCCATACCATGATAAAATCATATCTAAACCCTTTTCCTTTGCTTGCCTAGTTTTGACTTCGGGTGGGGCCCCATGAAGCCCCAACTTTAGTTCTAAGACCTAGAGTGAATGATCAGAATGGGATACATAAAGGTGAATTCTTAAAGGTGGAGGTGTGGCTGGAACTGACTGAGACTGCGGATGACAGAGGTTCATGGCATTTAAGAAGTGGGCAGGTAAAGCCCAAATGGAAAGTTGGCAGGAACCAGGCCGGAATTGCTGCATTAAATAGTGGTTTCTTCTGAGTTGCGGTGTCAAATGTCATTTTTCAGACTTCGCTGTCTGCCTGTTGGAAATTTGCCTAAGACCAAATTCTTTGGCTTTGCCTGCCACGTGGTTTTCAACCGTGATTGATCTTGGCTTGAGTAATTGATGGGCCATTTCCTCCAATAGTAGTAAATCAATGGCTGTGATGGAGAGAACCCCAAACTTGGGAATGTAGAGACCAGACTGTAGGCTAAGCTTGACCAATAACCTGGTGTGTGATCTTGGGCCACTGGGCCACCATCTGCAAAGGGTGGTGATCGAACTTGATTTTAATTTTTTTAAAAAAATTAATTAATTAATTAATTAATTATTGGCTATGTTGGGTCTTCGTTTCTGTGCGAGGGCTTTCTCTAGTTGCGGCAAACGGGGGCCACTCTTCATCGCGGTGCGCGGGCCTCTCACTATCGTGGCCTCTCTTGTTGCGGAGCACAGGCTCCAGACGCGCAGGCTCAGTAGTTGTGGCTCACGGGCCTAGTTGCTCCGCGGCATGTGGGATCTTCCCAGACCAGGGCTCGAACCCGTGTCCCCTGCATTAGCAGGCAGATTCTCAACCACTGCGCCACCAGGGAAGCCCTGATTTTAATTTTTACAATTCAGTTTAGAAAATGGAGTTTGTCCTTCTAGTGATACTTATTGGAGGAAATTGAGAATTGTAGAAAATTAAAAAGGAGGAACATATCTCTCATTTCCCTGCAAATTATGATTTTTAATATTTCAGTTGTCTTGTTATATATATTTAAAGCCCACCTAGTTTCCAAGAAGGATTTGAGGTGTCTTTGGTGTACATGTATTTTTTTTTCAATAATTGAAAGCGTATTCTACTTGAGTTTTTTTTTTTCTAGTTATCCTCATAGTAGACACTTTTAATGTAATCATTTTTTTAAATTAATTTATTTTATTTTATTTATTTATTTTTTGGCTACATTGGGTCTTCATTTCTGTGTGCAGGCTTTCTCTAGTTGCGGTGAGCAGGGGCTACTCTTCGTTGCGGTGCGCAGGCTTCTCATTGCGGTGACTTCTCTTGTTGCGGGGCACGGGCTCTCAGAGCATGGGCTTCAGTAGTTGTGGCCCGGGCTTAGCTGCTCTGCAGCCTGTGGGATCTTCCCGGACCAGGGCTCGAACCGGTGTCCCCTGCATTGGCAGGCGGATTCTTAGCCACTCCGCCACCAGGGAAGTCCTGTAATCATTTTCTTGATGTTGGAATTTTACGACATCCAGTTTTTGGCTTGGTTCTGATCTTGAACGTTCATTCCAACTCCGCAGTTTGGTGATCAGGCAAAATTGTCCTAGGAACAGAATGGATCTGAATTTAGAGGCATGGAAAGAGCAAACTACCAAGAAGTCAAGCTGCACTTCCATCAACTCCTAGTTTACAGCTTGGGACAGGGAAGCATTATTGGGGGTTAGACATAAAGGGCTCGGATTCTGGACTTGGTTCTCTACTTAACTGCCATGAGACTCTGAGTAGACCGCTGAAATTATCTGGGCTTTAGCACCTTCCTTTGAGAAGTGCATAGACCCTCAGGGAATTGGGCAATTCTCATGATGGTAAATCTTTTGTAAGTTATTGAGCATTGTATGTTTCAAGGTGACAGGGGTGTTTTGCTCCCATTTATGGAATACTCACAATATGCCAGGTACTTGCTGGACACTTGTTGTCTTATTTAATTGCCAGTTGCTCTATCAAGTGGCTGCTGTTCTCCTTTTACAGATGAAGGAAGCGAGGCTGGGAGAGGTACGTGGCAGAGCTTTTAGAACAGAATCCAGGGAGGTGTGTTTTGTGTTGAACCACACCTCCTATTATGGTTTAGTTTTCTGTCAGTGTCTCCAGGTCCTCACTGAACCTATTTTTGTAATTCAACCAGTAAAACTTCTTGAATCAGTGAATTCTGCATTTTTGTTTGGTATTCTTAAAGCATCCGAATTGCTGCCTGATTCTTGGAAGCTTAATTTTTGGTTGTGATAGTCATATTAATAATGATAATAATAGTAATGACAAAAACAACGCTAGATGCCATTTAGTGAGCACTTACTATGTGCTGAGCGTTTATGTATTGATACATTAACTCGTTTAATCTTTACAGGTAGAGGGTGGTATCCCCATGTAACGAATTAACAAAGTAAGACTCAGGAACATCAGTAGCTTATATTTGGCATGGTGCCTCTGCACCTAGCCCGTCTATGGCCCACAGAACCCATGGCGCGTGAATGAATGACTGACTTTACTCAGCTGTTAAGTGTTAGAGCGAGACCTCCGCCCCAAAGCCTGAGTTCTTAACCTCTGCACTGCATGCCTCGCAGGTAGCTGGCTGGCTGTGACCTGATGACAGACAGTCCGTCTGATAGTCTCTGCTGTTCAAACACTGACTCTTCTTTTATCACACGTGTTCTCTCCTAGTGGCCTTGTTCCCAATTTACCAGATGACCTGGATGGCATCAGCCCCATTGCTGGTTTGGGAAATGGTGGTAAGTACACAAAGTAAGAACAAGGGAAGTAGACGCTAGGCCACGAGGGCCTTCAGGCCTTGAGCCTGGGCCTGAGCTTTGATGGTTCCAGGGCTCGAGCTAGCCTGGCATGGCTTGGTGCTCCCAGGAGGTACACAGTATTTTGTATACATATTGACCTGCTACTTACTCCTTTCATAAACACTGGACTAGAGGAATTGATGTCCTTTGGGCCGTATTTCATGTTTCATTTCTTGCTACCACGCTTATAGGGGTTCAGCCAGTGTTTGCTGAACTGAATGACCAGTGGAGGCTGGATGTTGAATTGGTGACTCGGTCGGGTTCGGAGGATCTGTTGGTCCCTGCTACCGAGTGGCTGGAGGCCCCTGAGGGCTGCTGTCCAAACTTCAGTGTGCAGAGGCCTTCCTGGCAGGCTGCTGGATTCCAGTTGCCCGCTGAGGCCCAGCATTCCTACACGGGCCTGCCCTTTGGAGACAAATAGTTGGTTAGACCACAGGAGACAGCGCTGAGGAAATAAGCAGTCTGCTGTGTTGAAGCTGGATCATGAGGAGACTTTCTGTTTTGCAGTTTGGGTTTTGCTAAGCATTCTTCGTAATTTTTGTTTCTGAAAAAAATGGATGCTATCATAATTATCTGTGGGAACTGCTAATAATTTGCCATGTTGAAATGTCTTAGAGATATTCTGACTTGTTCCCCCCCACCCCCAACCCCGTCTCCAAAATGATGAGATTATGTGCAAAAGGAAGAAGGGTTTAGAGCAGACAATGTAAGTTTCACAAGGTTTATTTCTGGAGACTCTTTTAACTTACAGGCCACCCCCAGGTTTTCCTTTAGAACCTATTAACTTTTACTTTAAACATACAGTCCAGCAGTTCTGGTTTCTCTTTTTCCTGCCCAGGCAGTTAGGAGCAGAAAATTGATAGGCCTCCTCCTTAATTCAGCCCATATTATACATCTGCTTCATGCCAGGCTCTGGGCTCAGTGCTGGGATTCCGATCATGGTTCCGATCAAGCCTAGAAGGCAGACAGCTAAAGAATTATCAGGATAGATCACACAGTCAGTGTAACGAGCGAAGAAGTGAAAGGAGCTATGAGAGGGGATGAGAAGGAGATTTACCCTCAGATGAAGGAGGTGGGGTGGGCCGGAGTTTCCCAAGAAGCTGAACTGGAGCCAAGACTTGAAGAATGATTGGGACCTAGGTGGGGACGCAGACACAGGTGACAGAGCACAGCCCCTCTGACAAACAGGAAGGCAACCTGTGTGCCCTCGGTCTGGCGCACGGGGCTCTGCACAGTCCCCCGGCTGCCCGGCTCCTGAGCCGCTTGTCTGCTGAATGCTGAGCGCCACGCCCGCTCCGTCCTCTGGGCCTTTGCCCTCATCTGCCTGCTGCCTGCCTGAGTCTTTATGTCTCAGCTCAAGCCCACCGCCTCCTTGGCTCTCCCTAGGCTGCCTTAGGTGTGCTTTCCTCTCTGAACCGTATGTATTTCACTGCATTTCGTTTCATCTGTTCCTGTTGGCTACTTAACAAGTACCCAGAATCAGACCCCTTCTCACCCTCCCTCCCTGGTCTAAGCCATCAGGGCCTCTGGCCTGGATTCTCCCAGTGTTCTCCTAACTGGTCTCCTTGTTTCTCTCGAAGCGCCTTTTAATCTGTGCTCAGCGAGGCAGGGAGAGGGAGGCTGTGGAAACTCCTGAGCTCAGAATCCTCGGCGTCCTGAGAGGAGCCAGTGAGGCCGTACACAGCCCGTCCGCCAGCACCTGGCTCACCCACCTCTTGCTCTCCCCCTTTACTGCTCCCCCGTCCATCGGCCTCTTGGCTGGTCCTCAGATCCACTGGGCATCTCCCACCCCAGGCCTTTCCCCTGGGCCTTCTCCAAGTTTGCCCGGAGGTCACCTCCGCAGTGAGCCCTTCCGCAGTTTAACCACCTTATTCGAAACTGCAAGTCCTCACCCCACCCTTGCTATTGGTATTTCCTATCCTTGCCCACTGTATTTTTCTCCGTAGCATTTATCACCTTTGAACATACTCTGTAATTACCTATTGTTTTGTTTATTGTCTGTCTCCTTTTTCTAGACTGTCAGCTCCTTCTGTTTGTTTTGTTTCTAGAATGGTGCCAAGCAGAGAGTAGGCCCTCAGTGCATTCTTGTGGGAAGAGTGAATTCATTCATTCAGTCAGCACACATTTCCTCAGCACCTGAAAAGCGCCACGCACTTGTGCAGCGTGGAACAGTTTGCTTACATCTCCGTCTTGCCCACGGGATCGGGATCCTCTTGGGTGTAGGACCAATGTCTCTCTCACCGTTGCTTCCCCAGCACCTCGCGTGGTGCTTGGCGCAGAGGAGGGGTGTAATAAATGTTTGTTGAATTAAAGAAGCTGTGGAAAGATTTGGGTACTGGCAAAGTCTTGAATCACTCTGAAGCAGGGATTGGCACTTTCTGACCCACTGCCTGCTTTTGAAAATAAACTTTTATTGGATCACAGCTTCTTTGTTTTTGAATTGTCCTTGGCTATTTTTGTGTTGAGTGGTTGTGACAGATTTGAGGCTTTGTGTAGGGCCTGCAAAGCCTAAAATGTTTATTGTCTGGCATTTTAAGAAAAAGTTTGCCAACCCCTGCTGTCACGTCAGTCAGATATGGTTTGTTTTAATTGCTGACATGTGAAGATGATATCCTGTTCAGCAAAATAATTTTATGACAAGCAGTAAGGAAGTACAGAGCAGGGCAGTTCTGCTTTGTTTGCCCCATGCATTCTTTGGGTTCATCTTCTGACATTTACATTGTTACATTGGGGCTAGTTCAAGTAATTCGTAAATATTTGAAGTATAATGGCTTCAAATTCTCATTGTAGACTCAAATCACAAGACCGAATATATTGTGGAAGCTAGTCATTTTTTTTTTTTTCTTCTCTAGTCGGGATGCTGGGCAGTTTGCATACCATGACGTTTTCCTGTGTCTGTTTTCCCTTTTTATAGTGCTCCCACGTGTGTCGGAAGAAACGGTGTCTCCCACCAGAGCCCGGAACATGAAGGACTTTGAAAACGTAAGTGGAGATACCAAATTACCATCCCTCACAAATCACGTCTGCAGCCACTGTCCAGCCAGACCCAGGAGGGAGCGGTATTTCTTAAGAAGCATCCAAACTGGATAAGGCCAGGGTTAGGAGGAATGCCAGAGCTCGTGGGCTATCTCTGGGCAACCCTCACATTCCTACACAGACGGCCCTTTGCACACAGGCCAGTTACGGGTTCCAACAGGATCAGTGGTTTCCAGCCTTGGGGAGTTTGGTGTATTTCTGGTGTCCCAAACGAGAGGATGTCACCATGTAGCACAGCTGAGAGGCACTAACATGTATTAAGGGCTTTCCTGTGATGTAAGGCGTGTTATTTATGGTCCCCATTGAATCCTCGCTGTGACTGAGGTATTTTGTATTATCCCCATTTTACAGGTAAAGAATCTTAAGACTAGGGGAGACTCGCTTACGGTCACATCATACTTGAGTGACAAAGCTGGGGTTTGAATCCAGGTTTTTAATGACTCCAAAGCCGTTATTCTTTTTGCTGCGCTGTGTGGCCTCCTTGCATTTTGCAGGCTGCATCTTTGTTGCTGTGGAATGAAACCTGAGCGGCCTGTTCCCACTGCTGTGTGGTAATTGTCTAAGAATGGATCGCTCAGTGATGGATTTGGCTTCAGTGCTTACTGTCTTCCAGCATCGTGTGTTTCATTTGTTAGTGGACGGGGTTTGTTGTCAAGTAACAGGAAAAGAAGGTTATTTTCCCAATTCCAGTTCTCCTTAACACGTTACCTGCTCAGCGCTCTCATTTGTCATGGGAAGATCTAGACTCTTCTTCCTTTGTAACCAAATGAAATCCATACTATGCAAGACACGGGAGATATTTATCAGAGAGAAGATGGAGGACACAGAGGGAAGGACATACCACCATCATGTTTCTCTCTCTCCAGTTGTCTTTCCTGAACAGAGTGGTACTGTCTCTAGATTTAATTTAGAATACTCATTACTGCTAATAGTTATCTGCAAACCACCAGTGACCAATTGAAGAAATGACTTGTCAGATCTCTAATGGAAACAAGTAATTTCTGAGCTTTGAGTTGTTACAATTTCAACTGTACAACCCGATCTATGCTGTGGGGCCTGGGGCCTGAAACAGATGAGATTTGATTATTCCACATCGTGTGTAATTAAAATGTGCTCTACTATTAAATGGTTGTTCCTGTTTTATCATAAGAGTAATAATAGCTACTGTTTATTGAGCTCTTGCTCTGAGCTGGGAACCTGAAGCATTAAGCTCTTCATATATATGACTTTAATATTGAAGCAGCTCTGCAAGATACAGAGTTATTTAAGTTTTGAAGGGCACAATTTTGATTTTTATTTCTAGATGGAAAAATTTAACAGAATCTTAGAATTTTGGCTTCACATTTTGTTGTCTGCCTTTTGAACTGGGAGAAATCTCTGAATTGAATCCAGCCCTCTTTATTATATGTAGCAGAAACAGAGGCTGAGGGATGCGACATGGCAAAGCTGTTTTCAGAGGCAGTCTGTGCTGCCTGAGGACCACGGCCTCTGGAGCCAGACTGCCTGCTCATCCACTTCTGCTGGGTGACCTCGGGCCAGTCACTTAACCTCTCTGTACTTCCTTTGTCTTTAAAATGGACATGTTACTAGTTCCTACTTCATAGGGCTGTTGTGTGGATTAATGAGTAAATATATGTGAAACACATATGCCTAGCACAGAGTTCATTCTGTGTGTTACCTATTTCTCCTTCTTACTGTTCTATTTATTGTTGTTATTTTTGTCTGCTCTGCCATGTGATTCACGTTTCCCTTGCTCAGATGTGTCCTTGATGACCCAAATACTGATTTTCTTAAAGGTGAGGGAGAGCCTTCTCTGCCAGTATGTTTTAGGATTTATGTTTTTTCTTCATGACTGTGGTCCTTCGGCTGCTGTTAGGTTTTTTATGGCATTGATTTTTTTTTTTGTAGCATTTTCAAGAGCAAATTCTGCAGTTGAAATTGAAATGACCACACTGTTCTCAGTGTCTTGCTTTCAGGTCTTTATCAAACACTGAAAATTTCATCTGGCCTGAGCTACTAAATGCATGATCTCTGTGTTGGGATGCTTATAGGAAATGCTCTTGGCATCTGATGCTAATTTTAAATTTTATTTATTTATTTATTTTTTTATTTTTGGCTGTGTTGGGTCTTCGTCTCTGTGCAAGGGCTTTCTCTAGTTGCGGCGAGCGGGGGCCACTCTTCATCGCGGTTCGCGGGCCTCTCACTGTCGCGGCCTCTCTTGTTGCGGAGCACAAGCTCCAGACGCGCAGGCTCAGTAGTTGTGGCTCACGGGCCTAGTTGCTCCGCGGCACGTGGGATCTTCCCAGACCAGGGCTCGAACCCGTGTCCCCTGCATTAGCAGGCAGATTCTCAACCACTGCGCCACCAGGGATGCCTCCTGATGCTAATTTTAAAGTCCGCGTGCATATTAAAGAGGGGGCTAGAATACTTTTGATTTAAAGGGGAAACTCATGATTTCTTTTATTCTCGTCTTAGATGACGGATATCTGAACATCAGAGTCTATTAGCAAGAGTCTAGCAAAATACGGGCCTCCTGGTTTTGCTTAGAGTTCATCCATTCATCAGTGACTATTTTCAAATACATGTCCTGTGCCAGGCTGTGCCAGGGGCTAGGGAATTTGCAGTAAATTAAGACCCTGTAAGTCTCCCTGTCAAGAGGCTCGCAGTCTAGTTAGGGAGATGGATAGGAAAATAGTGCAGTGATAGGGGTTAAGTACAGGGCGCTCTGGGGCACAGAGCAGGGGCCCCGAGCCTGGCCCAGGGGACTGAGGGCAGCCTCCCTGGAGGAGGGTCATCAGGACAAGGAGGGATTAGGGTTAGCCAAGGTGAGAGGACTGGGAGAGCACCGCGGGCACAAGGACTCACGTGTGACGGCGTAGAGAGAGGCATGACGGGGTGTGAGGAGGTTGGGCATCTGAGTTCCCTTTGGCTGGAAGGAGGCGGTGGGATGGAGGGCCGGAGAGAAGTGAGGCCACTGAAGCAGGCAGGGGTCAGATTCTGCAGGCTCCTGTAAGCTGCACTGCTTCTTTTTAGTTTCGTCCTGAAGATGAAGGGGAGCCGGTGGTGGATTTTAATCTGGGGAGGGAAGTGTCCGGAATCATGCTTCAGAAGATCAGCCAGGCTGGTGACTAGATGGACAGAGGAGGGAGCGAGGCTGGTGGCCCTGTGATCGGTTGAAAGACTGCAGTGAGTGGTGGTGTGGGGGAGGGATGATGCCTGAGAAGGGGACGGCTCCGGAGGTGTTGGGAAGAAAGTCTGCCGGCATCGTCGGCTCACCCAGGCCCTGCATCTGACACACGGGGACTCAAGCCCGGAGAGGCAGAGGGGCTTCTTTGGGTTCTGAACCCAGGCCTCGGGCACAGGAGGTCTTTCTGTTACACTCCGAGTCCTCTTCTGACATGGAAAAGCCACACGCCTTCTTGTGGGTCTTTAAACTGGTGATCGATCCGTTGTCTAGTGCCCTCATCAGCTGAGGTGTAATCACCTGCACAGCAGGCCTTATAGCAGGAGGTTGGCAAATTAGTTATCAGTTTGGTCTTCAGTGGGAGCCTGTCTTGTTGGTCCTTTCTAGATGATAACATAGTGGGGAGCTCCCCGGACCAGAGGAGGCTTGGCTGAGATGTGTTTTGTAAAGGACTGTGCTTATCTGGTGTGATCTGTTTCAGAGACTACAGTTTCTCTCTCTCTGTCTTTCTCTCCCTTTCTTTCAAAATGTTTTGAGTGAGTGGGGAGACCCAGAATCTGGTTCAGTGTGTCCAGTCCGGGTAGCTATCTTTATCCGTATGTAGAAGAGTTTAATTCTGGCTTTTACTGTGACAGAGAGTGACACGTGTAGCTTTCCACCTCTGTTGATACAAGTGGCTAGTATTATTTAATTACTGTCTTAAGTTCATAAAGACTTGTTTTAAAAGGGATGGATTGAACCATAATTTACGTAATCTCTTCCTGTGCGACGTTCAGATTGTTTCTCATTCTTCACTATTATAAACAAAGCTGTGGTGAATATCCTGGTGCATGTGTCTTCGTACAGTTATGTGGTTATTTCCTTAGGATAGACTCTGCTTCTCTTGTTTCAAATCCACCTGCCCTGAGGTGCTGGTGTTCTTGTATCAAGGCCCTTATTCCTTTTTGTTGAAAAGTCTTGGTCTGAGCGGAGGCAGTTGGTCAAGTTTAATGTTTTATCTGTGGTATGGCCAGGAGGTTTGCATCTTCAGATTTGCTCTGTAACCTCCATGGGGTGAGTTACTTACTACCAGAGAATAGCCCCCTCACCCGCCACCCCCGCCCGGTTTGTACGGCCCTTGAAGCTTCAGAAGCACGGTGGTACGAGGACGCGACACGTACTTGGAAATGACCAGAACTGGGTTTTAGGTCTTGGCCCTGTCACTAACTGACCTGGGGGCTGATACTGTCTTTCATTCAGAATTGTCATGAGGGTTATATGAGTTCTGGTGTGGAAAGCGCCTAGCGTGATGCCTGGCACACAGTGGGTACTCAGTACCTGCTGGCGTCCCCTCTGATCTGAGGAGTCTATTACAGCCAGCTCCCTCGGTTCTGCCCCATCAGTTGTCAGTTTCGGCTGATCCTTCTGTGATGTTCCTTTGACTTTGGAATGAAATCCCTAACTTCTTGCCACGGTCCCCGACACCCTGCCCCGTGTCATCGGCGGTGCACTTTGTGCTCCAGCACGCAGGCTGCTCTCAGCCACGCAGTTGGGCCTTCACACGTGCTCCTCCCTCTGCTGGGACCGCCCTTTCTCCTCCTCCCGAGTGGCAGGCCCCTTGACCCTTCATGTCTCAGCCTTAATGTGGCCTTGTTAGAGAGGCCGTCCCGAACTCCCTTCCCCAGCTCGCTAGGGACCCAGCAAGCCCTCGGGACCCAGTCTTTTCCACCATGAGTCTTATGACTGTTTGTAACTGTGTATTTTACTGGTGTGGTTGCTTAACACGTGTCTCCTCTACTTCGTCTCTAGTGCTCAGCACCCAACTGAACCAGATGGTAGTCACTTAATAAATCCTTGTTGATAAAATGAATGTGTGACCTTGTATAAGATACTCAAGCTGTAAATTTTGGTTGCCTTATCTGTGAAATGGGAAAAGTAATATTTAACTCCTAGGGCCGTGGTGAGGATGAAGTAACGTATGCCAGGACAGTGCCTGGTGTCCCGGGTCTTAAGCAGATGCGGGTGGCTGCTATGTTCTTGTGAATCAAGTGGCTGGAGCAGTGTGGCAGGAGGGAGGGAGCACGCAGACGCCTCAGTCTTACGAGAGCAGGCAGTGGTGAGGGCAAGGGGAGGCCGAGAAGGAGAACAGGGACGCCTTTAGAACCAGGCAGGAGAGCAAGAATCGCGTGGGGTGCAGGCCGGTGGGCGTGGTTGAGGCCGAGTCTGGAGCTGGCAGAGTGGGTGTTGCCGCCACCCTGGGGTGCTGGCTCTGCAGGAGATGGGGCCTGTCAGTGCCAGGGGTCTTGGGAATCAAGTTGGGCTTCTGGCTGTGGGATGTCTGTGCCCCGTGCAGAGGTTCACTTGTGTGGTAGGGTGGCCTCCTGCGTGCCGGATCCAATGCTCTGAGTTCTCGGACCTCTGCACGTCCCAGCCATGCCCTCCAAAGACCTGGCCAGATGGCGGGTTGGGCAGTGTAAATTTTTACAATCTTTTCTTTCTTTTTTTTTTTTTTTTATGAAGCAAAACTCAACTTTTGTTACTTTTTACAAGTAACAATTTAAAAGATTTGTGGAAATGATCCAAAGTGATGAATTTTGTCTATAAATGTGATCCAAAAATGATGTTGCAATTTTATTGCTGTTTTCTAAAATGGCATAATGCTCAAAATCCACTATTTTAAAATTATTTTTATGTGAACGCTTTTTTCTCTTTCGTAATTTTAAGCAAGCTACTATAGGTTTAAAAAATTTCAAACAGTGACATACAACTTAAGCATTACACAATAACAGGAAATCTTTACAATCTTTTTTTTTTTTTTAAACATCTTTATTGAAGTATAATTGCTTTACAATGGTGCGTTAGTTTCTGCTTTATAACAAAGTGAATCAGTTATACATATACATATGTTCCCATATCTCTTCCCTCTTGCATCTCCCTCCCTCCCACCCTCCCTATCCCACCCCTCTAGGTGGTCACAAAGCACCGAGCTGATCTCCCTGTGCTATGTGGCTGCTTCCCACTAGCTAGCTATTTTACATTTGGTAGTGTATATATGTCCATGACACTCTCTCACCCTGTCACGTCTCACCCCTCCCCCTCCCCATATTCTCAAGTCCATTCTTTAGTAGGTCTGTGTCTTTATTCCCATCTTGCCACTAGGTTCTTCATGACCTTTTTTTTTTTTTTTTCCTTAGATTCCATATATATGTGTTAGCATACTGTATTTGTTTTTCTCTTTCTGACTTACTTCACTCTGTATGACAGACTCTAACTCCATCCACCTCATTACAAATACCTCCATTTCATTTCTTTTTATGGCTGAGTAATATTCCATTGTATATATGTGCCACATCTTCTTTATCCGTTCATCCGATGATGGACACTTAGGTTGCTTCCATGTCCTGGCTATTGTAAATAGAGCTGCAATGAACATTTTGGTACATGACTCTTTTTGAATTATGGTTTTCTCAGGGTATATGCCCAGTAGTGGGATTGCTGGGTCGTATGGTAGTTCTATTTTTAGTTTTTTAAGGAACCTCCATACTGTTCTCCATAGTGGCTGTATCAATTTACATTCCCACCAACAGTGCAAGAGTGTTCCCTTTCCTCCACACCCTCTCCAGCATTTATTGTTTCTAGATTTTTTGATGATGGCCATTCTGACCGGTGTGAGATGATACCTCATTGTAGTTTTGATTTGCATTTCTCTAATGATTAATGATGTTGAGCATTCTTTCATGTGTCTGTTGGCCATCTGTATATCTTCTTTGGAGAAATGTCTATTTAGGTCTTCTGCCCATTTTTGGATTGGGTTGTTTGTTTTTTTGTTATTGAGCTGCATGAGCTGCTTGTAAATCTTGGAGATTAATCCTTTGTCAGTTGCTTCATTTGCAAATATTTTCTCCCATTCTGAAGGTTGTCTTTTGGTCTTGTTTATGGTTTCCTTTGCTGTGCAAAAGCTTTTAAGTTTCATTAGGTCCCATTTGTTTATTTGTGTTTTTATTTCCATTTCTCTAGGAGCTGGGTCAAAAAGGATCTTGCTGTGATTTATGTCATAGAGTGTTTGAAGGCCATTTGAAAAGAGATTTTGATGGTCATACAAATAATATAACTTTTGAGCCCGATAATCCATTTCTGGGAAATTTGTCCTGAGGAAACAACCCAGTGGAAGGAAAAAAGCTCTGGGCATGACGGTGTTTGTTGCCACATTGTATGTAATTGGGAAAAATTGGGAACAAGGGAATTATATTTTACGTTTGTTATCTCTTTGGCATATTGCAACAAGCTTGTGATGAAGGTATTTCACAGGTGAGGAAGTGGAGGTTGGAGAGATTAAATGACTTGCCCATGAGTTTAGCGTGATTGAGAAACAAAAAGAAGGCAAAATTGGGACTTCCTTGGTGGTTCAGTGGTTAAGACTCCACGCTCCCAATGCAGGGGGCCCAGGTTCGATCCCTGATCAGGGAACTAGATCCCACATGCCCCCAACTAAGACCCGGTGCAGCTAAATAAATAAATAAGTAAAATAAAACATTTAAAAAAAGAAGACAAAATTCAAACCTGGTCTTTCTGGTTGTAAAGCCTGTAGGCTTTCTCCTAGAGCACACTGGATCCGTAAATGCTCAATAGAGAAAAAGGGTTAAGTAACTGACTGCAAATCAATTCAGTGGAATTTAGTGCAGTCAATTTAAGTGATAATTATGTGAATTATGCAGCAACATGAAAATATTTAAGATATGTTAGGGGAAAGCAATGGATTATACAAATTCACTTATGTTATAATTTTACAAAAAAATGTGTATTCATGAGCAAAGGCTGAAAAGAATATAAATAGAGTTGCTTTCGTAAGATAGTTGTATTCCAAGTGTTATTTGGGGTTCAGTTTTAAAATTCTGTTATTGCTACAGTATTGTTTGTTAATAAATAGATGTTTGCCTAGTAACAGTTTTCTGGATGATTTGAGGACACCGGGAGAGTACTGGAATCAGAAACTAATTCCAAAGTGTCTTCCTCATTGTATTAACCTCACTTAGTTGCTGCTGGCAGAATTGTCGTACATGTGGTACTGTTTGCCGGAGATGAACTCTGGGCAGCAAGATTTCATGGTTTTTGTGTTGTCTAGGTGAATGGTCTAAGAGTTTTTGGACTTTCAAAGAGGATAAAAAATTGACAGTGGTCCGAAGATCTGCGTATTGAGGGCTTGAGTGAGAAATGGATTCCTTTTGAAAGCTGTCCTGTGTTTTCTGCTTGCTCAGTGCCAGGCTCTGCCAGGTACTTTAGCTCATTTAGTTGTCACAACACTCCTGTGAGATAATTGATTTTTTTTTTTCTTTTTTAAGATTTTTAGAAATTTCATGTAATGTCTGAAACATTTATATTAACATATTTCCATACATATTTCCATACAAATACAAATATAAGATTTTTAGAAATTTCATGTAATGTCTGAAACATTTATATTAACATATTTCCATACATATTTCCATACAAATACAAATATAAGATTTTTAGAAATTTCATGTAATGTCTGAAACATTTATATTAACATATTTCCATACAAATAACCCAATGAAAGTTTAGTATTAGTTGTTTTGTTTGCTTTTTTATACTGCAGGTTCTTATTAGGCATCAATTTTATACACATCAGTGTATACATGTCAATCCCAATCGCCCAATTCAGCACACCACCATCCCCACCTCACCACAGTTTTCCCCCCTTGGTGTCCATATGTCCATTCTCTACATCTGTGTCTCAACTTCTGCCCTGCAAACTGGCTCATCTGTACCATTTTTCTAGGTTCCACATACATGCATTAATATACGATATTTGTTTTTCTCTTTCTGACTTACTTCACTCTGTATGACAGTCTCTAGATCCATCCACGTCTCAACAAATGACTCAATTTCGTTCCTTTTTATGGCTGAGTAATATTCCATTGTATATATGTACCACAACTTCTTTATCCATTCGTCTGTTGATGGGCATTTAGGTTGCTTCCATGACCTGGCTATTGTAAATAGTGCTGCAATGAACATTCGGGTGCATGTGTCTTTTTGAATTATGGTTTTCTCTGGGTATATGCCCAGTAGTGGGATTGCTGGGTCATATGGTAATTCTATTTTTAGTTTTTTAAGGAACCTCCATATTGTTCTCCATAGTGGCTGTATCAATTTACATTCCCACCAACAGTGCAAGAGGGTTCCCTTTTCTCCACACCCTCTCCAGCATTTGTTGTTTGTAGATTTTCTGATGATGCCCATTCTAACAGGAGTGAGGTGATACCTCATTGTAGTTTTGATTTGCATTTCTCTAATAATTAGTGATGTTGAGCATCTTTTCATGTGCTTCGTGGCCGTCTGTATGTCTTCTTTGGAGAAATGTCTATTTAGGTCTTCTGCCCATTTTTGGATTGGGGTGATTGTTTCTTTGATATTGAGCTGAATGAGCTGTTTATATATTTTGGAGATTAATCCTTTGTCCGTTGATTCATTTGCAAATATTTTCTCCCATTCTGAGGGTTGTCTTTTCGTCTTGTTTATGGTTTCCTTTGCTGTGCAAAAGCTTTGAAGTTTCATTAGGTCCCACTTGTTTATTTTTGTTTTTAATTCCATTACTCTAGGAGGTGGATCAAAAAAGATCTTGCTGTGATTTATGTCAAAGAGTGTTCTTCCTATGTTTTCCTCTAAGAGTTTTATAGTGTCCAGTCTTATATTTAGGTCTCTAATCCATTTTGAGTTTATTTTTGTGTATGGTGTTAGGGAGTATTCTAATTTCATTCTTTTACATGTAGCTGTCCAGTTTTCCCAACACCACTTATTGAAGAGACTGTCTTTTCTCCATTGTATATCTTTGCCTCCTTTGTCATAGATTAGTTGACCATAGGTGCGTGGGTTAATCTCTGGGCTTTCTATCTTGTTCCATTGATCTATGTTTCTGTTTTTGTGCCAGTACCATATTGTCTTGATTACTGTAGCTTTGTAGTATAGTCTGAAGTCAGGGAGTCTGATTCCTCCAGCTCCATTTTTTTCCCTCAAGACTGCTTTGGCTATTCGGGGTCTTTTGTGTCTCCATACAAATTTTAAGATGATTTGTTCTAGCTCCGTAAAAAAGGCCATTGGTAATTTGATAGGGATTGCATTGAATCTATAGATTGCTTTGGGTAGTATACTCATTTTCACAATGTTGATTCTTCCAATCCAAGAACATGGTATATCTCTCCATCTGTTGGTATCATCTTTAATTTCTTTCATCAGTGTCTTATAGTTTTCTGCATACAGGTCTTTTGTCTCCCTAGGTAGGTTTATTCCTAGGTATTTTATTCTTTTTGTTGCAATGGTAAATGGGAGTGCTTCCATAATTTCTCTTTCAGATTTTTCATCATTAGTGTATAGGAATGCAAGAGATTTCTGTGCATTAATTTTGTATCCTGCAACTTTACCATATTCATTAATTAGTTCTAGCAGTTTTCTGGTGGCAGTTTTAGGATTCTCTATGTATAGTATCATGTCATCCGCAAACAGTGACAGTTTTACTTCCTCTTTTCCAATTTGTATTCCTTTTATTTCTTTTTCTTCTCTGATTGCCGTGGCTAGGACTTCCAGAACTATGTTGAATAATAGTGGTGAGAGTGGACATCCTTGTCTCGTTCCTGATCTTAGAGGAAATGCTTTCAGTTTTTCACCATTGAGAATGATGTTTGCTGTGGGTTTGTCATATATGGCCTTTATTATGTTGAGGTAGGTTCCCTCTATGCCCACTTTCTGGAGAGTTTTTATCATAAATGGGTGTTGAATTTTGTCAAAAGCTTTTTCTGCATCTATTGAGATGATCATATGGTTTTTATTCTTCAATTTGTTAATATGGTGTGTCACATTGATTGATTTGCGTATATTGAAGAATCCTTGCATCCCCGGGATAAATCCCACTTGATCGTGGTGTATGATCCTTTTAATGTGTTGTTGGATTCTGTTTGCTAGTATTTTGTTGAGGATTTTTGCATCTATATTCATCAGTGATATTGGTCTGTAATTTTCTTTTTTTGTAGTGTCTTTGTCTGGTTTTGGTATCAGGGTGATGGTGGCCTCATAGAATGAGTTTGGGAGTGTTCCTTCCTCTGCAATTTTTTGGAAGAGTTTGAGAAGGATGGGTGTTAGCTCTTCTCTAAATGTTTGATAGAATTCACCTGTGAAGCCATCTGGTCCTGGACTTTTGTTTGTTGGAAGATTTTTAATCACAGTTTCAATTTCATTACTTGTGATTGGTCTGTTCATATTTTCTGTTTCTTCCTGATTCAGTCTTGGAAGGTTATACCTTTCTAAGAATTTGTCCATTTCTTCCAGGTTGTCCATTTTATTGGCATAAAGTTGCTTATAGTAGTCTCTTAGGATGTTTTGTATTTCTGCGGTGTCTGTTGTAACTTCTCCTTTTTCATTTCTGATTTTATTGATTTGAGTCCTCTCCCTCTTTTTCTTGATGAGTCTGGCTAATGGCTTATCAATTTTGTTTATCTTCTCAAAGAACCAACTTTTAGTTTTATTGATCTTTGCTATTGTTTTCTTTGTTTCTATTTCATTTATTTCTGCTCTGATCTTTATGATTTCTTTCCTTCTGCTAACTTTGGGTTTTGTTTGTTCTTCTTTCTCTAGTTTCTTTAGGTGTAAGGTTAGATTGTTTACTTGAGATTTTTCTTGTTTCTTTAGGTAGGCTTGTATAGCTATAAACTTCCCTCTTAGAACCGCTTTTGCTGCATCCCATAGGTTTTGGGTCGTCGTGTTTTCATTGTCATTTGTCTCTAGGTATTTTTTTATTTCCTCTTTGATTTCTTCAGTGATCTCTTGGTTATTTAGTAACGTATTGTTTAGCCTCCATGTGTTTGTCTTTTTTACGTTTTTTTCCCTGTAATTCATTTCTAATCTCATAGCGTTGTGGTCAGAAAAGATGTTTGGTATGATTTCTATTTTCTTAAATTTACTGAGGCTTGATTTGTGACCCAAGATGTGATCTATCCTGGAGAATGTTCCGTGCGCACTTGAGAAGAACGTGTAATCTGCTGTTTTTGGATGGAATGTCCTATATATATCAATTAAATCTATCTGGTCTATTGTGTCATTTAAAGCTTCTGTTTCCTTATTTATTTTCATTTTGGATGATCTGTCCATTGGTGTAAGTGAAGTGTTAAAGTCCCCCACTATTATTGTGTTACTGTCGATTTCCTCTTTTATAGCTGTTAGTAGTTGCCTTATGTATTGAGGTGCTCCTATGTTGGGTGCATATATATTTATAATTGTTATATCTTCTTCTTGGATTGATCCCTGGATCATTATGTAGTGTCCTTCCTTGTCTCTTGTAACATTCTTTATTTTAAAGTCTATTTTATCTGATATGAGTATAGCTACTCCAGCTTTCTTTTGATTTCCATTTGCATGGAATATCTTTTTCCATCCCCTCACTTTCAGTCTGTATGTGTCCCTAGGTCTAAAGTGGGTCTCTTGTAGACAGCATATATATGGGTCTTGTTTTTGTATCCATTCAGCCAGTCTATGTCTTTTGGTTGGGGCGTTTAATCCATTCACGTTTAAGGTAATTATCGATATGTATGTTACTATGACCATTTTCTTAATTGTTTTGGGTTTGTTTTTGTAGCTCCTTTTCTTCTCTTGTGTTTCCCACTTAGAGAAGTTCCTTTAGCATTTGTTATAGAGCTGGTTTGGTGGTGCTGAATTCTCTTAGCTTTTGCTTGTCTGTAAAGCTTTTGATTTCTCCATCAAATCTAAATGTGATCCTTGCCGGGTAGAGTAATCTTGGTTGTAGGTTCTTCCCTTTCATCACATTAAGTATATCATGCCACTCCCTTCTGGCTTGCAGAGTTTCTGCTGAGAAATCAGCTGTTAACCTTATGGGAGTTCCCTTGTATGTTATTTGTCGTTTTTCCCTTGCTGCTTTCAATAATTTTTCTTTGTCTTTAATTTTTGCCACTTTGATTACTATGTGTCTCGGCGTGTTTCTCCTTGGGTTTATTCTGTATGGGACTCTCTGCGCTTCCTGGACTTGGGTGGCTATTTCCTTTCTCATGTTAGGGAAGTTTTCGACTATAATCTCTTCAAATATTTTCTCTGGTCCTTTCTCTCTCTCTTCTCCTTCTGGGACCCCTATAATGCGAATGTTGTTGCGTTTAATGTTGTCCCAGAGGTCTCTTAGGCTGTCTTCATTTCTTTTCATTCTTTTTTCTTTAGTCTGTTCCGCAGCAGTGAATTCCACCATTCTGTCTTCCAGGTCACTTATCCGTTCTTCTGCCTCAGTTATTCTGCTATTGATTCCTTCTAGTGTAGTTTTCATTTCAGTTATTGTATTGGTCATCTCTGTTTGTTTGTTCTTTAATTCTTCTAGGTCTTTGTTAATCATTTCTTGCATCTTCTCAATCTTTGCCTCCATTCTTATTCCGAGGTCCTGGATCATCTTCACTATCATTATTCTGAAGTCTTTTTCTGGAAGGTTGCCTATCTCCACTTCATTTGGTTGTTTTTCTGGGGTTTTTTCTTGTTCCTTCATCTGGTACATAGCCCTCTGCCTTTTCATCTTCTCTATCTTTCTGTAACTGTGGTTTTTGGTCCACAGGCTGCAGGATTGTAGCTTTTCTTGCTTCTGTTGTCTGCCCTCTGGTGGTTGAGGCTATCTAAGAGGCTTGATGGGAGGCTCTGGTGGTGGGTAGAGCTGACTGTTGCTCTGGTGGGCAGAGCTCAGTAAAACCTTAATCCACTTGACTGTTGATGCGTGGGGCTGGGTTCCCTCCCTGTTGCTGTGGCATCAGAGCTCAGTAAAGCCTTAATCCACTTGACTGTTGATGGGTGGGGCTGGGTTCCCTCCCTGTTGGTTGTTTTGCCTGAGGCAACCCAACACTGGAGCCTACCCGTGCTCTTTGGTGGGGTTAATGGCAGACTCTGGGAGGGCTCACGCCAAGGAGAACTTCCCAGAACCTCGGCTGCCAGTGTCCTTATCCCCACAGTGAAACAGAGCCACCACTCGCCTCTGCAGGAGACCCCCCAACACCAGCAGGTAGGTCTGGTTCAGTCTCCCCCAGGGTCACTGCTCCTTCCCCTGGGTCCCGATGCACACATTACTTTGTGTGTGCCCTCCAAGAGTGGGGTCTCTGTTTCCCCCAGTCCTGTCAAAGTCCTGCAATCAATTCCCACTAGGCTTCAAAGTCTGATTCTCTAGGAATTCCTCCTCCCGTAGCCGGACCCCCAGGTTGGGAAGCCTGACGTGGGGCTCAGAACCTTCACTCCAGTGGGTGGACTTCTGTGGTATAAGTGTTCGCCAGCCTGTGAGTCACCCACCCAGCAGTTATGGGATTTGATTTTACTCTGATTGCGCCCCTCCTACCGTCTCACTGTGGCTTCTCCTCTGTCCTTGGACGTGGGGTATCCTCCTTGGTGAAGTCCAGGGTCTTCCTGTCAATGATTGTCCAGCAGCAAGTTGTGATTCTGGTGCTCTCGCAAGAGGGAGTGAGAGCACGTCCTTCTACTCCGCCATCTTGGTTAATCTCTTTCTTCATCAGATGCTCACTGCCAATCCCATTAGGGAAGAATTGTTCTCTCAATTTTACAGACGTGGAAATAGGCTGAGAGGACGTAAGTAACTTGCCCAAGGTCACACAGCTAGCAAACGAAGGGACTGGGTCCTGGGGCTTCCTAGGATTACTCCTTACTAAAGCACTGTGATGACTGTGGGGCCAAAACGCATCACTCTACAGCACAGCTTTTAGTGGCAGCATAGACTTCAGTTCTGGAGGCTGAAAGTTCTAGATCAGGGTGTCAGTATGGTCAGGTCCTGATGAGAACTCACTTTCTGGTTCATAGACAGCAGTCTTCTTACTATGTCCCGAGATAATTGATTTTTATCCTCATTTTATAGATGAGCCAACAGTGACTCAAAGGTGTTAAATAGTTTTCCCGAGGTTATGCAGCTCACAAGTGACAGCATTGGGAGTTCATCCGTTTCCTATTCCGCTGACCCCAGGGCCCTTGCTCTTAGTCCTTGTGCCTTGAATTGAAAGGTGATCTGGTGGGTGAGCTTCAGCTTTGGAGGCCCAGGCTCTTGCAAGCCATTGAAACTGATTGCCAGAGTTAGGCACCTTGCTGAGAGTTCAGTTGGTTGGAGTCGCCCCGATTCGTTTTTATGTTGTTGGCTTTTGTTTTTCTTCCCTTTTTGATGTGCTGTAGGCTAGGAAGGCCTTTGATGGGGGTGGGGGTGGGAGTGGGAATGGGAGGAAGCCATAATGACCAACTAGTAGCTCCTTCTGGGTCTGTCCCGCCGCTGAGCTGCGACTGCTGCAGCTTCTGAAAGCTCCACCCCATGATCAGGTTGGGATGGTTCCCATTTCAGATGTTGCAGCTCCACACACACTTGAGTCGCAGGGGCCGGAATGTGGCAGGTACAGCCTTGTGTTAGCTTACTTTTTTTTTTTTTTTAAGTACTATTTTTATTTTTTTCATTTATTATTTTATTTATTTATTTATTTTTGGCTGCGTTGGGTGTTCGTTGCTGCCCGCGGGCTTTCTCTGGTTGCGGCGAGCGCGGGCTACTCTTCGTTGCGGTGCACGGGCTTCTCGTTGCGGTGGCTTCTCTTGCTGTGAAGCACGGGCTCTAGGCACGCGGGCTTCAGTAGTTGTGGCACACGGGCTTCAGTAGTTGTGGCACACGGGCTCAGTAGTTGTGGCTCACGGGCTCTAGAGCGCAGGCTCAGTAGTTGTGGCGCACGGACTTAGTTGCTCTGCGGCATGTGGGATCTTCCTGGACCAGGGCTCGAACCCGTGTCCCCGGCATTGGCAGACAGATTCTTAATCACTGCGCCACCAGGGAAGTCCCTAGCTTACTTCTGAGCATTGAGTTTCTGTCATATTTGGTGGGGTTTATATTTTGAGGTATTTATTACTGCTGCATGGTAAGCTGTTTCCAGTGTTTCCACTCAATTTTTTTTTTTTTTCCATTTCTTGAACTTGTTTCAAGTACAGATGAAAAGTACAAATGAAAAGAATATTAACGTTTTAAGTTCTTATGCTGTGCCAGGCACAATACTAAACATCCCAGTTAATTTCCTTTAATCCTTATAATAGCTCTCTGGAATAGGCATTATTATAATCCCATTTTTATAGATAAAGGAACTGAGGCACACAGAAAAATGAACTTGACTAAGGTCATACGGCTAGTAAGGTAGTCAGGACTGTATTCATTCATTAATTTATTCATTCATTCAACAAATGTTGAATGTCAACAAATGTCAACAAATTCAGCAAATGTCTGCTGTTTTCCAGACACTATGCTAAAACCTCAGGGGAAATAGCCATGAGCAGATAGATAATAAGGTCCCTGCCCTCTAGAAGTGGATTATATTCATATGACAAGCATGATAGTAAATAACACACGTGTAAATAAATAATATGAATACAGATTGTGACAACCTCTAGCAAGAAAATAAGAGGTCTGTGTTAGAGAGTAACTTGGTGGAGGTGGTGGAGACAGGTCTGCTTTAGAGCAGGTGGCTAGGCAGGGCGTCTCTGAGGTGCTGACATTTGAGCTGAGATGCAAAGGCTGAGACTGAGCCACCCCAGGAAGTGCTGCAGGAGGAGCTGTGCAGGCAGACAGGGTGGCTTATGTGAGGACCGGAAGGAGGCCAGGGAGGCTGGAGCATTGCGGTGAGGGTGAGGGCTCTACCCGAGGCCGATAGCGGAGCCAGATCACACAACCTGGGGCCACGGCAGGAAGCTTTGTTCCAAGAGTGATAGAAAAAAAGCAGTGGAGTGATGTTAACCAGATTTGTCTGACTCTGAAGCCTATGGGTCTCTCCTTGCATCACTTTGCCTTCAAGAAATTCTTAAATGTGTCCGTCCATCCGGCCATTGGGTATTTAGCGACCATCTCTTATGTTTTAGACTAGAATACACACAAAGATATGGTTCCCCATCTCTTAGAGATGTATTGGGTAGAAAGGCAAATAACCCAACTGGTACAATGCAGTGTGATAGTTGCCATGATAAGGAAATTAGAGGGTGTGTGGAAACATTTAGAAGGACCCCAGTACAGCCTGATGGGGTAGTTAGAGAAAACTTCATGAGGGCAGTGGTATTAAGCAGAGAATGAGACTGGCATTGTTGCAGAAAAGATGGTGCCTGTATTTCATTTGGGCTTGTCTGGCATTTACAGTGACCTTCTGAAGGCTTATTTACCTTCCTCTCATTAAAAAAAATCAACAAAAACTTCTTTACCTATAAATAGGACAAATATTCTTTCAAGTGTTGCTAAGAATTCTAGCAGTGCGCACAATGTGGGCATTCTAAGCCCACTCCATAAATAATTTATTGGTAGCCGAGTAATAGAATAAGGTTTCTCTTTATAGGAAGCATCTGGTGGGGTAGACTTTTTTGTTTGAATGAATGTTTTATGTGCTGTTTCCTTAAAACATTTTTTTTTTTTTTTTTTTTTTTTTTTTTTAAATTCACGTTCTTTTATTTATTTATTTATTTATTTATTTTATTTTTGGCTGTGTTGGCTTTCTCTAGTTGCGGCAAGTGGGGACCACTCTTCATCGCGGTGCGCGGGCCTCTCACCATCGCGGCCTCTCTTGTTGCGGAGCACAGGCTCCAGACGCGCAGGCTCAGTAGTTGTGGCTCACGGGCCCAGTTGCTCCGTGGCATGTGGGATCTTCCCAGACCAGGGCTCGAACCCGTGTCCCCTGCATTGGCAGGCAGATTCTCAACCACTGCGCCACCAGGGAAGCCCTCCTTAAAACATTTTAAAGGAGGCTTTAATGAACCTACCAATTGTTTCTTGCACTGTTCTTAGCCACAAAATTGAAACCTTAAGTGTTAACAAGGGGCCAGGGGCAGAAAGTTTGAAATATACTTAATGTAGAGTATGTTAATCACTTTCTTTTATCAGTCATAAAAGTATTAAAGAGTTTATTAGAAAGAGTATTATATACTATTACCAATTATTTTTAAAAATGCTGAAGAAAAATGCCAATGAACGTATATTTATGGTGATGTATTAGCATTCAAGTATGGCTATTAATATTTTGCTATATTTTATTTTACTTATTTTAAAATCAACTTTATTAAGATATAATTTACATGAAATGAAACTCACCAGTTTTAAGTGTTGGCTGAGTTTTGACATTTGTATAGTCCCTTGTAACTTTTGTCATAATCGAAAAAATATATATATATTTATTTTTAATTTTTTTGGTATATGTGTATACAGTTCTAGGCTCATGTGACTGTCAGCCACAATCATAATGTTCCGTAATGCCAAAAAATGCCCATGTGTTGCCTCTTTGTGGTCAGACTCTTCACCCCAGACCTCTGGCAGCTAATCCTCTGTTCTCAGTCCCTATAATTTTGCTTTTTCCCGATATGATATAAATGGAAGCATACAGTATGTAATCTTTTGAGGCTAGCTAGCTTCTTTTCCTCACCGTAATATCTTTGAAATTTATTCATGTTGTCGTGTATCACAGTAGTTGAATATTTTTCCATCATATGGATGTACACTTTATTCCTTCACCCTTTGAAGAACATTCAGGTTCTTTCCATGTTTTGGTGGTTATTAATAAAGCTGCAGTAAACATTCCTGTATATGTTTTTTTTTTGTGGACATAGGTTTTTGTTTCTCTAGGGAAAATACCTAGGACTGGAATTGCTGAGTCATATGGTAAGTGTAGTTTGTTTTTTGGTAAGAAACCGCCAAACTGTCATCCAGAGTGATTGTGCCATTTTGCATTCCCATCAGCAAAGTATGAGAATTCTGTTTGTTCCACATCTTTATCAGCATTTGGTATTGTCAATTAAAAAAAATTTTTTTAATCATTCTAATAGCTGTGTAGTGGTATCTCATTGTAGTTTTAATTTGCTTTTTCCTAATGGCTGAAGATGTTAAAGATCTTTTCTTGTGCTTATTTGTCATCTGTATATCTTCTCCTGTGAAGTTTCTTTTCAAATCTTTTGCCTGTTTTTTGTTTTTTTTTAATTTGAGTTGTTTTCTAACAATTACATCTTGGGAGTTATTTATGTATTCTAGATGCAGTTCCTGTCTTGGATTTGTGATTTGCAAAAGTTTTCTCTCAGTGTGTAGCTTGTCTTTTCATTCTCTTAACACTGTGCCTTCCAAAGCAAACGTTTTAAATTTTGATGAAGCTCAGTTTATTGATTTAAAAAAAAGTTTTTTATGGATCATGTTATAGCTAAGAACTCTGCCTCGCTGTAGGTCCCAAAGATTTTTCCCTGTGTGTTCTTCTAAAAGATACAATTTTACATTTTACATTTAGATCTATGATCGAATTTGAGTTAATGCTTGTTTAAGGTATGATAGATCAGGGTTCATTTTTTTGTTAATAGATGTTTGACTGTTCCAATGTCATGTGTTGAAAATGAAAACACTATCCTTTCTCCATTGAATTGTCTTTGCACCTTTGTCAGAAATCAATTGGCCATAGTTGTATGGGTCTATTTCTGTATTCTGTTTCATTGGATTCTTTTTCAAAATTGTTTACACTCACCTAACTCTTTTACTGTTCCAAAAAAATTTCATAATCAGCATGTCCTTTATCTATAAGAACTCTTGTAGGGATTTTGATTGGGATTGTGTTAAATCTATAGATCAATTTGGAGAGAATTGACAACTTTATTATATTGAGGTTTCCAATCCATGAATTTGGTAAGTAAGTCTCCTCACTTATTTAGGTTCTTGATTTCATCAGCATTTTGTGCTTTCAAGCATATATAATGTCTTATTAGATTTATACTTAAAAATTTCATTTTTTGGAGATATTGTAAATGGTATTTAAAAAATTTTCAGTTTCTGATTGTTCATTGCTAGTATATTGAAATATGATTGATATCTGCAAGTTGACTTTGCTAAACTCACTTAATGAATTCTGGGAGCTTTTTTTGTAGATTCCTTGGGATTTTTTATATGTATGGTCACTATATGCAAATAAAGATGGTTTTATTTCTTCCTTTCCAATCTGGATGCCTTTTGTTTTCTTCCCTTGCCTTGCTGCACTGTCTGGGACTTCAAATACAGTGTTGAATAGGAACTGTGAGAGCCGATATCCTTTCCTTATTCTTGATGTTAGGGGAATAGCATTCATTTCTTCATCTTTAAGTAAATATGTTTTTTGTAGATGTGTGGGTTTTTTTGTAGACGTCCTTTAGCAGATAAAGGAAGTTTCCTTTAATTCCTAGTTTGCTGAATTTTTATCCTGAGAGGCTGTTGAATGTCAAATGCTTTTTCCTGCCTCTTTTGATGTGATCGTATGTATTTTTTCTTCTGTAGTCTTTTAGTTTGGTGGATTACATGGATTGACTTTGGAATATTGAAGTAACCTTACATTCCTGGGATAAATCCCACTCATGATGTGTTAATATGTTTTTCCAACTCGTTAAAATTTAGTTGAGGATTTTGTGTCTATCATTCCTGAAGGATTTAGTCTGTAGTTTTCTTGTAATATTTTTGTCTGATTTTATAAGGGTAACGCTGCCCTAACAAAATGAAGTGGGAAAGTTCCCTCATCTTCTGTTTTCTGGAAGAGATTGTGTAAAATTGGTAGAAATTTAAGTATTTGGTGGAAATTGCTACTGAAATCATCTTGATTTGGAATTTTCTTTTTTCGAAGGTTTTTAATTACAAATTTAAGTTTTTAAATAGCTATAGTACTATTCAGTTTCTCTTATTTCTTCTTTGGTGAATTTTGATAATTTGTACCTTTGAAGGAATTGTGTTATCTCATCTAAATTCTCCAATTTACATGCATAGATTTGTATGCATTATTTTCATATTATCCTTTTAATTACTGTGGGATCTGTAATGATAACTCCTCTTTCATCCTTGATATTGGTAATTTATGTCTTCTCTTTTTGTTTTTTTTTTTGCCAGTCTTGCTAGAGGTATCAGTTTCATTGATCATTTGAAAAGAGCTATCTTTTTTTTTTTTTTAAACATCTTTATTGGAGTACAGTTGCTT
This sequence comes from Balaenoptera physalus, assembly GCF_965194825.1. NCBI lineage: Eukaryota > Metazoa > Chordata > Mammalia > Artiodactyla > Balaenopteridae > Balaenoptera > Balaenoptera physalus. The sequence continues at coordinate 14,184,164 of NC_138886.1, forward strand.
TGCAGTGGTGTGTTAGTTTCTGCTTATAACAAAATGAATCAGCTATACATATACATATATCCCCATATCTCCTTTTTAAATTGACTTTTCTCTATTGTTTTTCTCCTTTCCATTCATTGATTTCTGCTCTTATGTTTATTATATCCTTCATTCTTTTTGCTTTGGGTTTATTTTGCTCTCTTCACGGTTTCTTAAAATAGAAGCTTAGATTATTGATTTAAGATACTTCTTCCTTTTTTAAAAAATTTTTATTGGAGTATAGTTGATTAACAATGTTGGGTTGGTTTCTGCTGTACAGCAAAGTGAATCAGTTATACATATACATATATCCACTCTTTTAGATTCTTTTCCCATATAGGAATACAGAGTATTGAGTAGAGTTCCCTGTGCTATACAGTAGGTCCTTATTAGTTATCTACTTTATATATAATAGGTATATATTTCTTCTTTTCTAAAGCATTTAATAATATAAATTTCCCTCTAAATATTACTCTAACTGCATCCTACAAATTTTGATTTATTTTCATTTTCATTTATTCAAAATATCTTTTGATTTTTCTCTTTTACCCATGGATTGTTTAGAAATGTGCTATTTAATTTCTAAGTCCTTGGGAATTTTCCAGTTCTCTTTCTGTTAATGATTTCTAGTTTATGTTCATTATGGTCAGGGAATATAGTTTGATTTTAGTTCTTTTAAATTTGTTAAGGTTTGTTTTATGAGCCAGGATATCTTGGGAACTGTTCCATGTTCGCTTGAGTTGTTGGGTAGAGTATTTTTATAAATTTATTTATTTTTGGCTGCATTGTGTCTTCGTTGCTGCGCACGGGCTTTCTCTAGTTGCGGCGAGTGGGGGCTACTCTTGGTTGCGGTGCGCGGGCTTCTCATTGCAGTGGCTTCTCTTGTTGCGGAGCACGGGCTCTAGGCGCGCAGGCTTCAGTAGTTGTGGCACATGGGCTCAGTAGCTGTGGCTCATGTGCTCTGGAGCACAGGCTCAGTAGTTGTGGTGCACGGGCTTAGTTGCTCCGCAGCATGTGGGATCTTCCCGGACCAGGGCTCGAACCTGTGTCCCCTGTGTTGGCAGGTGGATTCTTAACCACTGAGCCACCAGGGAAATCCCTAGAGTATTTTATAAGTGTAAATTAGATCTAGTTGGTTGATGGTGTTGCTCAGCATTTTTATATTTTGTTTATTTTTTTGGTCTACTTTTTCTTTGAGAGAGGAGTATTGATGTCTCAAACAATAATTGTGGATTTGTTCATTTCTCCTTTCAATTCTATCAGTTTTTGCTTCATGAATTTGAGGCTGTAATGTTAGGTACATACATAATTAGGATTGTTATTTTTCATTTTTATGTAATGTCCCTTATATGCCTGAATACTTTTCTCAGATATGAATAACCATTCCAGCTTTCTTTTAATTAGTGTTTGCATGGTACATCTTTTTCTAACTTTTATTTTTAATCTACCTCTATCATTATATTTGAAGTGGGTTTCTTGTATACAGCTTTGGGTTTTTTATCCATTCTCATAATCTCTGTATTTTAATTGTTGTGTTTATCATTTACATTTAACATATATCAATGCATTTTAATTTAGGCCCACCATTTTCTTACTTGTTTTCTGTTGTTTCTTCTGTTTTTGATCATTCTGTTTCCCCTTTTAAATCTTCTTTTGGATTATTTGAATTATTTTACTGTTTCATCTAAATATATCTATTGAGTTTCTGAACATATCTCTTTGTATAGTTGATTTTAAAACATTAAAGAATTTTTAGTGGTTGCTTTAGAGATTATAGTAACTTTTCATTTCACCATAAGTGAAATGTAAAAACGTTGCCACACCTATCCCCAGTATATTTTATATACAAAAACATTGAAAATACCACCAGACTATGTTTTAACTTTTGCTTTACTGTCATAAATGTTTTAAAGAACTTGAGGGGTTTTCATTTCTACTGTTCTTCTAGATAGTTATCTAGATATTTATCATTTTTAAAAATTGAAGTATAGTTGATTTACTATCATTTGCTTTTCTCTTCCTTCATTTCTGAAGTTTCCACCTTTCTCTCTAGTATCATTTCCCTTTGGTCTGAAGAACTTCCTTTAGCATTTCTTTTAGAGCAGATCTTTTGGCAGTGGATTCACTTGGTTCTCCTTCATTTGAGAATGTCTTCATTTTACCTTCACTGCTTAAGAATTCTAGCATGACAGTTCTTTTCAGCATTTTAATAATATTGTTCCACTGCCTTCTGGCCTCTATGGTTTTGACTGAGAAATTTGCTGTATTTGAATCGTTGTTCCTCATATATGTGTCATTTTTCTCTGGCTGCTTTCAAGAGTTTTTGTTTGTTTTTTGTTTTATGTTTTTTGTCTTTATTTTTCAGTGGTTGCTAGGTGTGAATTTCTTTGAACTTATCCTGTTTGGTGTTTGATAAGCCTCTTTAGTCTGTATGTTTTATGCCTTTTTCAAAAATTGGAAAGTTCTAAGTTATATTTCTTCAGTTTTTTTTCATACTACACTCTCCTAATTTTCTCCTATTTTTCTGGGACTCTGATGAAAGACCTTTTGGTATTGTCTCAGAGGTCCCTGAGGCTCTCTTAAGTTTTTCTTTTCTAAGTTTTTTCCCCCCTGTTTTCATATTGGATAATTTTTGTTGATCTGTCTTCAAGTTCACTGACTCTTCTGTCATCACCATTTTTTGAGCTCATCCAGTCCATTTTTATTTGGTTTTTGTATTTTCCATTTCTAAAATTTTTATTTGGTTCTTTTCTACATTTTCTGTTTCTCTGCTGAGACTTTATTTTGCCCTTCATTTCAAGACAGTTCACCCTATGTCTTGGCATTTTGCCAACATCTTAATCACTTGACTTTAAGCCATGTTTATGAGTCTTTTTGTAGTTAGAAGTTTTACATTTTGATATAGTCAAGTCATATAATTTCTTCTTCATTCTTTGTGCATTTTGTTGACCCTGTCTTAGGCATCCTCTATACAGTATTTTATTTCATTTAGTACTGACAAAAGCCTATTATCTCTATAAGTGAAGAAACTGAGGCTCTGAAAGGTAACACATCTAGGGTTACTCTATGAGAAGAGTTAGGATTGAACTTAGTGTTGTCTCCAAAGCCCCTGATCTTTCTGCTTTGCCTTTGAGAACTGAGCTGGAGTAGTGACTTGGAGAATGGCAAGGGAACAACAGATGCATGAGTTATGGCCTGGGCAGACACACTGGGTTTAATAAAACATCATCAGCAGTCTCTTCACAGTTCAAATAGTCTTCAAAAAGGATGCCTGCATCTAATATTATTTTTAAGTTATTTTTTGTTAGGAAATTTATACTAAAAAAATTCAAAAGGTAAAAAGGTTATATAGCATATACTTCCAGATACATACCATTTATATCAAGCAAGTAAGCATATCTTCCCCTTACTTTTTAAAATGGTAGCCTGCCACATATAGTATTCTATACCATAGTGTTTTTGTTTAACAGTGTGTCTTGATAACTTCCTTTGAGTACACAGAGTGACCTCTTATTCTTTTTAGTGGCTTCATAAGATTCTGTTGAGTGGCCATATCATAATTTACTTATAACCATGGACTATTGACTTTCAAAAATGTAAAAAATGAACTGTAACATACATGTAGGAGCACGTTTAAATCGCATAAGAACGGTTCAATAAATTGTCAAAAAAGTGAACATATAAGTAGCTTTAGTGTGTATGCTAATTTCTGTTCTTGGAGTTGGGTTAACCTGCTTCAGAAAGCTTGCTGGATGATACAAACAAATAAATCAGGTGTTTTCTATAGGCAGTGAGGTTTACTTGACACATCATAGTCACTAGAGCCAGACAGAGTAGGATATGAATCTCAGCTTTTCCACTGGTTGTGTGATTTTTGATCATGTGTATAGCGGGGGTAATCTGCTCTCAGAGTTGTTTTAGGGATGGAGATATTGTATTTAAATTACCTAAGATCAGTGTCTCTTACACAGTAGGGTCTTGGTAAATACCAGTTTTCTTAATCTGTTTTTTTTAATTTCCAACTTTTAATTTTAACAAATCTTAAACTTATGGAAAAGTTGAAAAATAGTACAACAAACAACCATATATTCTTCATCTAGATTTATCAATTAATATTTTGCTACATCTGCTTTATCTCTTTTTTTTCCCTCCCTCCCCACTTATTAGAGAACTAGTTGCAGACATGTGACAGCACCCTTAAGTACTTCAGCATGTATCTCTTACTTAGGACATTCTTCTACAAAATCATAATACTCTTACCGTATATAAAATTGTTATTCAGATTCCCCCAGTTATCTCCATATAGCTTAAAAAAATTTCAGGATTCACTGTATGATTTCACTGTACTTAGTAGTCAGACCTCTATTACTTCCATTTATTTAGAAGAGTCCCCCAGCCATTTTTGCCTTAAGATTGCCATTAAAATTTTTGAAGAGTCCAGGCCCGTTGTTTGTAGAATGTCTTTCAATTTGGATTTGTCTGATTGACAACTCTTGATTAGATGCAAGTTAAACTGTAGGCATTTGGGGAATTCCCTGGCGGTCCAGTGGTTAGGACTCAGCGCTTTCACTGCCGGGCCTGGGTTTGACCCCTGATCGGGAAACTAAGATCCTGCAAACGGTGAGGTGCAAAAAGAAAAAACAAAAAGATTGTAGGTGTTTTAACATTTTAAATGAAATTGCTTACTTTCAGTGATTTAGTTCAGGAGGCACGAGATGTCATTTTGTTCTACCAGGGAGGTGGTATTAAATATATTCTCTTGATTAGGGTGGTATCTAGTAGGTTTCTAAATGGTGAAGATACTCTCCTTTTGTAAATAACAAGCCGTCTGTGGGGTGATATCTTGAGACAGTGGGAATATCGTGTCTTCCAGTGTTCTTTCACCTGATGCTGTACGCATTGATGATTCCTGCCTGAGTCAGTTATTACTATAGCAGTTGTATAAGGGTGATTTTCTCTTCCTGTTATTCTTCTACATTTATTAACTGGATTTCTTTTGTAAAGAAGAGCTTCCCCTTTTCCTTTCCTTTTCTTTCTTTACCTATTCACTCACTATCAGTGTGGAGTCATGAATTCTCTCTCCACTCAGTCATCATTCATTTCAGTGGTCAGATTGTCCTGAGTTTGGCTCTTAGTTCTGGGTTAGTACAGTTATAGCAAAGGTAAGCTTTTACTCCATTTGTAGCCTTGGAGGCTGTGGGGATTCATGCAGGTATTGTCCCTTAGATCTTACTTTTGGTGACCCATCTGTGCTTATTTTCCAGCAAATCACTGAATTGAAGAAAGAAAACTTTAACCTAAAGCTCCGCATCTATTTCCTCGAGGAAAGGATGCAACAGGAATTTGATGGCCCCACTGAACACGTCTATAAAACTGTGAGTGCCCTGCTTCTTGCCGCCCTCCCCAGTGTCTTTTCTAATAGTCATTCCAAGCAGAAGTTTGATTAATATTTGTTCTCCGAGTTGGCATGAGTAGAGAGCACTGCTTTCACTTCATTTGAATTGATTACAGGGAGCACAAAGATAATAGGATGACCTTAATATTAAGCAAGGCGATACAAGATTAATTTTAAGGGAGTCTTTCTCTCTTCTTAAAATGGGAATTCTGATTTACCATATCTCAATTGCCTTTTTCTCATTATTTATAATTTAGACAAAGACGGTGAAATGGTAGAATGTTTTTGGAATTGAATCCTGCTGTTACTAACTAACTTGTGTAACTGTAGGCAAGTCACTTCAGCTCTCTGGGCTTGCTTCCAGAGTTAAGTGATAATCCCTCTGTCTTGGCGTTATTTGTGTGGATTAAAATGAGTTGACAGATGAAAAGCCTCAGCACCCAGTCAACGCTTGACAGTGATCATCATTGTCTTATTGGGGCTTCCGTGGGCAGCCCGAAGTGAGGCTTGTCATTCTTCCTGTGATCTGACTCTTCTGTATTCCTTGTGTGCTTGCTTATGACTGTCAGAAAAAGAAGTCTATTCCTATCTCAAGTCTTGACCTGGAGGTCTCTGCGTGAAAACAAACCTTGGTTCTGAAAGTTGAAAAAAGAACTTGGCTTTCTTGAAAAGACATGAGTACAAACAATATTTTAGTGCCCGTTTCTTGAGTTTCTCTAGGAGATTAGCCCTTGGCCTGAGAATTCTTCCATTTTTTTCTCTTTGGAAGTTTGCACCAGTGGAAACTTTTGAAGGAGGATAAAGAACTCTCCTTGAGTTTTAGCGGATGGACTTAAATGGGCTTGTCTTGAAGAGGGATGGTACTGTACTTCTGAGCCTTTTCAACAGTTGAAAAGCTCCCTTGTCCCTCAAGACATGATTTCTTTTTCTTTATTGTGGGAGAGAAAGACAATGAGGATCTCCCCTTTTCTGGAAGGAAGTGGTGGTGCAATCAAAGTTTTAAAGAAAAACCAGTAACCTAAAATATTTTGTATGTAAGTATGATTATCATGTATCTCAGAACGAATATGGGTGTCAGGAAATCAAAGCAAGTTAATTGCCTGCTCCTGGTCAGGCACCTGTCCTGGGCATTTGTGCATTCATCATCTTATTTTAATTCTCAAGACAGTCCTGTACAATGGAGATGATCCTCATCTTGCAGGAGAGGCGGCTGAAGCTCAGGGAAGATCAGCAACTTGCTCGATGTCGTATAGCTGCTCTGTGAGATGGGTTTTGGACCCGGTTCTGCCTACCTCATTCTACTACACAGTTTCAGCTCTTCTTTTCCATTGTTTGGCTAGATGACTTGATTTGATTGCACCTTTATTTAAATTTTAAGCTTTGGATAGGTGTACATGGTTCAAAATCAAAAAGCATAAAAGGTATATACTGGAAAGACTTTCTTCCACCCTTGTCTCCTAGATTCCCTGGATCTAACCAATATCTTTAATTCCTCAGGCAGAGAAGTTTTATGTGTATACAAGCAAGCATTGTGTGTGTATGTATATGTGTACAAACCCCCTTTTTACATAAATGCGAGCATGTTCTGCTTTGTACCTCGCATTTTTCCTTAACAGTATCTTGAATATCTTCCCTTAATAGTGGTTTAAGAGCTTCTTCATTCTTTTTTATAGTGATATTCCATTTTATGCTTATAAGGTGTCTTGATTTTTGGTTTAGACATTACGGTCGCCATGTATATAAGTTTATAACTTGAAGTATTGAGCTTGCAAAAAAAAAGTCTAGTGGACATGTTAGCAGTCCGTTCTTTTAAATTTGCTGGGCTGGGGTGCCAGTTGGTTCATCAGAAAGCAAAGCACTTAGAACATATGATATCAGCTGTTACATAGAAGCTCTCTGCCCTTCAGAGAGCTGGAACGGGAATCTTCTCTTTGAAGGGTGTTTCTGCAGTTTTCACAAAACCACAGTTGAAGACATTGTGCACTGTCACTCAGTGTCCTTTATGCGAAGATCAGTTTCTTCTAGAAAAAGTTCTGCTGCAGAGATGACTTCTTGAGTTCCTGTTGTTTGACAGTGAAAAAAATAACACAGTCTGAGCCCCGTCTCGTAGCCTCTTCTCATTTGTTAGTTCATTCAATCCTCAGATCCACCACGTCAGGTGGGCTTTCTGTTTTTCGTGTGACACCTGAGGGCTCCGAAAGGAGACCCCTTGCTTTCTGACCTCCCGGGCTTGTGTTTCTAAGGACAGCTACAGGCTCGCACTTGCACTTTCATATTGGATGTGAGCAGGACGGCAGGGCCTGTGTCTGCCTCGCCTACCGTGGTGGCCTTGGTGCTTAGCCTGTGCTTGGCCCGTCACAGGGGTTGGTGGATGTCTGTGAAGTGAAGGAGTGAGTAAATAAACGAGCATCCACTGACTTGCCGCGGTCTCCTCCCGGGAAGGAGTGGAGGCGGGATTTGAAGCCGGGTCCGTCCAGTCTGAGGCTGATTCCGGCTGGCTTCTCAGTCAGGGCTGCTCTCCCCCCAGGGCTCCTTGGCGAAAAGGAGGGAGACCTGTCCTCGGAGATTGTAAATGTTACTGGAAATGTTATTTTTCTTTAAAATAATACACAGGTGGTATGGAATAAAATGTAAAGTTGGCATAAATTATTAAAATAAAGCAGGAGCAAGATTAGAGAAATCTTGGATTTACAGCAGTCCTCCGCAGGCTGCGCACGCAGACCTTCCTCTTGACTGCATGAATTCACCTAATATTCCGCCTGGGGTACGCCTGTGGACTGGTTTGCGGAGCCCATCACTCCCCGCTGCCTCGTGTTGTGATCCGTGGGCCAAAGATTCTGTCTTTGGATTCTCACGTGAGTTACAAGCCCAAGACCACGTGTGTCTCCCTTTGTTCCAGTCACTTCAGAGGAAGACGGCTGGGGAGCACTGCGGTGTCCCCTGTAGACAGCTGGCCCTGTGTGGTCATGGCTCTTTGGGAAGGGAGCAGCCTGAAATCTTATACGGAAGTGAGACAGGCAGTGATGTGGCCTCCTGCTTATCCATCCACAGGTTTTGTTTTTTTGAAGCTGTAACACATTCCCACTGCTACAACCACCACATGCATGATTGCAAACAACCAGAAGTAATTGCCTTGGAATGGTAAAAGCAAGCTGCAGAATTGATTGTAAATTTGCCTGGTGGAGGGCAAACAATTTTTAAATCAGCCTCACTTGTATGACATTTATGCCTGAATGTTTGAATGCTCTGGCTGTTAGGAGCTTGGAAAATTTACATAATTGTTCCAAGCCTTGAGAAATCCAGGGCCTTCTTTGGAGCCCACCAGTGTTCAGTAATTCCCTTTTCCCTGTGCCCCGAGGCTAATGAGGGTTTGAATCTAATATCTTGTCTATTATGAGCACCACGGAGCCAGTCCGTGCTGAAAGCAGGTTTCCCACTATAGGCATTCGGATGTCCTGTGCTTCACACTGTTTCTTTTCTTTCCTAATCTTGTCTGGAAGAACATCGAGCTCAAGGTGGAAGTAGAGAGTCTGAAGCGGGAGCTCCAGGAGAGAGAGCGGCTGCTCGTCAAAGCCTCGTGAGTACCTGTCCCCCTGCCGCGAGCTCACAGGTCGCCCAGGGTTCTGGTGGCGGAGGCTGGGTGCGTCGGTACAAGAGAACCTTGTGTTTCTAAGCCAGTTCTTCTCCAGCGGGGCTCTGAGGACCGCGAGGAAATTTTCATTTTTATTTAATTATTTTTCAACAAACTTTTGAAATGTAACATACTTACAGGAAGATGAACCGATCGTAAGTGTACAGCGTGATGATTTTCACAAAGCAGACACAACTGTGGGCCACCTTCCAGATCAGAAACCAGAACAATCACCAGCCCCCCAGACGCTTCCTCTGTGCTCCCAGAACTTACCCTTCTCCCGCAAAGAGAACCACTGCTCACCGCTGGCATCCGCGTTGCTTAGTTCTGCCTGTTTTTGAACTGTATAGAAAAGGAATCGTACGCTGTGCACCCGCCCTTTTGTGTCTGGCCTCTTTCCTTAGCCGTGTGTCCGTGAGATCCATCCCTGTTGTCAGTTACATCAGCAGCTCCTTCGTTTTCATTGCTGTGAAAGGCTGGGGGGCCTCGGCGTCCTGAAGGACTCCTGCGGTGGGTGAGGCATGGGGGCAGAGGGTGGGGCTTCAACCAGAGACACTCGTTTCTGTATGTGTTTTATGTACTAGGGTCCCTTGTAATACTTCGTTTATAAGAGGGGTTCTACTGCTTTAAAAAATTTGAAAACTATTATTTTAGTCAATCAATCAGTTAATTAATTTAAATATTTATTGAACAACAAGCACAGTTCAGAGGATACAGTCTGTGACTCAGTTGGTCATTCATTCATTCATAAACATTTCTCACGTAAATGTGCCACACACTGAGGATTTGAGAAGAGATGTCCCTTCACTCAGGAGCTCATTGGAGACGGGTGAGCCTGTGAACGGGGTGTGCTGGAGGTGCAGTGACAGAGGGCGTTTGTGGGCACAGGGTGAGGCACCAGAGTGTGCTGAGTTTCGCTTGGCGAGAGAGGAGTAAGACTTCCCAGAGTTGACCCACCAAGGACCTGGCTGGAAGCTTACGTGGAAATTGCTTCATCTGTCCTAGCAGCAGAGCTCCTGCTGGATACGGCTGCCCAGGGGCGTGGGGCCTTTGGCCTAGGGCACAGCTGCGCTGCTCTGGGCCGGGCCACACAATTCCTTTTATTGTCACACAGCCAGCAGCCGGCACGGACTGCTGTGGGCTCTGAGTAGACTAGAGGTTCCCTGGCCCAGGCTTCTCTGAGTTATGCTGACTGTGCACACGTGGTATTTTCTGAGTGAGTGAGTGAGCGATGAATGAATGAATGAACAAACTAGATTGACACTTTTTTTTTTTTTTTGGCCATGCTGCTGGGCTTTCGGGATCTTTGTTCCCCATCGAACCCGGGCTCAAGGCAGTGAAAGCGCCGAGTCCTAACCACTGGACTGCCAGGGAATTCCCTTAACACGTTGTTTTTGTTGGTTGCTTTTGTTGTTGTTGTTGTTCGGAAGCACATCGTTCTCTGGGCAGGAAGTCAAATCGACTTTACCAAGCCTAGAAGTCAGTAGCAGAATTCAGTCTGTTTCCTACTCTGTTCACCCTGCCTGCTGCAGATCTCAGCCAGGACTTGTTTCTAGCCAGGCGTGTGCACGTGGAAACCCAGACTCAAAAAGGCTACTTGCATGCCTCAATACCAACACACCTAGCTGAACGTTTGGGGGCTGGTGCCCGTGTTTGTTTGTATGCGTAGATTTTCCAGCTGCCCAGACTGGTGTCCAAGGCCCTTTTTGGTCTGACCAGCTTTATTAATTTATTCAGAAAATATTTATCAAGCAGTTGTCGTGTGTGGCACTGGCCTAGGTTCCTGGAAATAGAGCCGTGATCCAAACAGACACGTGGGGCTTACATTCTGGAAGGAGTGATGGGGATAAAATACTTGGAGTAATAGATATATAAATACAAGTTGGGAAAAGAGCTGTGAGAAAAAGGGAGGAAGCTATGAGAGTTAGAGCAGCAGGAATAGGTCCGTAGCTGTAGGTGTGTGGCCGGGAAGGTGGCATTTGAGATGAGATGGCATCTGGGGGTAAGTAGGCCTTGACCAGGGGAAAGGGTGGAGAAGGTGTTGAAGAAGGAGGGAATGTGCAGGTCTCAGGAGATACGACAAGTCTGGGGGGCTCGGTCTCGTCTTGCAGGGTCTTGAGGCCTCACTAGAGATTTTGGTCTTTATCCTGAGATCAGATGGAAAACAGTCATGGGTTTTAAGCAACTGACACAATCAGGGCTTTGTTTTTTAAAAGGTCACTCTGGTTGCTGAGTGGGGAATGTTTTGTGGAGGGAGCAGGGGTGGAAGCAGGGAGTCGAGTTAGGAGGCTGGGCCAGTAGTTTAGGCAAGAGATTTGTGATGAGCTGCATGGGGGGACTGGGGAGATGGTTGGGAAGCAAAGTCCACAGGGCTTGGTAATGGTGGGAAGGGCGATGTCAAGGATGCCTTCTAGGGCAGGGGTTCTGTTTAAGAAAGTCACAGTGACTTCACTGCTCCAGCTTTCTCTCCACCAACACTTTATCCCAGATAGTGCACAGCTACTGAAAATGTCCTGCCCCTGCTGCTCTAGCTTTGCCCTGGCAGATCTCTTCTGCTTCCCGTCCCCTCCTGGCCCAGATGCCTTTCCTGTCGCCTCCCCTCCATAAAGGCTCATGCTGAGTCCCGTGGCTGCCCGTGGTCCACATCTCAACCTCTGTACAGACTGCTCTGGCATATAATGACAATCCCATGTGTATGTAACACTTCACAGTTTATAAAACGCTTTCACATCCATTTATTGGTACATTCCATCATTATCCTGGGAGCTAGGCAACTTTCTAGGCAAACCTTTTGTAGCAGGGGGAACTTAGGCCTGGAGACGGGAAGGACCGTGACAAAATCACTTAGAAAGATCAGAGCTGGCATTAGAACTCAAGTCCCTGACTTTTAGCCTGGCACGAGGTTTCATGTTCTTTATTTTCCTGTATGTGATTCTCATTTCTCTAACATGACTGTGCATCTTGTGAGGCCAAGAACCTGTTCCCCTACTTGAGTGGAGATGGGGCCAGTGGAAGGGGCAGGGGCTCTGGGTTGGCTCTGCCAGTAGGTGGGTCTTTGGCTTCTGAGTCTTGGCTTCTCAGCTGTTCCTACTTCATGGGGCCTTTGTGCGGATTAGCTGCCACGGGCTAGGCGCTCTGTCCACCACACGTCTGCTAAAGGTGCCTTTCTTTACCCCGAAGTGCCCAGCACCTGTCACAGGAAAAGCCCCTGCTTTTCCTAAAGAACTATAATTGGAATGGAAAGAGTCAAGAGGAAATGTTGAGGGTTAGAAAGGGTAGTGAGGGTGGTGTTCATAGAAAGTTCTGTCTTGTATTGGGTGGAAAGCTGGATTAGACCAGTTTCTGTAAACCTTTCCTCTCCTTAGGTCTTGCTGTCTATCTCATCTGTTGCCCCAGATTCTATAAAGAGAGAAAGGGTAGAAGGAGAGAACGAATGTTTACTGAGATCCAGCTTTGCCCCAAACCCTGTGCCTGGCACTTGACATGCTTTATCGCAGTTGATTTGACGACAGCTATTTGAGGCAGCCAGTGTTCCCATTTGAGTGAAAAGAAAACTGAGGCTCAGAGGAGTAGGAAGTCTTGCCCAGGTTGGTAACAGAACTCGGACCGGCCTGGTCTGGAGCTCGCTCTGCCTTGTTCTGGAGTAAATATATAGTTTGCTGGCTTTCTATTATTATATTTCTCACTTACAATAAGGGGACATTAAAAACAGAAGCAGACATATTGTCGGGAGTAAATTTTGTCTCTGTGGCTTTAAAACACAAACAAAAACAATAATTCCATTAGTAGGGGAAAATTGCGCCATACTGCTGAGTATAAATTTTATTGCTACAGAGATACAAAGATGATAAATGAAGAGTTGGAACATTTGTTATTGGGAATATATTTTATTGGTATAACTAAAGTGCAGCCAAACTGAATAATACCAGTACTTGTTAAAAATTGTAGTCAGCCCCTTGACAATGTATATGATTCAGACTGCAAAGCAGAAATGTTTGATCTGGGCTGATAGGAGGGAGCCGGTGTATCTGCACTTGCTGGGTGGTGGAGGCGGGGGGAGGGGGAGGTAGTCTAGCGGGCCATTTTCTAGAGAAGTCTCTATAAAGCCCAAGGGCTAAAACATTTCTGGTGGTTAGTGGAAGCTTGGGACTGGAAAAATCCTGTGTCCAAGGCTCAGGAGGGAGAAGCTTCTAGTACAGAGATCTTCCAGCCGTGTATAATGCCTCTTGAGGAGTGGTGGAAATGATTGCGCATCACTGTGAATTCCAGACAGCACTGATCAGGAAATGAGCTGAGGGAGTGGCGGCTCATTTCTGAGGACGTTTCATAGCATTAATCAGGAGGTGGCCATGTGGTCTTAGTTCTGGCCAGAGAGGATCCATTCTCAGCTCAGATGCCAGCAGAGGGGGTGGAATGAGGCCTCTTACAGCAGCGCAGCAGGGGCCAGTGCTGCGGTGGCCTCGGGGACAACAGGCTAGCAGGCAGCACTCAGATCAGAGAGGAAGGGCACCACGCTACGGCCACCACCGCATGTGTTAGCACATGAATTCTGAGAGGTAATCATCTCATTTTTCAAAGGAGGAAACTGAGGTGTAAGAGGTAATTTACCCAGAGTCACACTGAGGACATAATAGAGTCAAAATTTGGAAGCAGATCTGTTCAGCCTCAGAGCCCCTGTTCTTTCTTTCCAATTGTTCACATTGAATTCCATTAAAATGATATCATGACACTGGGGCCTTCTGAAGGCTTATTGGTGAAAGGAAACAAGATATGAATAAAGTCTTTATTTGCAGGCGACTCATGTTCGAGACAGCAAGTATGGCCCTCTTGACTTTCCATTGTTCTCAGTCAGAAATTCACATGGCCTGTACATGTGAGTGTCTGATCACGTGGCCCCTGGTTGGAAGAATGTTATATACCCTTAAAGTAGGGCATGGGAGGCTGGTGGTGAATAGATTTATCCTTTTGCAGTTTTTCTGAAAAACTAGCTTTAGGTGGAGCCATTTCCTTCATTATTCTGCCTTCTGGAAACCCGCAGTCATTTTAGAAATCTGATGAGAACTGCTCTGAGTCTGTGTCTCACAAATTCACATCCGACACTGTTTTTCGAGAATCAGAATGAAAGGCGTCTGTGGTCGTAGCGCTGTGTCTAGTGTTGGTGGGCCAGCCCCACCATGCTGGTCAAGCAGAGAGAATGTTCCACGATGCCCGGCGATGTGAAGTCTGCCTTTTATGTTAGAGGTGGTGGAGGAACGTGGAGAGCGGGTGACCTCCTCTCCTCAGGCCCTCAGTTGCCACTCGTGCTCGCAGAGTGGTCGTGCTGTGTTTGAGATGCTTCCCCCTCCAGTGGCAGAAGACCTTTACCCTCAGGTTTATTTTCGTTGTCTCCTGCTCCTTGCGCATTGGTTTGTCACACCAGCTCTCTGCCTTTCCTGCCGCCGGTGGAGGTGTACTTTATTGGAAGTTTCGTGGTGGGGAATTTGGCAATAGCTGTCGAGTGTCTTAAAAACGAGCTTATCCTTTAACCTAATAATTCCCTTTCTAGGAGTTGACCCTAAGGAAATCACTGGATAGTATGCAAACTATATGTATATATCATATATATGTGTTTTATTTATTTATTTTTTAAAAAAACTTATTTATTTATTTAATTTATTTTTGGCTGCCTTGGATCTTTGTTGTGGTGCGCAGGCTTCTCTTTGCGGTGGCTTCATCTTGTTGCGGAGCACGAGCTCTAGGCGCACGGGCTTCAGTAGTTGTGGCACGTGGGCTCAGAAGTTGTGGCTCGTGGGCTCAGAAGTTGTGGCTCGTGGGCTCTAGAGCGCAGGTTCAGTAGTTGTGGCGCACGGGCTTAGCTGCTCTGCGGCATGTGGGATCTTCCCGGACCAGGGCTCGAACCCGTGTCCCCTGCGTTGGCAGGCGGATTCTTAACCACTGCGCCACCAGGGAAGCCCCTATATATGTGTTGTAATTGAGGTATAATTGGCATATAACATTGTGTAAGTTCAAGGTATACTGCACGGTTGGCTTGATACACTTATATATTGCATTATCTGTGCTTTTGAATTACAAATCTTAATTAAAAAAAAAAAAGCTCAGCACAGGTCTGTGGAAGAAGTGACCAACAAATATTCTTTGTCTCTTTGGAGGAGCGGTTGGAATCACCATCTGACTGTCACTCGTGTGCATTTTACGCCTTTGCCTCTTTTCGCAGGAAAGCAGTGGAGAGCCTCGCCGAAGGGGGCGGCTCTGAAATGCAGCGGGTGAAGCAAGAGGCTCAGAAGAAGGTGCGGCAGGTCGAAGAGCTCCTAACCAAGAGGATGCTCCTCTTAGAAGAGGCAAGTCTGGGACTTGCGCTTCCACTGCAGGGGGCGTGGGTTTGATCCCTGGTTGGGGAACCAGATCCTGCATGTTGTGCAGTGTGGCCGAAAAAAAAAAAAAAAGAACAGGCAAGTCTGGAAGCCCTGAGGAGAATGTGTTTCCTACAGCGGGTTCATAACCGAGTGGTCAGAATTTTGTTCCTCTTGTCATAAACTGTCAGGGTTTCAGCAGAGACAAGAGCCCCCACTTCTGCTGAGCACCTCTTGGGCTCCAGCCCCGTTCCAGGCATTTTGCGTATGGAATTTATACCCTTACACCCTGCACGCTGGCCTTTATTGTCTCCATCCTCTAGATGAGGACACGGAAGTACAGAGAGAAATACTAACTAGTCCACGTTTAGTCCTGGATTTAAGTTACCACAGCTGATTTTACAGCCTGTGTCCTGACTGCAACACCACCCTTCTTTTTATCTAGTTTAGTTTCTTTACTTTACAGAAGAGGGAGCTGAGGCCTGAGGCCCGGAGAGGGGAGGCGACCCGCCTAACACAGCTAAGCCTGGAGCCAGGTTTCCTGACTCGTAGGCCACGCGTGGCCACGCAGCCCCTGTCCCCAGAGCCCAGCCTCCATTCCTCCATCCCACCTGTGCCCACTGCCTGCTTCCTCTCGGGGAGCCGCTCTGTGTAGCTCCTCTTTCCCCCCATTCTCAGCCTGTGGTGGGAGTCAGGACGCTCCTTGGCCAAAAAACTTTATCTCCTAGATGCTGAAAAGCTTTCCTCCATATTAAGCTCATCATCGAGTGATACCAGTTCCTTTAAATTCTTGATCTTTGAAGTCTGTTGTTTCTCTACCCAAAACCCTGATTCTTCTTGGCAGATAAGAGGAGAAATGACACCACAAAGCACTTCTAGATACAAAGAGCAGATTCATTTGTACTGTATTTTACAGCTTATAATGGTCTTTTCCATTTGTCATGTTCACATCAGCCCCATGGGGGTGTATAGATCCTAGGTCCAAACTACAGATGAGGAGACAGGCTCAGAGAGCTGGGAGACTTAGTCTCGGTCATAAGCAGTAGAGCTGAAACCAAAAGGAGGGTCTTCTGAGCCCAAATTCTGAACTTTAGTTAAAATGTAATTCTGAGACTTTTAAGAGACTTAATCTGTTGTTTCAGTCATCTTATTTTTCCCGGTAAGTGCTTCCCCAGGTTTTAGGGTAGCGGCGTGACTGACAGTACTGGGCTGAATCCCTGCTCTGTCACTAGCTTGTCACCTTGGAGAAGACATTTGCCTTCTCCGCGCCTCTGCTGCTTCATCTGTGAAATGAGGCCAGTGGTGTCTGCCCTGTGATAGTAATTGTAATAACCGCAGTGAACTAACGATTTATGGAGGGCTTACCGTGTCTGAGGCACCCTTCTCAGCCTTTTCATACACTGACTTAGTTCATCCCTTCAGTAAACGAATGAGGTAAATACTTTTACTATCCCTTTTTAAGAACAAAACCAAAAACATGATGACACAGGCACAGAGTGGCCAAGTCACTTGGCGCAAGGTCACCCAGGTAGTAAATGCCAGGTGGTCTGGCTGTAGAGCCTGCATTCTGGGCTGGTCGAGTCTCTCTGTCAGTATGTAACTTTCTAGGATTGAGTGAGGATCAAAGATAGTATAAATAAAGCTCCTTGCTCAAAGCCCGGCATCAGTAGGCCCTCAGTAAATAATAGTTTTTGCTGGTTTTTTGTCTCAGAATGTGGGGAAGTGGTTTTCCCCAGCTATCGTTGATATTGACAGGCCGTCACCCTCTTGGGGAGACGGTGGTGGACGAGGCACCTTGGAGGGAAGGGCAGGGAAGAGGAAGCCAGCGTTTTTTGAGCTTCCTGTGACGCAGCGGGCATTTGACAGAGTCTCCCAGCAACTCTTTGAGACAGCGGTTATCCCTGTCTTATAGGTTGGGAAACGGGCTCAGGGAGGTTAAGGGACTACTCAAGGTCACCCAGCAGATAAGTGGTGGGAGAGCTGGGTTTTGAATCCAGTTCGATTTGCCTTTCATCTTCGTGATGCAGTCAGAGGCAGTGGCATGAGGGCTTGGAGACTCACATCTACTATTCGGTCACTTTCCTGAGCACCAGGACCTTTTTCCCTAACACAGACGCTGCCTGCGTGATTTAGGCAATTTCCTTTTTGGCTTCTCTGAGCTCTCAGGAAGAACATAAGAGTTTTTTACCACCTAAATCACCTTGGAGATACAGAAAATGCACTTTAGAGTTGTGTAGTCATTATCTTAAAAATAGTGAGGGGGCAGTGGGGTGTGGGATGAATTTGCATGGAGATTATGGTGACTCCTAGGAATTTATGTATGTTTAGGTATTGAGAGGCACATTTCTCCTCGTTTTCATTGAAACTGTAAATATTGATCGGATTTTTCAAAACCCACAATACGGGTCTTGTAGAGTCTTTTCCATTGGAAATGCCTATTACTCTTCAGGATACAAGAGGGGAAAAATGGCTGGTGAATGTATTTATTACTGATTCTCCCCATGTGTAGTACAATTCAGGGAGGGGAAATGTGCTGGAGAAAAAGTCATAAATATTTATATTTTAATCCAATTTCCTTTCAAAGTGTTCCCAATTGTATTGAAAAATTGCATCACATGCGTTTAATTTAACTCTAGGATGTGAAAGCCGCCCAAGCAGAGCTGGAAAAGGCCTTTGCTGGAACAGAAACAGAGAAGGCTCTTCGGTTAAGCTTGGAAAACAAGCTTTCAGAGATGAAGAAGATGCACGAGGGGGATCTGGAGATGGCTCTGGTCCTGGAAGAGAAGGACAGGTCTGGCTCTTACCCCTCTGATGCTCTGACATCCATTTATCTGGCAGCATGATCCAAAAAAAACGGAAAGAGTTGTTGCCTTCCTACCCTTTTCCCCTTCTTTTTCTACTTGTTCCCCATAGTGAGAAAACTAGGGATAAAATCAGGGTGAAAGGGAAAGGAATAGGGTAGTGATATGAGGACAGAGATAGAATTAGTAGACGGAAGTTCATGCTGAAAAATTCTACTCAGATACTAAATTTAGCATTCAGGTTTTGGCTATAAGCTTCCTGGTAGCCAAAGGAAAAAGGGAAAAACAATTTTGATGGACATAAGATTCACATTGCTCGCAAGACAAAACAAGCTAGTAACTCAGGAGAAACCCAGTTTTACTTGTCATTGTCAGAGAGACATTGCTCTTGTAGATTTTCTCAAAGGGAACAGTAAGTGACTCCATCCCCACAGTAAAATACTAGTGAATTTTTTGTGACCCGTTTTCCATCATATCTCTTAATGCAGGCTGAGGGCCCAGATTAGTACAGTGCGAGGGACCAAAACAGTGTAGACCAAGTACAGAGCTCTTCAATGGTCCAGAAATAAAACGTGTGCCATTTGGTCCAGAGAAGTGGGTGGACCATACGGCTTTTCGGCAATCTTCAATGCCCTTTATGTCTTGCAACCAAACTTTGAATCAAAACTGGTCAGGAGAGAGTGGAGGTTTAATTCTTTACCGTTCTTGCATTTTGATACTCTTGCCTTGCTTTGGTGGTTACTAAGTGGAAGGTTGAGTTAACTAAATAGAAGTGAGACTTCCAGCTAACCTCTGGCCCATGCACTGAAGAGCCAAGCTAGTTTGGAAGTCGACAGAAGTTGTTCTAAAGCGTGATCAAGGAACTGAACGAGTACAGCCTGGCCGAGTGTTGTGTTCTGGAAGGGGGGGGCGGTAGGAGGAGCTGGGGAGAGGGAAGCTGGGGCAGGTCCTGTGGGCCTTTTGGTAGAGTTTGGGTTTTGTCCTCAGGGCATGTGAGGAGCCACAGAAGAGCTGAGGATGGGGGTGGAGGGGGGCGGAAATGACAGGATCAGATTTAAATTTAGAGAGATCCCTCTGGCTGCCCCCTGGAGGATGGATTGGCAGGGGGGATGGTGCTGAAGTCCAGATAAGAGGTGATGGTGACGAGGACCGAGGTGACAGAACTCGGGTTGGGGAAGAGCAGGCAGAGAGGCTGGGAAGGTTGGGTTGGCATGATGACTTGAAGGGCTTGATGGCTGCTGGATCTGTGGATGA
This sequence comes from Balaenoptera physalus, assembly GCF_965194825.1. Taxonomy (NCBI): domain Eukaryota; kingdom Metazoa; phylum Chordata; class Mammalia; order Artiodactyla; family Balaenopteridae; genus Balaenoptera; species Balaenoptera physalus. Next base: position 14,203,613 of record NC_138886.1, read on the forward strand.
GGGAAAAGGCCGCAGAGGTCCCCCTGACCCAGGTCTTGAGCACGAGCAACCGTGTGATGGTAGGGCAGTTTGCTGAGTTTGTGGGAAAAGGGGAGAAAGAGGGGATGTTTTGGGGTGGAGGAGATGGGAAGATGAGCTTTCAGTTGGGACACACTGGGTTGAGGGATTGCAGGCATCCAAGAGGAGAGTCCAGGAGATGCTGGGCCTATGGAGTAAGGCCTGAATTAAAGGAGACGCAGATTCCTTCCTCCACCAGCTGCTGAGCCTAGCCTCGGGCTGGGCGCCAGGAACGCAGAGGTGAACACTGCCTTCCTGATATGGAGCTCCCATGTGGGGGAGGGAACGCGCGTTAAAAACAGAAAGTCATGATGGGTGCTGGAGGTAAGTTCCGGGTCTGGGCTGTGACAAAAGCCAGGGAGTGATCAGCTCTGCTTGGGTGTGGGGCAGGGAGAGCTTACGAGAGGAGAGCTCTGGGCTTGGGGTGAGGCACCCTCAAAGGAGGGACGCGTGGCACAGTTTGGAGCAGCCTCGGTCCCTGTTAGCATACGCTGTAGAAGCTTGGCTGCTTATCGTTTTGGAAGAGGGAGCCCTTTTTGGGAAGGGTTAATGCTTGCTGAGTACTGACTGTGGTCCGGGCAGTGGGGTCTCCATGGACGTGGGGCCTCCCTAAGGCTGCCTGCTCCTGGGGTCTCCTACCGGTCCGGCTGGGGAGGCACCAAAACCTGATGCGTCAGTCCTGCAGGTGCACCCGTCTCTCAGGGATAGGGGTGCCTCCGCCACACTCCCGGCAGCCAGCTCTGGGTTTCTGCCCGCTCGCTTGGGTGTGGCCCCCTGTGGTGGAACTCTCCTGGGCCTAGGATCAGTGTGTTCCCTCCCTGAAGGCAGGCCTGCCCAGGAAGCTAACTTGAGGTCAGAGGTGTGAGTGAATTGGATGGAGCAGGGGCCCTCGGTCACGCCCTGGTGAGCTGCACCCAGATCTGCCACGCGACTGACCGCCGCTGAGCAGGGCCCTCACCAGGCCGGGCACTGCCCGTGTCCTGGCCTCCCGCCACCCTTTCCAAAGGTACATGCTTTAGCTCCTTGATTTCCTTCAACTGGACCTTACAGCTAGTCCGTATCTCTAAGACAGTCAGCCTTGAGGAGCCCTGCAGGTCAGTATGGCCGACAGACATGTTTTCTTTGACCCAAACAGTACTTTGAAAAGATGGAATTCGTTGCTGATGTTAAAAAAAAAACACCTAATTTCACGTGAAAGTCTAGATTTCCAGCTTCTCTTGAAAACCTGGAAGGCGTGGCAGGACTGGGCCAGGGTCTTGCTGGACTGAGGCTGCTCCCTTAGGCGGGTGCACCGGGCTGGCTACAGTCCCCACAGGCCTTCCCTGCTCATTTCCATCCCTGTCTAGAACTTGCTTTAAGGTAACTAAAGCAAATCAATTTTATCGAAGTGTAAGTTGCACGCAGCACGACACATCCATTTTAAGTGTATAGTTTGGTGACTTTTTACCTCTCCAGTTGACTGTGTGATGATTTCAAAGTTGAACCCCTAGAGGGCAATCTTACTCCTCCAAGTTGTGGGGGGTATCGCGCTGGTGCTGTCCGGTTCCCTCTGTACCCAATTATTTTAGTCCTTTTGAGGCGCCATAACAAAATACCACAGATTGGGTAGCTTACAAACAATAGAAGCTTATTTCTTACAGTTCTGGAGGCCGGAAGTCCGAGATCAGGGCGCCAGCATGCTTGGGCGAGGGCCCTCTCCCAGGTCACAGACTTCTTATTGTAGCCCCATCTGGCGGAAGGGGTGAGGGATCTTTCTGGAGCTCCATTTGTGCTGTCATTCATGCGAGTTCCACCCTCATGATCTTATCTCCTCCCGAATGCCCCACCTCCTAATCCTATCACCTTTGGGGGTTAGGATTTCAGTGTAGGAATTTTGGGTGGACACAGATTTTCAGATGCTCAAATACGCATTGCTAGGCGCTTTAACTGCTTTTCGCTCACTCCTCACCTTCACCTTGGGAGCTCGGGAAGCTCTCTCAGACTTCCAAGCCTTTGCTTTTTCTACCCTACTGAGTTGCCTTCTAGGCTTAGCTGGAGAGACTCTTCTGAGGGTCCTTTGACAAAATGCTAATTGCTCAGTGTTTAAAAAAAAAAGTAATTATAGCCATATAGCCACTGTTACTTGTTGAGTTCTGCTATGTGCCTGGAGTTGTGCAGCATTTTAAATAGCTTATCTCCATTCCACATAAGCAAGTTATGGCCACTTTATAGCCGGGGCAGTGCAGGCTCAGAGAGGTTAAATAACTTGGCCGTGGTCGGGGTAATTCGGTGGCCCGGAGAAGGGTGTGCTCAGCTCTTCCTGAGGGGGCCTCTGGGGTCTTGAGGGGAGCTAACGCCTCACTGGCGGGGGCGGGATGCATGGGTGTGTATCAGGTGGAGGTGGGAGCAGAGCTGTGAAGGGCATTCTGGGTAGAGGGAGTGGTGTGCGCAGGGCCGCCCGGCTTCTGGAGAGGCTTGGGAGGGAGGCTCTGAGAGCCCATGAAGAGGGTGACCGTCTCCTGTGAGAGGCGAGACGGACGCCGTCAGCAGCACCTCTGATCTCCTAGGCCCGAAAAGACAGGGCTGTGATCGCCTTGCTGAGGAGTTTGGCCTTTATTTTGGAAGCCAGTCTGTTTTAGACTTTGCCCTGGGAAGCCTTGGCGAGACGCTCTCCGGTTTTCACGCTCACTGGAACCGTTCTGCTTTACTGGTCATGTTTGTTGAGTCTCACTGACAGATTCCTTTGGGAGAGATTTCTTGCCACCCCCCCGCCCCCCAAATTCGTAATCCACTGCTGTCGATGGTGGGGGCCAATGAAAGTCCTTGAGCGGGAGTGTGACTCGATCAGACCGTAGTCTGGCAGCTCAGAGGATGGACTGACCAGGGCCGGGCTGGAGGCGAATTCTGGCCCCAAATCTCCCACCTGCAAAATGCGGTTCCGTTTATGTTCGGTCGTTGGACGCGTCTACTTTGAAGATGTCTGGCCCTGTTTCCTACCTCCTTCTACTCCACTGAGCTAAGAGAACAGCTTAGAATTAATATTTAAATTTTGTTCTCTTTCAGACTGATTGAGGAGTTGAAGCTGTCTTTGAAGAGCAAAGAAGCTTTAATTCAGTGCCTGAAAGAGGAGAAATCTCAGATGGCATCTCCAGATGAGAACGTGTCATCTGGAGAGCTCCGAGGACCTCCTGCTGCTCTGAGGGGAGACGAGGAGAGAGAGACCGAGGTGAGGTGACGGGACGTGGAGGGGGACTTTATTTATTTATTTATTTAAGACTTTCTTTTAATTTATTTATTTATGGCTGTGTTGGGCCTTCGTTTCTGTGCGAGGGCTTTCTCTAGTTGTGGCAAGTGGGGGCCACTCTTCATCGCGGTACTCGGGCCTCTCACTGTCGCGGCCTCTCTTGTTGCGGAGCACAGGCTCCAGACGCTCAGGCTCAGTAATTGTGACTCACGGGCCCAGTTGCTCCGTGGCATGTGGGATCTTCCCAGACCAGGGCTCGAACCCGTGTCCCCTGCATTGTCAGGCAGACTCTCAACCACTACGCCACCAGGGAAGCCCCTTGGAGGGCACTTTAATTAGCAGACCTGATCCCCCTGTGGGAAATGGATGCACATTCAGTCCCCAGGGTTCGCGCACAGTGGCCTTCAAAATATTAGCTCCCTGTTGTCTGCTGAGGAATTACCAGAAACCTCCTTTGTCGGGGGCCCTGGCATTTTTTTTATCCTTCCAGTCTCGTGTTCATGTAGAGTCAGTTGAAAAAAAACAGTCCAGGGACTTCCCTGGTGGTCCAGTGTTAAAGAATCTGCCTTCCAATGCAGGGGACGCGGGTTCGATCCCTGGTCAGGGAACTAAGATTCCCACATGCCGCAGGGCAAATAAGCCCACGCGCCACAACTACTGAGCTTGCGTGCCTCAACTAGAGAGCCCGCACGCCACAACTAGAGAGCCCACACGCCCTGGAGCCTGCGCGCCACAACTTGAGAAGAGAAAAACCTGCACGCCACAACTAGAGAGAAGCCCGTGTGCTGCAACGAAGAGCCTGCGTGCCGCAACTAAGACCCGATGCAGCCACGCAGCCAAAAAAAAAACACAAAACCTTTAAAAAAAACCAAAAAAACAAACAAAAAAAATAGTCCACACCTGAGCGCCTCTGTTTTCCTATGGGTTACTTTGTCGATGCCTGGGAACTTTGTTTGCACCCACTGGGTTTGGTTTGTCTCTGTGGTTAGAGTCAGACTTGAGGCCACCTTCAGTCGGAAACTTCAGAGGCAGTGGGGAAGGGAAATAACTTGTATCGGGCCTGGCAGCACTCGAAGGGTGTCAGCGTGCACCTCAATTAACCCTGGCACCTTGCAAGGCAGAGATCACGGTCCCCTCATCGGGTAGAGAAACGCGCTCAGAGGCGTCGTTATATTTTCCCAGGCTCCAAGAGGTGGGTCGCTGGTAGGGACCCCAAAGCCCCCCCTGGACCCCTGCCCCCCACTAGGCCGCCTCCATGCCCAGCTGTTTTGAAGCGGGTGGGCAGGCCTGGAGGTACAGGCAGGCCTGGTAGTGGCCTTCCGGTCCTGGTTGGACCCAGGGTGGCTGCCGCCTGTGGTCCCTAAACGCCAGGGGACGTTTCAGTGCTCATGAAACGTCTCAGTCGCTTTGTGGAGCAGGATCTCCTTCGTCCCGACCACAGCAGCGAACCCTCTAGCCTCACCGGTTAGTTTTTGGCTGTGATTAGCCCACGTCTGCTCCTCCTCCTGACTGTTCTCGCTCCCCGGGCGCTGTGCTTTAGTGGCTTTTGCACCGTCCCGTAGCTCTTTGGTTCATGCTCCGTGGGGCTGGTGGTCAGCCAGTGCGGGTTGCTTGTCTTTACATTTTCTTAACTTGGGTGGATTTCCGGTGAGACAGGAGTGGATGCTTGTTTTCATGAGTTCCTCAGCAGTGGGGTGGGGAATAGAAAGTAAATGCAGTGTTCATTCTAACGGTTCTGGGGAAGCTACTGGATTGTGGGTCCCTTCCGGGCACCAATGAATGCCTTTTCTTAGGCTGCACAAATGGAGCAGGAGAAGGAGAGAAATCGCTTTGAAGAGAGGATCCAGGTATGTTGATACAGTTTTTACAAACGTATTGAGGATTTATCCCTGCCTCTTGCTTTCTTCTGAGTGCAACAGATAATTCTGTGTGACGGTAGCTGTCTCTCATTGAGTCAAGCTTTAGGTGTGTCAGAGAGGGTTTTGTAACCTTTGCGGTAACTCTGTGGAGTAGGCATTCCCATTTTGCAGGTGTAACACATGGGGCTCAGAGAGGTGAGGTTCCGTCCCCAGGGTCGCAGAGTTGGAAGAGGTGTAGCAAGGATTCAGACCTGCCAGGCCAATCGCAAAGCCACTGCTGCAGGGTCCCCTAGTCACAGCGGCCGCCATTTGTGTAGCGCCTGCCAGCGTAGAAAGTGCTTTCACGTCCATTATCTCATTTGATTCTCACAACAGCCCGGGAGGGAGGCAGCGGTGAATATCTTTAGAAATGAACTCAGACTATAAATGCATATATTCGGTCTCCGTCAAACCAAATTCTCTGCTGGCTTTTGTAGCATTAAGGAGTGAAATTAATGATCTGTTATTTCCCCTAAACAACCTGGCACGGTTTCAAAAGCTCTGCTGTGACTGTATTCAAATTCCAGAAGGCATTGGAGTCCTTTCCACGGGCATAGCTGTCATCGTCTTAACTGATCTGATCCCCTTCCTACACCCAGCCCTGTTGCCGCGAGCGGTAGAACAGTAACTTGGAGCTGATGCCACGATTCTCAGCTCTACTTGGAAACATTAATCACAGGTTGACAGGAATGATGGAATAACTGCGTTTGAGTGTGCTCTTAAAGATACACTTACAGTGCATTTTGGTTAGAATGCATCAACTTAGTGAATCTTTTTCTAATCTAATTTAGGCACTTCAGAAGGACCTGAGAGAGAAGGAAAGAGAAATTGCTACGGAAAAGAAAAATAGTTTAAAGAGGGATAAAGCCATTCAGGGTCTAACCATGGCACTGAAGTCGAAGGAAAAAGAGGTATGTCTGATACACCTGAAGTGAGACTTTTCTTTATTAGCTTCTGTGACAGGCCTGTCTTACCCTGAATTTTTAGCTTTAGGTAAAAAGTTTATAAGAGAGCTGAGATGAGTATAGAAAGTGGGGAAAGGGTCCTGTAGTCAATTAGAAGTTCTTTTGTAGAGTCTAATTCAGCGCTGTCCAGTATGACTATAATGCGAGTTATGTATATAATTTAAAATTTTCTAGTAGCCACATTAAAAGAAGTAAAAAGACACAAGTGAAATTAACTTTAAAATACATATATGCCAGATGTTATCATGTCAACATGTAATCAATAAAACAGAAATAGCAAGGAGGTATTTAACATTTTTAAACTCTGACTTTTGTCACCATATTGGACAGTGTAGGTCTAATCTTTTGAGAGACAACAGAAAATCGAGATAAAGGAGCTTTGGGAGGCAAGGCCATGACTGCGGCATCTCACCTCGGTGATCTGCAGGCTCCTCAGAGCCGGTACTTTCTCAGCAGACCCATCACCTCCATCGCCGCCCCCATCTCACCATCCTACTCCATTTTCTCTGCTCTTGTCTGCGTTGGTGGCACCACCGTATCCCTAGTCGTGCCAGCCAAAAGTCGCCCTTGACTTCTGCTACCTGGCTTGTTGCCTTTGGGATCCAAGGTGGTGGCCCATGGTTCTTTGCGGTTCTCCTGTCACGAGTATAGCCATCAGTTATGTCTCAGTAACTCCTCGGCACAGATACAGAGAAGAAGACACAGCTCTACTTGCCAGTCAAGCGGGGAAAAACGACGGCGTGAAGGTGTTGTGACTGAGGGAAGTGCAGGGGGCTGTGGAAGCAGAGGGAAGGGGGCCTAGTCCAGGGTAGGGTGTGGATGCGGGGAGCGGGGAGTGCTTCTTCCAGGAGGAGGTGTCTGAGCTGAATCTTAAAGGAGGACTAGGAGTTAGCTGGGAAGGGAGGCGGAGGCCAGGAGGCCATTTCACGCAGAGGGGAGAATGCTGGTCAGAGCCTTACGTTAGGAAAGAGCCCCTTGTGTGTTTGTGGAAACAAAAGAGTTTGAGGTTCTCAGAGCATCAAGTGCAGAGCTGAAGTGCGGCGAGAGAAGAAGCTGGAGAGGTTGCAAGGGGCAGCGGAGGTGGTGGAACTCAGAGGGTAGCAAGGCCACTGAAGGCTCCGAGCGAAGGGGTGTGGTCACGTTTGCATCCAAGAGCAGCCTGGGGCTGTACTGGAAAAGGGGATGGCAGAAGGGCGAGAACGGAGGCAGGGAGGCCAGTAGCTGAGGTGAGAGCCCCCTAATTCAGAAAGACTGAATTGGAGCAGCGGTCACAGTAAGTAGGAGTGGAGGGGTGGGGCTTATTCAAGAAATACAATTAGAAATAATTAAAAAGTAGAAGTGAATTAGGGGAAATTTGATGACTAGATGTAGGACTTGAGAGAAGGAGCAGTCAAGGGTGACTTCTGGCTGCATGACTGGGGATATGGGGGTGCCACCACCTCCCTTAAAAGCGTAGAAAATGGAGGATCATGGTGAGATGGGGGCGTCACTGGGGGTGATGGGCCAGTTTAGAAGGTCCCGACTTTGACCAGCCCACGGACCGTTCAGGTGAGAAGTCCAGGAGGCAGATAGGTACGCGAATCTAAAGCTTGGAGAAGGCCCAGGCCTGGAGGTATAGATCTGGGAGTCGCTCGTATACAGGTATGAGTGAAAATTCTGAGTGTTGATCTACTCATCCAAGGATAGCATGGGGTGGGAAAGGAGGCTGAGCGTCGGGCCGCAGGGGACAGCAGGTTTCAGGAATAGGGAGAGGAGTGCACAAAGGGGGCAGGAGGAACGGCTGCAGGAGTGGGGCGCTAACCAGGAAACTGGGGTGGAGGAAGCCGAGGAGGTAGGAGTTTGAGTAACCACCAGTGTCAGCCGCAGCGGAGATTTGGTTCCTAATCGTGGTCCGTGTGATTTGTCTCGTGTGTTGGGAGTTCAGGGCCCAGTGGTCGTCGGAGACCCTCTGCTGTGCAGGGCACCAGTGGTAGGGCAGTTCTGGCTGCTGGCAGAGTCCAAGGTGTGGCCAGGGGAGTTCCTGGCTGACTCTGGGCCAGAGGAGAAGGTCACTGGGGGGTGAGGAGTTCTGGGAAGAGGCAGGCTCGGTGGTTGGGTGGCTCATCTCTGTGGACAATAATAGTGACTCTTAGCGTGAGCCGGGCAGTACTTTAGCGCCCGTGCCTATTAACGTTGTTCAAGCCTAACAGTGCTGTGGTGGGGTGAGTGGTCGTATCCTCGTCTTATAGTTGAGGGAATTAAGTCTCAAAGAGGTGAAGTGCGTGGCCTGAAGTCATCCAGCTAGTAGACAGCCAAACTAGAAATCCCACTTTTCTGACTACCGAGCCCTCGGTTATAAGCACTCCCCAGTTCAGCAGGAAAAGCTTTTGGGCTGAGCACAGAGAGGAGAGCCCAGTTGCATACTTGGCTGCTCTTCCTTATTTTTACCCAGATTGAAGAACTTAACTCTGAAATTGAAGAGCTCAATGCTGCCTTTGCTAAAGCCCGAGAAGCCCACCAGAAGGCACAGATCCAGAAATTCCAGGTAAGTGTTGGCTTTGTTTGAAGTGGCTCTCTCCATGATCCTTACTCCTGGTGAGGTCAGGGCTTTGCAGCTGAAAGGAACCAAGGGAGCTCTGAGTGGTCTTTTTTTTTTTTTTTTAAATTAATTAATTAATTTATTTTTGGCTGCGTTGGGTCTTCGTTGCTGCGCGCAGGCTCTCCCTAGTTGCGGCGTGCGGGGGCTACTCTTCGTTGTGGTGCGCGGGCTTCTCGTTGCGGTGACTTCTCTTGTTGCGGAGCACCGGCTCGAGGCGCGCAGGCTTCAGTAGTTGTGGCTCGCGGACTCTAGAGCGCAGGCTCAGTAGTTGTGGCGCACGGGCTTAGTTGCTCCGAGGCATGTGGGATCTTCCCGGACCAGGGCTCGAACCCGTGTCCCCTGAATCGGCAGGCGGATTCTTAACCACTGCGCCACCAGTGAAGTCCTCTGAGTGGTCTTTAGCAGAAGAGTTCACTCAGTCTAATTAAAGGAGCGTCTTCTGCAGCTTTGGGTGCTTCTCCAGCCCCTTCCTCAGTATGACAGTGATGATGGTGACAAGTACGCCCACAGTGAGGAGTGCTGAGCTTAGGCTGTGCCAGGAGTAGACCGTGCGAGATGTGTGGATTATCTCATTTAATCTTCACCACCCTGTGGGGAAGGTAATTTTCACCCCCCCTTGTATTTGAGGGGTTTTTGAAGTTCAGTGAGGGTATACAGCTTATTCACGGTCACACAGCTTTGCAAATGACAGGACCAGGGTTTAAATGTAGTAATCGCTGCTAATGAAAGCTGGCATTTATTGAACACGTACTATGTGTCAAGCCCTGTGCCAGGTGTTCTCCGTGGATTAGCTCAATAAATCTGTACAACAGCGCCATGAAGTAGGCACTGTTAATATCCTTGTTTACTGCTGAGGAAATCCAGGTTCAGAGATTCAAGTAGCTTGCTCAGGGTCACAGAAGCGGTAAGTGAAAGTGCTAGGATTTGACCCCAGAATCAGTCTCACTCCCAAGCCTGTGCTTTTCCCTTCACCCCCTACCTCTCCTCACCTGGCTTGCCTGCTCCCTGCCAGGTTTCTGTTCCAGGCTTTGGTTATTTGACCCGCCTTTTTCTCCCCCCCGCCAACGTTGTGCAGCAAGGGCTCCTGGTGGTCATCCCCTTGATCTTCCCTCTTTCTTGCTACTTTTAGTTCTGTGTTTTGAATTAACATTTTCTGCCCGTGTTTCTAGTTTCCCTCTGCAGTGTATACCTGTTACTAATGACTGATGAATCAGTAATGCTCCATCATGGGATTAAGCCCGTACTGCCTTAAAGCTCCCCCCACCACTTCTTCCTCCCGTGTTGTTTTTGGTGATAAAGTAGAAGTTAGGAGTTAAATCTAATTTAAGACTGTTTGGTTCCTCAGATTCATATCCCGTGCCTTATCTTTTCAGAGCTTTGGTTCACAGTAAGAGTAATTGAAGTAATTTGGTTTAAGTCCGGGCGCACTAGAAGCAGAGACAAATCTGCCTTTGGACTCTCAGACTTGCCTTCCCACCATTTTGACAGTGGTTGATGAAATGGAGCTGAGATTACACTTTACACTGAGGTTTTTTTCCTTGCTTAGAAAATAACAAGCCTTAGAAGCTGAGTTCTTAGCAAAACCGTCCGTATTTCCCATTCCTTGAGGGAAAAAAGTGTATGTTGGCAATTGATAAAGCAGAGACCAGACATCCTCACGTGTTGTGATAGTTTACTTGTTGTTGGGCCTTGAAGGAAAGAAAAGAGTCTTACACGTTTACGTGTTACCCAGACTTGTTACATCCATTGATTAATTTCATAACCCTCAGTCCTAGTCTAAAAGTAATCTTTGAGGTCTTGTAGTTTACAGTGTTGGCCGGGTTTCTCATCTTGCAAAGTATGGAGATCAGACACTGTCGAAATTCCTCAGGTTCTGCGTGGCACGTTGGCTGTTCGGAGGGCACTCATTTAATTCTACCCACGGAGGCAGAGTGCTCACCCGTTTGACAGGTTGCCGGTACTTGAACTCAAAGTCCGGCTCCAAAGTCTCTGCTCTTTCCATTTTTCTGATTATGTGTGTGAGTCAATACACACCAGACCCTCATATCGGCTAATTCATTGCGAGGTATGTATAATTTGAATATTGCACAGACATTTGAAAATGCATTGTCTTTCACATTTTGGGACCTTTTTGGGATGTCACATGATTTGAACTAATTGCAGCATGAGTATAAGAGCTAAAGCTCACAGGGGTGGCATCAAGCATGACAGTGAAGCAGCAGCAAGTGGTATTCAGACTCTTGGAGCAGTTGCCACAGTGCAGAGAGGTAGATTCTAATCACAGGTGTGACTCTGTGAAGGTTGCAGTGTGGCCTGCCTGTGCTACCTCGGAAGCCATTTAAACAATGTATGTTCAAATTGGAAGCAGCGGTCATGTCTCCTCCCCTCCCTGCTCGCCTTTATAAAAGTAAAATTGCACATGGCAGGAAACTCATAAAATATTTAAAATGGTAGAAAGAGGTTGATAAAAGTCACCAGTAAACTCGCGTCTAAAGATGTTCACTGTTAGCACCTTGACCCTTTTCAAAGCATATTTGTACATATATATATATCACCTTTGAAAAATTAAATAGCATTATAATATGTATTTTGTTATATAATCTCTTCTGTTTTCATTTAACATTCTTTCCCTGGCAATATATATAGAGCTAACCAATCTTTAACAAAATATATTTTGAGATAATTGTAGATTCACATGCAGTAGACTTCTGCACGTATACTCTTTACCTAGTTCTCCCAAAGTTAGCATCTTATGTGACATAGGACAATGTCACAACCAGGATATTGGTGCAGTCTGTTGACCTTACTCAGATTTCAGCAGTTGGACATGCAGTCATTTGTGTGTGTGTGTGTGTGTGTGTGTGTGTGTGTTGTGTGTATCTCTGTGCTTTTTATACAGTCTTTTTAAACAGCTGCATATAGCCCATTATATGTATGTATCGTATTATTTTTACTATGAAGAACCTGGGGTGGGACATGAATTTGAATCCTAACTCTGCTTCACTAACTTGTATCATCTTGGGCAAGATATGTGCACTCTCCCAGTCTGCTTGCGCATTGTAAAATCTAGATAGTCACATTTATGTCACATAATCCTTACAAGGATTAAATAAGAGCATGCATCTGGGCACAGGTGGTAACTCAGTAAATGTTAACTCATCCTTAAGTTGGGTGATGTAGTTCTGGCATTAAAATACAGTAGTTTTTACTTTGGTCTATTTTCAGATTCTCAGTTAATGGTGTTATACACATAGCTTTTAGTTTGAGGAAACTCTCCATATTATCTCTTGATTGGGAATGAAAGATAATGGAGTAAGTGATGGAAAAGGGAACCTAGATTTATTTATCCTGCACCTGCTGAAACAGGACTTTATGTGTCATATTTTATCTTCACAACAACCCTGTGAAATAGAGATCATTCTCACACATGAGGAAACAGAACTTCAGAGAAGTTAACTTCTCCCAAGTCACACAGCTAGAACTGGTCTTTGAACTCTGGGCCTTCTGATTCTTTCTTTATTGAACTCATCATGTTTCTGTACTGTGGGGAAGAACAATTTGTTTCATATTATTTGGGCTTTAGTTTCTTTTTTTGGTGGGGGGGTAGGGGGGTGCTTTAGTTTCTGACCATGTCTAACTGGGTCAAGTATTTGCCACCTGATTTATAAGCACCTGACTGGTGTTATAGAATCTGAAAGTCAGGGTGTCTTGCAGGAAAAGGTAAAAAAAATTCTCCAAAGAAGTTTTCCAGAGGGCCATCTAAGGGAAAATTAACATGGAAAGTATTTTTATGAAGTGAATCGAATGTATGAATTTGAATTCTTTGAGCTTAGATTTTTAAAGAGGCTTTGTTATTGTTATTTACATGATAATCCCACAGAACTTTGATCACTTTATAATATCTATTATTTTAGTATCAACCATTGCTATCCTTTGTTTAACAAGCTCCTAACTGGTGTTCTCCCCTTGAATTCAGTCTGCTTGTTTTAATTTTTTGTAGTTTATTGGTGTTAATTGGAATCTTCCCTGGAATGGGCAAGACAGAATAGTGCTCTGGGAAGAACACAGGCTCTGGAGTCGTTTGAATCCCGGATTTAATCACTTATGGTCTGATGACAGGCTAGTCATTTAACAGTTTTGGGCCTCAGTTACTTAAATAGGGATAATAATGTGTACTTTGTAGGGTCCTATGAGAGACTGAAATATAATATGTGTAAAAGTGCCTGGTTTAGCCCCTCATGCACAATCAGTGCTTAATAAAAGGTAACTGAAAATTGTTCAAGGTGAGCGTTTTCCCAAATCATTGTTTATCTTCTTTTCTCTTTTTTGAGTTTATTTAAATAAGCACTGCCCCAGATGCATTTTTTGGGTGGGTCCGTGACCTAGGTTTCCCATTTCTTTTTATTTATTTTAATTTTAAAGGAAACTAAAACAGAAGCTTCTATAAAACCTACTTTGGAATTTTAATGGCTTTCTCCCTCAGCCTCTGTTGCTGTGCCCTAGACAATAGTTGGGGAAGCATGGGACCAGATGGCTGGGTTGTAGGGGCCCGGGAACAGCGGAACCCCTCTGCCTCCGGAGTGACCGTGGTTGTACCCACCTCTGCTGAACAGCTAGGACTTCACTGTCGACAGAGGCAGAGATGGATTTCTTGGGAAGGCCCGGAAGCTGGGGCCAGTCCCTTTACTCCACAGTCTGAGCTGCGACCTTGACAGCTCGAGTGTCCCTTGCTTTAAAATTTTTAATCTTGTCCTCAATCTAATTCAAAAGACAGATTTTTTAAAAAGTTAGTTTTCTTCTGAGTATAAGTATTATATATGTTTCAAAAATTTTTTCAGAAGACTGGCAAGAAGGGAAAAAAGGGAAATCAGGAAGTCCCCCAACCACTATTAACGCCTTGTTGTTTTTCCTTCTAGGCTTTCTCCTATGCATAGATTTTATTTTTTAGATCATTTACAGTTTGATTTTTTCTTAATTAATTTATTTTTGGCTACGTTGGGTCTTCGTTGCTGAGCGCGGGCTTTCTCTAGTTGCGGCGAGCGGGGGCTACACACTTCGTTGCGGTGCGCGGGCTTCTCATTGCTGTGGCTTCTCTTGTTGCGGAGCACGGGCTCTAGGCGCTCGGGCTTCAGTAGTTGTGGCTCGCGGGCTCTAGAGCGCAGGCTCAGTAGTTGTGGAGCACGGGTTTAGTTGCTCTGCGGCATGTGGTATCTTCCCGGACCAGGGGTCGAACCCGTGTCCCCTGCATTGGCAGATGGATTCTTAACCACTGAGCCACCAGGGATTTCTTTTTTTTTTTTTTAATGTAACATAGTGACTTAGAAATATTCACATATTATCAACTTTTTGTAGATATAGTTTTAAGGTTTTATTGTGTGGCTTTGTCATACTTTATTTGTTTTCATATTCTTGCACATTTAGGTTGTTTCTTATTTTTCACTGTTTTAAGTAATTCTTTGATGAATGACTTTGTATATAAGGCTTTTCCCCCTTATATTTTGGATTCTTCTCCGAGATTGAATCCTAGGAATGGAATTATTGGGATGATTGTGAACATCTTTATATAATACACATATACTTGATGTACGTAATCTGTCCACGGGGAGTTCTATCAATGTACATTCCTGCCAGCATATTTCTTGGCTTCTAGATGCTTGGTCAGTTCTTGAAACGTGAATGTTAATTGTGCCATTTCCCAATAAGCTTGCCAGCACCGGATAGTCTCATTAAAACAATCTCACTTGTTAAGTGAAAGCCTGTTTTAATTCGCTCTTTTTGATTATTGGTGAGTTATGACATTTTTTCATATGCACGATAATCGCATATATATTTTCTCTAATAAACTGTATTAATGAAATAAACATGTTCTTGACACGTGTAGACCTCCGACTCTGCTGAACTTGTAGCCTCTTGAGGTGGTTATCGATTACCAGGCTGACTACTCCTTTTTCTCTAGATGACTGTGGGTTCATCTCTAACAGAGATGGACATTGCCAGTGCTTGAATCCATCTCTGCTTTTCAAATAAAATTCTTTATTTTCTATCTTTTAAAAATAACTTAATTAAATTGTTTTTTAAACTATTACAGAAATAACATGCTCACTAACCTTACAACATTTGAAAATACAGAGAAGTAAAGGAAAAAAAATCATCTGTATTCCCACCCTACTAAATACGGTTACTATTAACATTTTGTGCTTTTCTTTCTCATCTTTAAAAAAAAAATTTCTTTTACACAATAATTGTAGCCTTTTCCCCCTTAACATCACCGTCATAACATAAACACTACCCTGTGTTATTTCAAAACTTTCATATTATTTGTGCTGTGGGTCCTGAATGTTATGTTAATCTCCACCTCCCTCCACCCTCCCCCCGGCCCCCGACCAAAAAAAAAAAAACTGGTGAACAAGGAGCACCGATTTCTTAGTTTGTTTACCGAGCTGTGAAAATCAGCCCAGCTCCCCTTCCCCTCCTCTTCTTCTAGGGGTCTGAAGATTACGAGGCTGCTCTGTTAGAAAAGGCAGCCCTTTTGGCTGAGCTGCGCTCAGAAAACCTCACCAAGAGCACAGAGAACCACAGACTGCGTAGGAGCATTAAGAGAGCCACCCGGGAGCTGAGCGACCTGCAGCAGGAGAGGGAGAGACTGGAGAAGGAGCTGGGGGCAGCCCACCGAGAGAGGAGCAAGGGAGACCGCATCACCCACGTGAGTGCCGCTCGGCCCTCGAGACAGCGGGCAGGGCGCTTGGGCTGGCCGGGGCTCTTTGGCTGTCTTAGGGAGACAGATATTCATCGCCGAAAACTTAGAAAAACCGGAAGAATATAAAATATTTCACTCACCATCTCATCACCTAGAAATGACCAGTCTTAGCTATTTGATGTTCCGGTCCTTTTATTCTCTCTCTGTCTCTCTTTCTGTCACACACACGCACACACACACACGCGTGCACATTATTGGTGTCAAGCTGAAAATGCATTTTTGTATTCTGTTTCTTTTTCTTTTTTTCAATTCAGTGCTCTCCCTTTGGTGTGGGGCCGTCATGAATGTTCTTCAAAAACATGTTTTTTTGTGTGTGAACATAATGGTTCATCACTTGAATGTGCTACAGTTTATTTAACTAGTCCTTACTATAGGATGTTTAGTTCATTATATATATATATATATTTGCCTTATAACAAATGCTGCAGCAAACATCCTTGTACCTAAATATTTATCCGCTGATTATTTCCTGATAGAGGTATAATTACTGGGTCAAAGAGTATGAATATTTTAAAGACTATTTTATAGATACACCCAAATTGTTCTCCAGAAAGATTATACCACGTTTCCCTAGGTGAGAGTGATCTTTTTTTAAGACTACTCTATTTAGCACTGGATGTTAGTATTTAAGAAATTCTCTCTGAACTTGGTAGACAAAAAAGTTTATCTTCTACAGTTTCTGTTATGTTTAAACGTAAGTATTCAGCATCCTGAGGTCACATCCAGATCCACAGCCTCGGTGCAGTCGGGTAGCACAGGGACTGAGTCTGACTGATCGTTGACACTCAGGTTAAACGAGTTCCCTGCACGGGAGCCTGGGGTAGGCAGAGTCATTGGAGTAGAGAGCTCGAAGGAGAGCCCGCAGGTAGGTACCAGAGGTTAGTTCTCTGGTGGCTGCTGTTGGCAGGGACGGGACGTCAGGACCATAGTTTGAAATCCTAAGGCTGGCACTGACAAGAGGATTGAAATATAAATGTTTGTCTATTTTAACAGAAATTTTAATGAACATCAAGAGAGCAATAATGGAAACTTAGGAAAATAAGAAAATGTCACCTATAATTCCACCACCCTCATAAAGTAACTCTGTTTTTCAGTATCACCCTTTAGTCCTGGTGCATTTGGGGCCCCAGTCCAATCGGAGGCTAAATACTGTTGTGTATTCTTTGATCACTTTCTCTCTCATGGCCATCTCCCCGTGTTGTGTAGGCGCCAGAGCAGTCATGCTGAATGATGCATACGCTTCATTGAATAGATTTCACACGATTTACTTAATAATTGCCTGCTCTCTTGGACATTTTGGCTGTTTAAATAATGCCACAGTGAACATCTTTGGGCATAAAGGCATTTTTTTTTTTTTCTTGAAATCCCAAGGATAGATTCTGAGGAGTGAGATTACTGGGTCAGGTGGTACAAATATTTTATACTAGTTAATCATGCTGCCAAATTATTTGTCCAAAGGGCTGGCCCAGTTTATGATGCCACCAGCAGCATTGGCATTTACCAGTTTATTGCATGTTATTAAAAGACCTGTTTCATATTTATTCAGTGTTACTGAACACCAGATGTATCTAGTTGAGATGCTGATGGAAATACATGGCATGAGCCCTGAATGTTTTATTTTTTCCTTAAGGGAGGTGAAAATGTTACACGTGACAAAATGCAAAGCAGTGTAAAACCCAGAGCTAATTCATGCAGCTGACATAGTCAGTGCGAAAGATCCTTGTGGGACAGAGTAGTCAGGGAAACCTTCTAGAGGAGATGACACTTAAGTTGAGTGAGCGGTGTGAGGTCTGAGTCGTGTGCCTCTGTGGATGAGGTAAAGAAAAGACTGGCCAGAGGGTCCTTCTATAGAGGTCAGTTTTCATAACCAGTTCTTAGATCCTTCACTGTTGGGTAACATTTTTTTTTTTTTCAGTTTAGTTTGTCCCCTCCATCCCCCTGTAGCATATAAAAATATTTATTCAATAGAAATTGGATTCGGATGACACACACACACACACACACACACACACACACACACACACACCCACACCTAGGTGTATAAAATACGTAATTGTTTCTTTACATTATAACTTACACTTGAAATGGCTTTATAACATTACATCAAGTGGATACGCTGTAATTTATTTACCAATCCCTCTATTGTCAGACAATGTTGGTTCCATAATTCACTTATTCATGAAAACCCTAGTGCTTCTAAAAGATTTTGGACTGCTGTTGATGAGAAGATTTATTCCTAAGTAACATGCATACGTCTTCATAAGGAAGCAAGGAATGCTTGGCAAGGAATGGAAGGGGCATGTGACAGTGAGAGGGAGAGACTGGAGTGAAGTTTACTACGGGTGAGTTTTTTTTTTTTTGCTGGGGACAGAAACCCAGCTTTAAGTAACTTAGGCAGAAAGGGGAATGCATTGCCTTGGGTAACTAAATGGCTGGAAGGACAGGGGTGACAGAACTCTGCCGGGACCGAGTCTGTGTCTCTCTGAGAGCTGGCTTCTCTTTCTTGCGTCCTCTTACTCCAGCTCCAAGTGGTTGGACCCACCATTGCCAGCCCTGCTGGGATCACAGCTCCGCAGTTTAGTACATGAGATGAAGGAGGACTCTCACACCCCACTACCCCTGTCGTCCCCTGGTCGGGGGGGCCAGATGGCTGAGGTATCGAGAGGCCCAACTTGGGTCACATGCTCATTCTTTGTCAGAAGTGTGTGTGTGTGTGTGTGTGTGGTTGTGCGTGCGTGTGCGTGTGTGTGTGTGTGTGTGTGTGTGAGCTCGTGTATCATCACTGGCAGCTTCCCCTAGAACCACATGTTCGGAGGGAGTGAGCAGTTATCCAGAGAAGGCGCTGCTTTGCTTCAGGGCAGTGGGCACCAAAATAGCAGCTGTGCCTCTGGATGCTCACCTCAGGTGAGCGTGCCTGTGACTCAGGGCTTCCTAGTGTCTCATCACGGCTGCTTTTCTACATTGAGTCATGCATGTTTCTGACAAGACGATCTGGCCGTGGTTTCTTTCTTTTTGAGCATGTATTGCATCACAACGCTATCTCTGCTTACCTTCTGGTTTTATCCTAAGAATTTGACTGTGTCCATATCATGAGCATGCTTTGCACCCGATCTTGGGGGCACTGGCCTGTTCAGGGTCTGGGGAAACCTGCTGGGGGTGACTTTGCCTCATGGTGCTAGGACGCATGCAGAGGTAGAGTGTAACCCACCAGCCTTGCATGGCTTATCAGCTGGTTCTGGTAACTAGGCTCTTTAACTAGAGCCTCCCACTCACCAGCTGCTATTGCTGTTGCTTTTGGATTGAAAGAAAGAAAACCCCAGGCCTCTTGGTGGCCTCTGTGTCTGGCTTGGCAATGGAAAGGACTCCATTCATGCCTTCAGCCACATGGAACGCTTTGTGCAGGCCCTCAGCTCCGCCGGGGGACAGTTCCGGGACGGAGGTAGGAACAGAGTAACCACGGGAGCACAGAGCAGGATCGGAGAAGGCGCCCCGGGAAAGTGACTGTCGAACTGGTTCTGAAGTGTGAGTTGAAGGTTACGAGCTAGGCGAGGCAGAGGAGAGTTTCCTGTAGGAGGTGAAGGTACACAGATGTGAGAGAGTATGGTGTTTGGGGGAAGAAGAGTTTGGGGCTGTAGTGAAGGGTGGCTTTAACCTAGAGAGAGGTTGAATTGTAGAGGGCCTTGGATACAGAGTTTGGGAGTGTGGACTTGACCTACAGGCAGTGGGGCCCCTGTCGAGGGGGAGTTAAGCAGAGGGTTGTTGCAGTTTAGAGAGACTTGTCTGATGGAGGCCTGGAGAATGGGTTGGCTGCGGAGAGCCCGGAGACAAGAAGATGAGAAAAGGCACGTGACGTGTGTCAGGCTCCGTGAGGTCGGGGATAGAGGGGAAAGAGGAAGGACCTGCTCCTCTGTAATGGAGCCACTCAGGTGTGGCTTCTGGGCTGCCTGGGTGCGTACTAAAGCTCCCCTCCAGGACTCGGGAACACTCAGCATTTACTCAAACTTCACTGCATCCCACAGGCAGGGCTGCAAAACACCGGTAAGAAAATGTGTTCCAAACACTGGTCTTTTTCTCAGTCCACATTCAGCTCAATCCTCAACACCACCCTCTGTTAATGAAAACTGCTGTTACAGAGTGACATAAATAAAGCGGGTACGATTTCTTAGGTGTATTCTTCTTCGGTGTACTTTACAGTGAATCCAAGGACTGCCTGTCTTCCCCTTGGTGCTCACAACCCTGTGATTGGGCATACAAAAGGTTTTTCCCATTTTACAGATTAATCAGAGCCTCAGAATTTTTTTTTTCTTTAATAAATTTATTTATTTATTAATTTTTCGCTGCGTTGGGTCTTCGTTGCCGTGCGCGGGCTTTCTCTAGTTGTGATGAGCCGGGGCTACTCTGCATTGAGGTGCACAGGCTTCTCATTGCGGCGGCTTTTCTTGTGGAGCACGGGCTCTAGGCGCACAGGCTTCAGTAGTTGCAGCACGTGGGCTCAGTAGTTGTGGCTCGCGGGCTCTCGAGCGCAGGCTTAGTAGTTGTGGCGCACGGGCTTAGTTGCTCTGTGACATGTGGGATCTTCCCCGACCAGGGCTCGAACCCATGTCCCCGGCATTGGCAGGCGGATTCTTAACCACTGCGCCACCAGGGAAGCCCCGGAGCCTCAGAATTTAAATGGCTTGATCATGGTCACATAGAAAGTGATAAATATGTGACATGGATCCAAGTCTGTGGACTCTCAATTTCAGGACTTTGCCTAAGATACCACGCTGAGGCTATGCCAAACAATATTTATGTTAAGAATATCGTGCTTTTAGCAAAAAGGAAGATTGATACAATTTCAGCTTTTCAGCGGACTACGATAATGCATTTTCAAGACTGCCCAACTTGAAGTATTTTGGTTATTTGAAGCTTTCAGACTTGTAATTTCTTTCTTTCTGTGTTTCAAAAACATTTTCAGAGGTTTATGGAAAGTCATAAAATTAAACGAGATTAAAGGCATTAGGGTCACGGAGCAATAAGGGTGACCAGTGAAATGGAGGCAGGTGAGTGAGGAGAAGTGCCACTTATGAGGGCTGTCACAGCGCTGAAGAGGGGGACTTAAAATCCAGCTGGGGCTCCTGGCAGCAAAAGTAAAAAGGGAAATTCAGTTACAAGGTCTCCGGTGTCTATAAGAAGAACACGTTAAGATAAAGGGACAGCTTTTGCTGGCACTGAGGCCTGAGGGAAGTATTGCCTCTGGTGGGTTTTTATAAAGAGTTCTCTGAGCAGTATACAGACTCTTCGACAATACCCCATTCAGTAGAAGCAATTTTGCACAGGGCCAGATCAATGTCATCCAAGTCGGTTAAGCTTGTAAGTATTAAGGTTTTCAGTCCCCAGGACTCTGTCTAGCTGTTTCCCATTATTCCCGTTTCTTGGACAAGAATTTCAAAATAAGTGGGAAATACTGCAGCCCTGTTGAGAGATGATCCCCAACTCAAAGCCTTTGCAGTGGTCCCCTGTCAAGCAGTATGGGCTTTTGTAGCATTCCCTGAATTCTTTCTGATGGCAAGCCAGCCTCTCTTGGATGTGATCAAACCATCCTTTGCTCATGCCAAAAACATGTATTGCCGTCTCATTGTGCCTGCTCTTAAGCATTTTGGAGGGAGACAATGCCTGTCTGAAAATGCAGCTTGGATCCGAGGCATCTGAATTCACTGTGTCTGATGGTGCGTGAACACTGAGACGTTCGGCTGTGAGAGTCAGTTCTTTGTTTGTTTGTTTGTTTTAATTGCCTGTGATTGCAGTGACCTAGTAGTGCCAGGCAACTCAGCATGTGTGGTAATTTGCAGTTTGCTCATTTGTTTATTCAAGGGACATTGATTGAGCACTTGCAGTGGTGCAGGCACTGTGGTAGGCTCGGGTGAATCCAAGCTTTGGCTTCTACCTCGTAGTCTTTTACGAAAAGAAAGGTCGAAAAGTGAGGGTCTCATGGATAGATTCCCTTTATTGTGTTATACCTCCTTGCCACCAGAGGGACCCACATCCCTTCAAAGAAATTCAGGAGGCCTTTGCAAAAAACAAACAAAAACCCCCAGTATTCCCAAGTCGGTGTCCTAACTGTGATGTTTAAAATGTCCTAGCTTCTGTGGCCTAACAGGAATGCCGCTTGGATTCTCACATCCTTGCCCTCACGTCTCTGGCTTCGATACCTTGTTTGGCTCCAGAGACTCAAAGCACTTCTGTGTGTGTGTGTGTGTGTGTGTGTGTGTGTGTGTGTGTGTGTGTGTGTGTGTGTGTGTGTGTGTGTGTGTGTGTGTTTGGTGGAGGGTGATAGAGGTAAATCTTGGTTTTAGATTTGCTGTCTCTGGTTCAGGCGTTCTGTGTGCTGCTCGGGGTGGGTGCGGGGAGGAGAGGAGCAAGTGATAGTCTTTTTCTTCTCCTTTATACGCACCGTTTATTAGACACTGGTTTAGCCTATTCCCCAGACTGTCTCATAACGCTCTCATCTGTTACGAGACCTGTCACCCACTACTCTGACGAGTGTGTGCTTCAGTACCTGCGCCCTTCGCTCTGTGGGGATGCATTTGCTGGCTACAGCCCAAAGATCTAATTAAAGTTGTACCCGTCACCCAGCTGGCTAATCCTGTGTGCTTTGACAGGAGCGGGTTTAATTTCAGGGTGGCTCAGCCTGAACCCCTCGGGTTCTCACATGTGTTTGTTGACGGATAGCTCCAGATGAGGTTGCGACAGCATTCAGGACATCTTTTGGTGAACCGTCATCAAAACCTGGCATTTGGAGACAGCGTCTGTAGGCTGTAGGCTAGTTGGTTTAGGGCTAAGACCACAGACCTGAGGTAGTGTGATTTTTACCAAGGGTCAAAGCTCCCCCCGCCCTTTTTCTTAAGGTCAGGTGTAAAGATTTTGAGTCGGTATCCTTGTAGAATGTGCAGTTTAAATGACCTGTGTGGGAGAAGTTTTGTCTTTGCAAATTCCAGTTTCTCTTAAGAGAGGCACAATGCAGAGACTTGGGAGTCAGACCGGATTTGAATCCCGGTTCCATCGCTTGCTAGCAGTGGGGCTGGGAACCAGCTACTTTGCCTCTGCAGACTGTGGTGTCCATTTCTTGTCAGAAAATCAGACATCAGTTGTGAGGGTTCTGTGAGATAAAGTATAGCACTTAGCGTTACACCTGGCGCATCATAAGTGATCAATAAATAGTAGCTGTTTTGTTGATGGTGATGACGTCACTGCCTTGGGTGCTAGAAACTTAGCAGTTTAGTGGGTATGTTTGGGACAGGGGAAAACAGTGCCGGACTTGGGTTGGAATCTCAGCGTCAGCAGGTGCTTAACTCTGAGCTTCCAAGCCAGTTACTTAATTTTTCTAAACTAATGTTTACTCCCCTAAAATGGGGTTGATGATATCTAATTTAGGATTAAATAAATGGATAATAAAATTTAATGCAGGGGTAAATGCCCACTGTGGTTCCTGGCTCACAGAGCGCGATGCTCATTACATTAGATTCCTTCTTTTCTTTCCTCTTTTCCTGCTTTTAATGGTGTGGCAGGTGCTGTCTCAAGACTTGGGGTGACACGGCCCAGCCCACTAGACTCTCTAACAGGCGCTGCTGACTAATGAATGTGTTCTGCCTTTTCACCATTCCAGGCAACAAAGCTGTAAATTTCTTCGTTGATCAGCACTCACCTCTCCTCTGAAGAAAGTGCTTGTCTGTTCCTTTTCAACCGATTAATCCCTCTAGGAAGGGCGTCAGAACCCTTTTCGAGTGACAGACCCTGGGGTGTGAGTGCCTCCTGCGTGGGCCTGCTGGGGAAGCTGGTTTAGAAGGCTGTTCCCATCACTTTTCACAGGGAATTGCTATCGTCTCTCTGGGGTGCAAACAGAGAGGCCTTCCCTTATCTCTGGTTCTTCCTTCATAATATCTGTGCTAGGCTCTGTCCTGGGCACTGAGAGTACAGGACTGAATCAAGTCAGACACAGTCTCTGAAGGAATCTAGTAGAGAAATATAATAGAAACGCAGACAAGAGCTAATTAAAGTATAGCACGATGAGTGCTGATAGAGGGATGGCCCAAGTGCTTTGGGAGCACAGAGAATGCAGCTGTGCTGAGAGAGGTGCTGGGGAGGGGGAGGCAGGCTTCACAGAAGAGGTGGGTTTGAGCTGAGACCCGAAAGATAAGTAGCAGTTTGCCTGGGGGTAAGGGGAACAGGAGGTGGAAATGCATTCCTGGTAGAGGGAAGGCCTGTGCAAAGGCTGGGGCATGAATGAGCCTGGCACAGGGGGAGCGGGGAGGGGGCTGGAGGAGAGGGCAGGTGTGTTCTGCTGCATCGTTCAGGTGGGCTTTTAGAGACGTGTGGTGCCTCGCCTGCTGCCTGACAGCTGGGCCTCGACCCCTGCGCAGCTTGAGCTTCCCCGCCTTTGTCCGTTCGTTCTTCCCCAGCTTCCTGGTGGAGCCAACACGGAGCTCCCTGCTCAGAACTGCACCGCTCGCAGCCAGTACCACGCATGTTTGTTGGTCTCTTTGGCAAGGACTGTCTCATTTCAGTGGTTTCTGTTTATTTATATTTTGAGCATATGAATTCTTTGTTCAAATGAACTCTTCTGGAGAGAAAACATAGAAAAGTGGCGCTGCTCAGGGTGGGGTGAGGTGAGGTAGGAGGCCTGGGAGCCCCTCTCTCCCCACCTCGTCCCGCTCCTGCCTCAGCCCCCAGGAGCCACGAGGCTCCACAGAGCGTGGCTGGAACGCCAGTATCTCCTGCTAATTCTGGAGATTCTTACATCACTGAGTGTCTGTACCTCATTAAGATTTTGGAGAAGTTTCCTTTGTATATTTAAAGGTAACCACTGAGCACTTTGACAAGCTTTCTCACAGTGAAACCTGATAAGATGGAAATTTGATGGATGAGAACCTTCTCATTCTCCATCTGGCTAGAGATAAAACAAACCAGCTGCCTGGAGAAGGAAGTGTGAGGGCCTGGCTTTTCATTTCTAACGTGATTCTAAGATTACAGGGATATTTTATTTTTCGTACAGCCCACTTTAAAAAAAAAAAAACAAAACTGCCCTAAGAGAGCTCTGATATGCAAAGGCAACGCTCAGCTCAGTGCTGGCCCAGAGTGTGCCTGGGGATCTTCAAGGAATATGGCCCATTTGGGTGGAAATTGAGGCAGCTCAGTTCATGGCATCATGCAGACTTGCTGGGGCCACTCTCACTTTAAAGCAAGATGGTGACCTGGTGTAGGATAGGGGTCTTCAAACTTTTTCCCCTTGTCTCTTTGTTCAGAAGCAAATAAACAGATGTACGTAAGGGAGCTCTGCAGATTCCTGCATTAAAACCAAATATAAATTTTCATGCTTTTCCCCAGCCAACCGACTCAGTTTCTGGAGGAAGGCCCGGGAACGTGTAGTTAGATGATGCTGATAGCCGGCCAGGCTTGGGCATTGCTAATCCGAGGGCTTCGCAAGCTCGGTTTGAAAAACCACTAGTTTAGTAAAAAGAACACAGATAGACCTGGCTTTAAATCCTGATTCCACCACTTTTTACTTTGGTTAAGTTGCTTGAGCTCTCTGAACTGCAGTTTCCTGATTGGTAAAATGGGTGTAATCAGAACCTCTACTTCGTAGGGCTGCTGTGAGAGGTGGATGAGGTGTGATGGATGTAAAGTGCCCAGCACTCTCCGAGATGCTGTAGAGGTTTATAGAAAAAAGTGGTGGGTAGCATTTTGGGAGGATGATTGCTGAGGGCCAGAGTAATCAGGGAGGGCCTTGTTCGAAGGGATGGCCCTTGGATTGGCCCTTGTAAGATAAGCGTGCTGTCTCCAGGCAGAATTGGGGAGATGTTATTATTTTGTTTCCAGATGGAGGGGACGGGGTGGAGGCAGGTGGGGGCCTGGAGCGCTGATGGAGCAGTTGGGTGAGATAAGGCTAGATAGAAGGTAAGCTGGAGCCGCTGGAGGGAGCCCACCGGAGGGAGCCCAGAGTGACTGCTTGTTAGGTAGCTCCGTCCTGCAGTAGTTAACTCAGAGTCCCTGAAGGGTTCTGGGCAGAGATGTAATGATCAAAGGAATGCATGTGGTTTGGTGGGTGAACGCAGAGTCAGGAGAGCACTTAGACAGCGGTTGCCGTCGACCAGATGGGAGCCACGTGCTGAAGAAGGCAGTGCGGTGGGCTGGAGGGAGGGAGGGGATACTTCTCTCTCTGCCCCCAGTGCTTCAGCTTCGCCCGTCCTCCCTTCTAATGCCTCCTCCAGGGAGGAGGAGGGGCTGATCTGCTTAATCAGAGTCCGGGAGATTCATGGGGCCGTCCTTGCTCATGGGTTACTGGACCTTAAGAACCCAGCTTCTGGATTCTTCTGCTTTCCTGCTGCAGACCTAGCCGGGCTTGGCCCTTGCTGGGCCGGCTGACGTCCTCATTTCCCCAGTCGTCTTCTTTTTCCACTTCTGCCTCTACTTGAGTAAGAGGACTCGGACGGCTCCCTTAAGCTGCATATCCCCTCCCTGTTCCCCCCTGCCCCTGCCCCCACCCCCCAAAAAATAAACAGCCCTCAATTTTATTAGAAAGCTCTACTCTGGATATGAGATTGTCCAGACTTGTACTTTGCTTTTCAGTCTGCAATTGTTTCTTACGTTCAGTGCCTCTGAGAACTCTGGGCGTGTGGGGAGGGCAGTAGGAGTGGATGGCAGGGCAGGACCTGGGCACTCGTGGCCGTGTGGAAGCATCAGAGCCTCACTCTTCATCTCTCACGGGCTCTGTGTGGAGGCTGCGCTGGACCTTCAGGCCTGGGCCTCCTGTTGGATGAGGAGGTGTGTGTGAGAGGCCGGGGGAAGAGCTGAACCTTGGATGGCGATGCTGTGCCCAGCCGAGGAAGCGTGGGAGGCGAGGCCATTCTGGAGCGGGGGTGGGGGGTGGGGGCTGTAGGGAGAGGCGGAGGTGACACAGTATCGTCTCCTGGGCACCAGCTTCTGTGCCGGGCACCCATCTCTCAATTAACCCTCCAAGGATGCTAGGAATCTATATTAGTATCTCCGTTTACTGCAAAGGAAACAAAGATTTAAGTTAGCCATCTCTGGCCGCACAGCTAGTTAGCAGTAGAGCCAGGATTCAAGGCTAAGTCTGCCTGTCTTCACAGCCCAGAAATATTGAAGGAGGTTTGGGGAAACCACCCAAGTTTATCAATTTTCGTTTCTGATTGTTTTGCTCAGGCGAGACATGCCGTTTCCATACCTCCCCTAAACATTTATTATAACCCTGCTGGTGCCAGGCCCATGAGCCCATCAGCTGTCTCTGTGTTGCCATGGCAGCCACTCCACCTCAAGGCCACCTTGGCACACATTTCCCCCCTCCCTGCAGTGGTCCTTTGACTTCAAGCCTTCTCCGACTGCTCTTCATGTGAGGTCCGAGATCCTTGGTCCTGCCTCGTTCATTAGCTGGTTTAGTCCATCCGTCCCGAGTCCTTGAGAAACTATAAAGTTAGCTCCGGGGAGTGGATGATTGACCAGTGGAAGCCCGTGTCGCAGGGTGGTTTTATACTTTCTTTGGTTTTACCAGTAGTGCCGCTGAATGGGAAGAGCACAGAATGTGAGGTCAAACTGACTTGGGTTTGAATTTCAGCACGAGAACTTTCTTGTTGTAAAGCTTTGTGAAAATCTTTTAGTCTCTACAAGCCCTAGGTTCCTCTCTGTAAACACAGGACTAATAATACTTACTGTGTAGGCAGTTTTAAGAGTTAGCGATGTTTTATGTAAAAATGCCTTGGCCCTGGTAAATAGTAGTTCTGTTACTAAGCTTATAATAAGAGAAACAGTTTGTACTCTTTGGTGTCCTGACTTTCCTTGAACTCCTGATTTATGCTGAGAGCGCTCTACCCCCCAAAATGTACAAATGAACAAATTTCCATGGACTCCCAGGGACCTGTTCAGTGGCCCTCAGGTTAAGAACCCCCCAATCTGGAGGTATGACAAAACTACACGTCCTTGGTGGGATCCTGGAACAGGTACGTTGTTTTCACGTTGTCAGCTCTATTAGGTTGAGGGATATATGAGGGAGAAAAGCAACAACATAGTGGCTTTTATCACTTAAAACATGTAAGAAGTTGTTAACCTAGGTTGCTGAATTAAAAAAAAAAACAAAAAACAAACAAGAACTGGAGAATGGAATAAACGATTGCCGAACACACGCACATACACAAAAACTTGACCAGACGTCAAAATACGGGTCTGATAGGTGTTTTATAAAGGAGGGAACTGAATCTGGGAAATGATGTAAGTGGACCTGTAATTACTGTGCACATGAGCAGTGTATACTTTTTACTTAGCATAATACACATTTTAAAATTAAAAAGTAGACAGGATCTTTCTAGGATGGCAGGTGAATTTATTGTGAATTTAAAGATGTACCTAAGTGGCTTAACAAAAGATTTCATGGTCCCTTTCTCAGCAGTGTTCAGGGGGAGGTTTGTTTAAAAGCAAGTGTCAGATGACCATTGAGTGGATTGGGATCATTGCATTAGTGGCTGATAACGAAGAAATCCAAACCCTTGTCATTGTGTGGAAGTGAACTGAGAGGCTTGGAATCAGACAGGTGCTGTCCCTTAGTGACTGTGGTTTTGGGAGAATTACTTTACCTATCTGGAGCTGTTTCCTCGTTCATAAAATGGGAGCAGTCCCATCTACCTCCTTCGTTTATTCAGTCATCCAACAAATATTTACTGAGTGCTGTTTTGGTTATCTATTGCTACATAACAAATTACCCCTGAACTTGGTGTCTCAAAACATTACCATTTTATTATATCTCATGATTTTGTGGCTTGAGGGTTTGGGCAGGGCTCAGCTGGGCGATTTTCTGCTCCTCATGGCCCAGGTCACTCATGGCATTCAGCTGGTGGATGGGCTGGTCTGGAGGATCCATAACTCTCCACTCACATGTCTGCTGCCTTTTGGGGGACGGCTGGAAAGCTGACACAGCTGGCATTGTCAACTGGAGCACCTGTGTGTGGCCTCTCCAGCATAGCAGCATTGGGGTAGTCGTGCTTTTTGGGTGGTGACTCATAGTTCCAAGAGACACGAGTTGGAGGCTGCCGGTTTCTTAAACCCTGGACCCAGAAACTGGCTTAGTGTCACTTCTGCCATATTCTATTGGTCATGGTAGTCACCGCACTGCCCAGACTTAATAGGAGGGGACACAGACGCCACACCTTTCAGTGGGAAGGTCAAAGAATTTATGGCTATCTTAAATCTGCCATGAGTGCCTACTATGTGCCAGGGACCATTCTAGGTGCTGGAGATACAACAGTAAACAAAATACACAAAAATCCCTGCTTTCATGGAGCTTACATCCTGGTAGGGGAGACTACAACCAAAACATACACATAATTAAACACCGTATTAGCAGATGCTATGAGGAAGAATAATGAAGGGAAGGGCTATGGGGAGTGAGGTTGCGGTGGGACTCGTGGTGGTTATTTCAGGTGGGACGGGCTTGGGAAGACTGGACTGAGAAGTTGACATCTGAGCTCAGACTTGATGGAAGTGAGGGAGCAGCCTTGGGGAATTTTCCAGGCAGAGGAGCAAGTAGAAGAGCCTTGAGCTGGGAGTGTATGTGGCATGTAAGAGAGACGGCAAGAAAGCTGGGGTTGCCAGAGCGGAACAAGTGAGGGGAGAGCAGCAGGAGAAGAGGTCGGCGAGGTAGTGGGGGTCCAGGTGGAGTAAAGCCTTGCAGGCCACGTGGGTTGCGAAGGTTACGTGGGTTAATGTGATTTGACATACCGCAGCTTTTCTTACCAATAGAACCCAGGTGTGGGCGGTCCCAGGTGTGGGCGGTCCCGGGTGTGGGCGGTCCCGGGTGTGGGCGGTCCCACGCTACTGCCCACCAGCCATGGCTGCTCCTCTGCGCTTGCGCACGTCTTCCTTCGGACTAGGACAGCTCCTAAGCGGTCAGGAAGGCAGAACGATCACGAAACGTTCATCATCTGCCTGTTCTCTGGTAGCATTAGTAAGACAGATGGACTTTGTCCCGGTGGCCTTTCTGATGTCGGGGGACTGTGAGAGAGTGTGCGAGTGTGTGTGTGCTTGTGTACGCTCACCGTGGGCGATTCTTGAGAGATCGGCTTTTCCGTAGAACCGTCCTCGAAACTATTTTCATGAATGGCTGAAGACAGTTTGCACAAGGGGAAATCCAGATAGTCAGATATATCAACGCTGATGGTGGGGGCCATCAAAGACATGCGCATTCAAACTCTTGTGAAGGACCACTTGATACCAATTCAATTAGCAAAGATTTAAGAAAATAGCAGTGCTGGTGAGGTTGTGGTGAAGCAAGAAACTTAGGCATTGTTGGTGGCATTTCAGCCACTGTCTTTTGGGAAGAAAGTGAATTCTTTTGTAGAGAGAATCCTCGAACCATGCTTACTATTATTACTCTTTGGCCTAGTAATTCCACTCTTGGAGATTTAGCCTAAGAAAACAAACCAGAAGTTAGAAAAAACCTGTTTTATGCACAGAGCTATTCTTTGCTCTATTACCCATAAGAGTAGACAGAGACGGTGGGGAAATAGGAGAGGCAGGATACTCTCATTAAAATGGATAGATAGGAAGATTGTGTGGTATCTTCACTCAGCATCACCTGGTGACCTCATCTAGCCTTTCTCCTGGACTCAGAGGAGGAGAGCCACGTTGTAAGCTCAGGCGCAGCAGCTCCGTGGACCTCCGTCTTTTGTACTTCTTTTTTTTAAACAATTATTTTCAGGACGTTATACTCTTAAACTTTTCTTTTTAACTTTAAAGATTTTTTCTTTATGTGTCATCATTGTTTAACTGGTGTGTGCTCTTTGTAGCTCATGGTGTAATGGAATAAAGTAACATTTTTGGGAAAAAATCCAAACCAAAGTTAAAATTGTATAAAAATTATGGCTGCAGATGGACAAGGGCTGACAGGAACGTCTGCAGTGGGAAAATGGCTTAATTTGTTGGCCCAACTGTATTGTGGGAGAATGTTTTTATTCTTTAGCTTTAGAATTCTGTTACTGTTGCCTTAGTATTATTTGTGTAATAAGATCTTCTTTCCTCCCTTTAGAATTGAATTTCTATTTACATTTATAATTCATGATAGGTTCTTGGTCCCCTTGTTTTGGATTAAAGGCTTAGGACAATCTTATCATCATCTGTTTGCCCAAGAAAAAAAGTAACATTTAATTTTTGAAGTGGTTTCTCTCTTTTTAAAAAATGTTACTTTAAAAATGTTTACTTTATCCACCATTATGAATGTGGTCTATACTTAGTATAAAATATTTTGATAATTGAAAAGATCACCCATAATCATGCGTTTTGGTAATTTCTTTCAGGTTTTTAATCATTGCTTTAAAAAAAAGTACTTATTAAAGAAAAACGCAAATGCACAGAAAAGGAGAGAGGATAGTACATTGACCCTCTGGTACTTGTCGCCCAGCTCAGCGCTCATAAACTCATAGCCAACCTTGTTTCATCTATAGCCTCCTCCCAACTCCCTCACTTTCAACGCTCAAGTATTTTATGCAATTCCCAGGCATATTATTTCGTCGGTTTTTCAGTATGTTAAAAAAAAAAATTTTTTTTCCATTTCAAGAAGATTAATAATTTCTTAATATTACCAACTAGCCAATTAATGTTTAGATTTCCCTGTCTTATTTAAAAATTGTTTTAAACAGTTTGTTCAAATCATGATCTAGATGTTGTACTGATTGATAAGTCTCTTTTTTAAAAAGTTTTACTTTTGAAATAATTTTAGACATAAAGATTCGAAATAATAACAGAGTTCCCATATATCCTTCGTCCTGCTTCCCCAATGTTCACATTTTACATAACTATGGAACACTCAACAGAATCAGGAGATTAACACTGATACAATATTGTTATCTGCAGACTGTATTTGAGTTTTGCCAGTTCTCCCATTGATGCCCCTTTTCTGGTCCAGGATCCACATTGCCTTTAATTGTCATGTCTCCTTAATTTTGTCTAATCTGGGACAGTTGCTCAAGTCATTGTCTTTTGTGACCTTGACTCCTTTGAAGAGTACTGATCAGTTATCTTGTTACTGTCCCTCAATTTGGGCTTGTCTGATGTTTCTCTCGTGATTAGATTGAGGTTATACATTTTTGGCAAGAATAGCATAGACGAGATATGTCACATCTGGAGGTGCATAATGTCAATCCGTCTTATTTCTGGTGCAGTTAGTGTTGGTCACTTGGTTAAGGTGGGGGTCTCCTGGGTTTCTCCACAGTAAAGTTACTGTTCTCCATTTGTGATAAGTATTTTGGGGGGAAATACTTTGACACTATGTAAATGTCTTGTTTCTCCTCATACTTTTAAGAATCTTATTGATGACCCTTACCTACAACAGTCATTACTGTGGTGTTTGCTTAGTGGTGATTTTCCATCATTCCTTCTACACTTATTAGTTGTAATTCTACTGTAACGAAGGGCTGCCCCTTCTCCTGCAGTTATTTATTATATAGTTGTTTATATCAGTATGGACTCATGGATATTTGTTCTATTCTGTAGGTCGTTAAGCCGTTAACTATCGTGTTTTATTTTCTTGTTCAGATTGACCCAGATATGGCCATTGGGAACTCCTTCAAATTGATTCCTGTGTCTTTAACATTTCTTGAGCACTTCCACACTTGTTAGGGTCACAGGATGTCCTGGACTCTTCTTGTATTTTCCCTAACCCAATCTTGGAATCAGCCATTTCTCTAAGGATCTCTGGTTTCTTTTATTGGAGAATGATATTTAGGAACCAAGATCTGAATGACAGGTATCCTCATTACTACTGGGGTGTCAGTACTTCTAAGCCTTGGCAGTAGACAGAGCTTGAAAATATGTTTGCATACATACACATACATATCTGTATTTATTTCTATGCCCATCTCTGTTTGTGAGCGAGTGTGTGTGTGTGTGTGTGTGTGTGTATTAAGAAAGGGAAGCTAGAATGAACTCAGAATGAATCAGTAGAATCAGTATGAATTTGTGAGTTCACAATAGCCTTCCCTAACTTTCTTAATTATTATTATTATTATTATTTTTAAAATTTATTTATTTATTTTTGGCTGTGTTAGGTGTCCGTTGCTGCGTGTAGGCTCTCTCTAGTTGCGGTGAGCAGGGGCCACTCCTTGTTGCTCTGCACAGGCTTCTCATTGCGGTGGCCTCTCCCGCCGTGGAGCATGGGCTCTAGGCGCACGGGCCTCAGCAGTTGTGGCGTGCGGGCTTCAGTAGTTGCAGCACATGGGCCCAGCAGCTGTGGCTCGCGGGCTCTAGAGCACGGGCTCAGTAGTTGTGGCTCGCGGGCTCTAGAGCACAGGCTCAGCAGTTGTGGTGCACAGGCCCAGCTGCTCCGCAGCCCGTGGGATCCTCCCGGACCAGGGCTCAAACCCATGTCCCCTGTATTAGCAGGCGGATTCTTAACCACTGCGCCACCAGGGATGCCCCTTAATTATTATTTAATCTACAGGTTCTCTCTCCATTTTTTTCTTTGAAATTTATTTGTTGAATAAGTTGGGTCATTTGTCCTTTATTGTTTTCCACATTCTGGA
Organism: Balaenoptera physalus; assembly: GCF_965194825.1. NCBI lineage: Eukaryota > Metazoa > Chordata > Mammalia > Artiodactyla > Balaenopteridae > Balaenoptera > Balaenoptera physalus. The sequence continues at coordinate 14,236,649 of NC_138886.1, forward strand.
TTTTGCTGATTGTATTTTTGTAATGTCATTCAACTTGTTTCTCTGCTGACTTTTATTTCTAGTAAATTGGAAGTTAGATAAGGTGCACGATCAAATTCAGGTTTATTTTTTTGGCAAGATTACATCATAGGTGGTCCTTTGTACTTCCAACAGGAGGTACATTGTATCTGATAGTCCCTGTTTTTGTGATGTTACTAGCCATTGATGATTGTTTGCAAAATGGTGATAATTTAATTTCATCATTCCTTCTTCTTTTATAGCTGTATACTTGTATGAAGAAAAATTTGTTTTTCATCATCTATTTAGTTACTCTGGGGTGTAGTTCATACAAGAAAGACAATGGAAGAATTCCCTAAAATCTTCCAAAGGTGACTGTATTAGTTTCCTATTGCTGCTGTAACAAATCACCACACCCTTGGCTGCTTACCAACACAAACCTACCCTGTAGTTCTGGAAGTCAGAAATCTGAAATGGGTCTTAACCATGGCAGGGCTGTGTTCCTTCTGAAGGCTCCAGGAGAAGATCCATTTCCTTGCTTTTTCCAGCTTCTAGAGGCTGTCTGCACATCTGGACCCGTGACCCCCATCCATCTTCAAAGCCAGCAATGGCTGGTGGAGTCTTTTTCGTTCTTCCCTCTTCCACTTTTAAGGATCTTTGTGATTATATTGGGCCCACCTGGATAATCTCTCTATTTCAAGGACAGCTGATGAGCAACCTCCATTCCATCTTCAAATTTTATTACCCTTTGCCATGTAATTCAGCCTAGTCAGAGATTCTGGGGATTAGGATGTGAACATCTTTGTGGGGGCCATAATTCTGCCTATCACAGTGACCAAAAGGTTTTTTATTTTTAAATTATTATGAACTCATAGCTTTTTTAACATTTTTGACGTATTTTAATTCATTGTCATTATCCTTGGTATTCTAATTGTCCTATCTTTCGACAGTGAAAAAGCTTATCCGAGTTGATTCCTGAGTTCTTTGGACGTGAACGTGTAGTCTTTGACAGCTTCCTTCCTTTCTGACATGATAAGATGTCTGGGCTCATACTATATACCCTTGCCCCAGGCCTGGAATCATCCCTTTCTATAAGGCAAACTCTGGTGTGATTTAGAATCACCTGGAGGGCTTATTAAAACACAGATTGTTGGGCCCTCCCTCCCTCCCTTCAGCGTTTCTGATTTAATAGGTGTGGGTTGGGGCCCAGTGATTTGCATTTGCGGTTCCCAGGGGCTGCTGCTAACTCTGTTGTAGGGGCTACACTTTGAGAACCACTGTTTTAAAGAACCCTGTTGTGTTTTTGTTTTTGGTGAGCGATGACATTTAGAGACTACAGCCTGCATGCTAGGGAGGATACTGATTGTAGGCTTTTTCAGTGAAAGGAAAGAAATAACAAAACGTAAGTTCATATTCGTATTTCCAATTCAAATTTGGAATTACATGTTTTAACTTCTTCTATATTTGTATTTGTTTTCTCTGAGGCTTGGTTCTTATGATAGTGATAATTACTTATTTAATAAATATGTATATATTTATACACACACAGTTTCAGAGTAACAATACGAATATTATTTCCTGCAACATGATTACTGAAAACGGTTTACGATTTTTGCAGCAGACCCTTTGACACTGGAGAAATATCCCACTAGGGGTGTACAAATTAATCTGCTTTTACGTTACTGAAATCATTCCTCTCTGGTTGGTTAACCAGTCAGCTTGATACACAGTTAAATTCTTTTTCTGTTTCTTTTGCTTTTAGTTTTAGGAGATTATTTTATTTTTAAAATAATTATCAAAACATTTAAACAGTTTCACTGGCACATCTGTAAAATGAGTTGACTCTCTCCTGTACCTTGTTCTCTCCTTTTCCATATAGGCAGCCATTATTTATGGTTAAATAAATGGCAGTATGCTAGACATACTTCTTTTTTCTCTTGGGGTCCACACCACCCTCCACCCCACACGCCCACCTGAGCAGTATATTTAGAAGATTACTTGAGGGCGGGATATTTGTAGAGTACTCATTCCTTTTCCTTTATAGCTTCAGAGTGCCCCACTGTGAGAATGCACCAGAGTTTGTTCCTCCATGGGTGGACATCTGGGTTGTTTCCAGCCTTTTGCTGTTATGAATAGTGCTTCAATATTATAAATAGTACAGATTTTGAGGTAGTTAAAAAATCACACTGTATACTGTTTGTTTTCTGTTTTTTTCCTTAACATTATAACATGAGCATTTTCCATGTTATTATAAATGTCATTTTTTAAGACAGTTTTTTTTTTCTGATTATGAAAGTAATACAGACTTACTTAGAGATTTTAGAAACTCAGAAAAATGAAAATCAATGCAGAGTCACCCATAATCCCTCTACTTGGGGATGCTGTCATTATTTTGGTGTGTTTCCCTATAGCCTTGACAACATTTTGTGTAACCGCTTAGAAAACAATCAGCATCGTATTACATAGTATCCTGCTTTGTTTTTACTAATAATTGTGATTTTTTTTTATACCATATGCTTTTTATAATTAATTCTCTGTTGCTAGACATTTAGTTTCTTTCTGGTTTTTCAGTATTGTTAATAATTTTGTGATACATGTCTGTGCATGAAGCTTTCCCCAAATTTATTATTCTTAAAAGTTGGTTTTTATAAGACTTTAAATGAGAAGGAAGCTCACGTTTGTTAAATATATCTGTTTAGCTTGCTCTCTTACAGCAGTAAGGTAAACAGGGGAAAGATTACCTTGAAATTTTTGTCAAGTAAATTCCATTCTTTCTTTTTCTTCTGGTAGGACCTTAGAAATGAAGTTGAGAAATTACGCAATGAAGTGAATGAAAGAGAGAAAGCAGTGGAGAATCGTTACAAGAGTCTTTTGAATGAAAGTAATAAAAAATTGCACAGTCAAGAGCAAGTGATCAGAAGTTTAACAGAAAGTGCCAGTCAGAAGGACTTGTTGCTTCAGGTACCACAACATTTTTTCTTTTGTATTTAAATATTTTGACTTCGGCATAGGTTGTTTTTGTTTTGCTTTGTTTTTTAAACTTTTTTACAGAATGCTTATAAAAAGGTTAAGGCTGGGCAAAAAAAGAGTGTGGTCTTCACTGTTATATATCGGAGCGCTGTAGAGCTTTCTTTATGTCATTTGGACCTCAGCCACCAGGGAGGTAAGTTTGGAGAAATGAAAGCTTCGAGAAGAGAAGGGAGTTGTCCTGGGTCACGTGACTAGTAAATGGCAGGGCCTGATTCAGGCCCCGGCCTGCTTTGCTCTAGCGCCAGCCTTCTTCTGCTGCGGTACTGGCTTTCCTTTGTGCCATGCTCTCTCACTCCTCTGTACTTTTCTTCTATCTGTTCCTTTTTTGTCTTGGACTACCCTTATCATTTGATGGTATATTGGAGTTTTGATTCAGCTCAGAATTACAGGTAACCATGATGGAGTGAACATGCATGTTTAACACTGCTTCCTCCTGAAGCCTCATTAATGTGACGGTGAAGGGGTGAAAAGGTATAAACGCACAGGACCAGGAGAATGGGAATGGTGGAAGGGCAGGTTGCTGTCTGAATGATAAGTGGTAACTGCATAGGATTCAGCTTTCTCCCCTCTGCTTCATGCCTTGGGGATGAAAAGCCAACAAGAAGAAGCTGATTAGTCCTACAGAACCCAGAAAGGCTCAGTGGGCAGTGGGGGTACCTGGTACCTTTGTCAGCAACAGAGGTTGCTGGAATGCTGGGCAGTTAGGTGGCCTTATTGTCCCCAGCAGTATATGGGAGGTTTACTCTGTGGGGACCTTAAACCAGAGAAGCTCTGGCCTGGGGTCACCAGGTGCAGCTGAAAACAGGAGTGGATCCCTCAGTGAGAAGGAGTGGAAGTGTGCGTACCAGCACGGAGAGTCCTCTGTGGACCGAGAAGACTGAAAGATGCTGACTGACAGTAGGGGGTCCTTCAACAAAACAGCCGAGTCCCCGCCTGATCACCTCACAGTGAGGCTGCCTCTGATGTACCTTTTCCACGCTCACAGAGCTTCTGGACACTTCTACCCTTAAAGATACGTGGGTGGCCCGAATTCCCCAAACAGGATAAAAGCGTCTAAGAGGAAAGACAAAGACAGAACAAAGCTACGTAGAGGAAACAGAAACAGTGGAGGCGGAGAAGAAAACTAGAGAGCTTTTCAAAAAACTCAGTACTGTAACATCTTCAGATAAGAAATGAGTTCGGGATCTGATAAAAAAGATATTTGGGAAAAAGAGGAATGACCTTATTGGAAATTTGAAGTATGATTACAGATATAAAAAGCCTAATAAAAGAGTTAGAAAAGTTGCACGAGAATCAAGTACATCTTCCAGAAAATATAGTTAAACACAGAAACAAACAAAAAGGTGAGCAAATGAGAGAAGAAAGATAAGAAAATCAGAGGCTCGAGTCAAGGGCTCCAATATATGATGAACAAAAGTTCCAGAAAGATAGAAGAGGCAAAGCAGAGGGAAGGGAAAGTTCAAAGTAATAGGAGAAAACTTTTCAGAATGCAAGGGCAGATATCTCTACCTTGAAAGGGCCTGCTCTGTTTCTGGCACGGTGAATGAAGAAAGACCTCTATCTCAATTTCACAATCCTGTGTCATTGTGAAATTTCAGAACACAGGCAAAGAGAGGATCTGAAAGGCTTCCAGAGAGAGGAAAATAATAGGTCCCATACAAAGGACCCAGACCCGAAATGACATCAGAATTCTCAGCAGCGACACTGGAAGCCAGGAGACAGGAGAGCAGTGCTTTCAGAGTTTTGAGGAAAAGTGGTTTCCGATCCAGCATTCTGTAGTCAGCCAAGCTGGCAGCAAGAATGAGGGCAGAATAAAGGCAATTTCAGATATTTGATGCCTAAAATCATCTGCCTCCATGTGCTCTTTGCAGGAAACTGCTGGAGGACGAGTCCGTACAAATGAGGAAGTAACACAGAATGGGATCCAGAAAGTAGGGAATTCACCTGGGATGTGGGGAAGGGAGATCCCAGCCACTTACGTAGAAGCCCGGATTTGAGCCGTTGAGGGAGGGCTTAGTTGGGATTTTTTTCAAGAAACTGAAATAGAGCCCATCATTAACCTGATGTGTCTTGACTCCATGTAGAAGAATTTATAAGTTTGGAGATAAATTAACACTAAGTATATAATTTAGTTTTATGAAATAAGTAAACGGAACAAAACAGTTGTTGCTAATTCCAAGAAAAGCAAGGAATTAAACACGAACGGAAATGTCACCACGGAACACCATTCGGCTGGGCTGTGGACAGTATGTGCGTGGCCATAATCACGTAAATGCAGAATGTTGATTTAACCAAAATCGTGATGTAACTATTACGAAAAGCGTTGGGGGGGTAGATGATGTGAGAGCTACGTCCTTAAACTTCTCTGACAGGAACCAGTTAATAAAATCTAACCTTAGGAAATCAAGCAATGTGAGCGTAGGAGCATAATGTAGAAACGTGGAAGTAAATAACAGAAATCAGTAGAGTCAAAAGCTGGTTTTTTCTGCAAGTGGGACTCAGAGGTGAGAAGTGGAGAGCTAGGGGCGGCTGTTCCCTTCTAAGCCTTGTGGGCCCGTTTGTTAATGTGTATGTGTAGTTGGACTTCTAAGAAATAGAAATGAAAACTGTAACTCAAGCACAGCTGTGTGATGGTAATTTCTAGAATCTCTGTTTTGGTTATTTGATTCCCAGTGCTCCCTGTAACAGTTCAATGGGTTTTTACAAAAAATTGCTTCCACTTTCTTGTTTGTACTTTCAGCTTTTTTAGAAATGTTTGACATGATGAATTAATTCTGATGGGTGGTTAGGAATGAGTTGAGGTTCTCACCCTTAATTTCCCACAGAGAGTGGACGGACACCTAGTTCAGGAGGTACCAGGTTTTAAATAGTTAGGAATAGATTCTGTGCTTGAATTTGGCCAAAAGACCAGAGAAGTGGTTTCCAGGCTTGTAGTATCGTTGGATGTCACCTCTTCTGAAGGGGTTGGTGAAGCGGGCTGTATTGTGTCTCATCGTGAAGGAGGAGCTTTCACCTGTGACCAGACCCCCAAAGTCGTTGCAGTCTTGCCGTTTTCTTCCTGGAAGTCAAATCTCCTCGTAGATACAGACGGTTCAAGTTTTGTGAAATTTGTAATGTTTCGGGAGCACCTAGACTTTGTTGGGTTTTGATACACAGTCCCTCTAATCACTGCACTAACCCTGTAGCATGGGAAACAGACTCAGAAATCACACCCTGGCCAAGGAGGACCCAGGATTGGAGCCTGGGTCGTGGGGCCAGAGCCTGGGCTTTGTCTTCTGTACCCGCTGGGAGGTGTCCCAGTGGTGGCAAGAGGGGAGGTTTGTAATGACTGCCACTCTCCTTGCCTGTGCCTTGCTGGCGTGCTGCTCTCCTGGTTGTAGTAATGCACAAAGGGATTGCATTACCATTTGTAATTGCCTAATATTTGGGGATGGTGGAAATTGTTTAAATTGTGAAAAACAGTAAATCTTCCCTTAAAGAGTTTGGGACCATCTCTTAGTATTTTTTTCTTGTTGACAGCTTCCTCATGATTTGTTTTCTTCCTTAGAAATTCAATGAAAAAGACTTGGAAGCAATACAGCAGAACCGTTATTTAATGACTGAGGAGGATCTCGAGTTCAGGAGTGAAAACTTAATAACAGAAAAGTGCTCTTCTCAGTCACCAGGCAGCAAAAGCATCTTCTCCGAGGTAAGCTCGACTGAAATTGGACATTCACATGCAAATTCATATCCTTTCCTGACACATATTTGATGACTCCTCTGACCTGAAGATCCTCCAAGGCCCTCGTGCTGGTAAATGAGCTTACAACAGGTAGCAGGAGGGCTTCTCAGTCTTTCCTCCTTACAGATTAGTATCCTTCAGCTGAGTGTTAGTATTTGCACTGCCCAGGAAACCGAGAAACTAGAGCTTGTTCAAAGATGAGCCTCATGTTTGCCCTCCTGGGGCAACTCTCTCAAGAACTATGTAATCTCGAGGTAAGAACATTTTCCAGTTGAACATTTCCATGCACACCTACAATGGCACAGCAGGCCCTTCGTGATCTGGCCCCAAGCTAGCTTTCCATTCTCCTTTTCTTTCATTCCCCATCATCTCTAACAACACCTCACTTCCTGCAGATTCCCGAAAACGCCGTTTGTACCTCTCTGTGCCTTTGCACACGCTGTTCCATCTGCCTGGAATGCCTTCTTCTTCCTTGTTGACCCGGTGGCTCCTGCACACCCCTAGGGCTGCCATGCTGGTGTCACCTTCTCTGGGGCTCCTTCCCTGGCCTGCTGAAAGCGATGTCTCCTCGTCCTCCCCCGTGTGCGGCACTTTGCACACCCATCCACCGCAGCGCTTAGCCCTTGGGTTGACGTTACAGAGCCGCCTTGCTGATTCCCCTCCCTCGAGCCCTGCGCACCCCAGGAGGCACCTCAGGGGAAGGGAACTGGTGTTCGTGTCTGAATCCCAGTGCCTGGCTCAGTGGACGTTTGTTGATTGAATGACTGATGATATTGGTTTGTGGAGATGCGTCCAGATTGTTCTGACGTGCAGCTTGCCTGTAATACAGCTAGGCAGCCAGAGATGGGAAAGAAAGGCATGCACTGTCGGCCAAGGTTTGTTGTTTTCTTTTAAGCCTGGCTTTAATTAAGTACATACGTTCAGAAAACAGGGAATTCTTATGCAAATTAGTTCTCTGATGAATGACTCTGATCATGACTTGTGGTTTTTGTGAAGGATGATTCTCAAAATAATTAACAACCAGGGCAGCACAGGCACAGCCATCAGAACAGACTCAGGCGCTAGGGTTGCAGTGGGGTCCCGGAGGCCTGCTCTTGTGCCAGGCACCAACCCTGTAGTTCCTGTAGTTTCTGGGTCTTGGAGAGGGGCTGGGGTGGTTGGGGTGGATGGATCAGGGGTTGGTTTACAGCTGGTGTAGACGTGTTTCAGTATTTTAGCACCAGTACCAGCCATTGCACCATGTATCCGCTCCGTATCGGCTCTGGTCCTGGAGGGCACCGCTGCCTGAGCGGTGGGAGCTCCTTCTTAACTCTGACCATTTGTGGTTTTGTGTTTTGCCATCTCTCTTGAATAAGAATGTCAGTGAGGACTTGGCCATTGGGCTGGGCCAGAAGTCTGGAGGCCTGGATTCCTCTCTTGGCTCTGTCACTTCACTTGAGTGACCTTGGGCAAGTCCAATAACTAAATCTCAGAGGGCTAATGTTTTGTGATTTAGTTGCTTTATTTTGTGAATAGTTGCTTTATTTTGACCAAATTTAGTTGGATATTAAGATGCACGTTAACCCATAATCAGACACAGTCTTGTTTCTTTTAACCGTTTTTTAAAAATTGAAGTATAGTTAATTTACAATGTTGTGTTAGTTTTAGGTATACAGTGAAGTGGTTCAGTTATACACCTGTGTGTGTGTGTGTGTGTGTGTGTGTGTATACATATATTCTTTTTCAGATTCTTTTGCGTTATAGGTTATTACAAGATACTGAATATAGTTCCCTGTGCCATATTGTAGGTTCTTGTTTATTTTATATATAGTAGGGCGTATCTGTTAATTCCAAGTTCACAATTTATCCCTTCCCCCCTTCCCTTTTGGTAACCATAAGTTTGTTTTCTATGTCTGTGAGTCTCTTTATGTTTTGTAAATAAGTTCATTTGTATCATATTGTTTTAGAGTCCACATATAAGTGGTATCATATATTTGTCTTTCTCTTTCTGACTTGCTTCACTTAGTATGATCATCTCTAGGTCCATCCATGTTGCTGCAAATGGCATTATTTCATTCTTTTTTTATGGCTGAGTAATATTCCATTACATCTTCTTTATCCATTTAGCTGTCAATGGACATTTAGGTAGCTTCCATGTCTTGGCTATCGTGAATACTGCTGCTGTGAACATTGGGGTGCATGTGCCTTTTTGAATTAGAGTTTTCTCCAGATATATGCCCGAGAGTGGGATTGCAGGATCATATGGTAGCCCTCTGTTTAGTTTTTTAAGGAACCTCCATACTGTTCTCCATAGTGGCTGCACCCATTTACATTCCTACCAACAGTGCAGGAGGGTTCCTTTTCTCCACACCCTCTCCAGCATTTATTATGGGTAGACTTTTTGATGGTGGCCATTCTGCCCGCTGTGAGGTGGTACCTCATTGTGGTTTGGATTTGCATTTTCTCTAATGATTAGCGATGTTGAGCGTCTTTTCACGAGGCACGGTCTGTTTTGAAACAAGATAGCAGCCCATCAGGTTTTTTAGATGGACAAATCATCACCAATTTGAATGCATTTAGTTAAACTTTACTATTTTGAATCATGTTTTAGATACGTAAAAAGTGTCTAGATGTTGAACAAAATGTTTCTAAATTTACTGAACAGAGTATTTTAATATTTCATGTCACTAGTTTGATCATCTGTACCACATTGTTTTTAGTTTTTTGTGCGGGCCGCTGTCTCTTAGAAACACAAGTATAAAGTCATCCCATGGGCACTTCAGTCATATTTTAGATCCTGGTGATGCTTAAATGACTGTGCAAAATACCTACATATTTTAGCAAAGGTTTTAATTCTGTTCTGCAAGAGTAATTGCAAATCGAGGATAAAAGATTATAAATGACCATTTAGGAATTGAACATTTCTAGGTGTCAGCTTAAGAAATCCCAGCTGTTGCAGCCTACGGTATTTTCCCCCCGAGAAAGGTGTACTTCTCAGGTTGTGGTTCTTTCTTTGTAGAAAACATGGATTTCTTCTGCTCTGCCCTTGGCCACTTTGTGTTGATTTAGGGTTTATCCTCTGCCCATTTCTACGAAGAACTTGAGGCTGTCGTGATGTCTCTGTTGGCTCTGGGCAGTCTGTTTTCCTTCTAATCGTGTGTGATCCTGAGAATTAATGCTGGATGACCAGGGAATTGAAGAACAGAGAGTAAAACACACTGACCATATTTAACTTGCTGCAGCCAGAGATTTATAGTTTGGCTATTGACGTGGTTGGGACATTGCAGCTGAATTTCCTGAGTATTAAAATAAATGTCTTTGTTGCAGAGCTGTGATACAGCTACTGAAATAGACACCATCTGTCTACCAGGCCACTAAATTGCCCTGATGACCAAGAAGTGAGCCATTAAAGTTTCTCTTTACATATCTGCTGCCTCTTCAGATTGTGGTCTGCCCATTACATGCGTTTCCTTCAAGTCATTGAGGAAACTATGGTGGAGTAGAAAATGCCTCGGCTTTGGTGTCAGAATGTCCGTTCTGCCGCTTATTAGCTCTGTGACCTTGGGCAAGTCACCGCCTTTCTCTGAAACTCACCTTCCTAATCTGTAAATGGGGAGTTACATGCCTACCTCCTGAGAGGATTAAAAATAATGTGAGTGTATTTGTTAAGGTTCTTTTGATTGCAAGCTGTAGGATCCGAGGAGTTTGAGCAAAACAACAATGAAAGGGAGTGTTTATTGGGAACATACTGGAGAGTCTCACAAATGCCAAGGGTCGTAGACTCTTGGGCTCTGTCTTGTTTGGAGAGGCAAGGTGGAGGGCGGGGGTGGAGAGTGGGGATGGAGGGCAGAGGGTAGGGGACAGGGGGGTTGGTTGCTCCTGCTGAGCAGGGGCCCCCTCTGGGCCGCTTGGCCCTCTGCCTCTGTGCCGAGGAGATCCACTGGTTTGCCAGCTCTGCCGAGGGAGCCAAATGACTTCATTCTAATGGGGCATGATTCAGCGCAGGGGAACAGGTGATTGATGAAATGGGACCCAAATGGCTCTGAAGAGTTCATTTATTTAACATGGGTGAGCAATTTGCTTCTAGGAAGACGTTGACTCACTCTGACTTCCATTATGCAAAATATCCACAGGAATCTGTGCTCTGAAGAGTCATATTGGTCCCTGTGTTCCCCTCTTACCTTTGTAATCATCATTTCAGCGAGCGTCTGTGGCAAGCACCGTGCCTGGCTTGGGATGCTGCTGCCCGCAAGGGGTCCCCAGGCCTGTGGACACGTGGTTGGTACACGAGCTCCGGGTGAAGGTGAAGGTGAACCAGGGTGCCGTGGGGCTGGAGGAGGGTCTCTGTAAGGGACCATGGAGGGTGTCAGTGGAGAGGGCTCGACTGATGGAGTGTGGTCCCTGAGGAGGAGGAGGGAGTTTGCTGGTTCCACGGAGGTGGAAGGGCAGGAAAGCAAGCACAGGCGTGGCCCGCTGGCAGGTGGAGGGCGGGGGCTGAGGTGAGCGGTGACCTGGAAAACCTGGTGAAGGTTTGAAATGGCTGCCTGAAAGGAGGGGAGGGGAACCAAGCCGGGCACCCAGGCCCTGCACCGCAGTGGGCAGTCCTCTGGGGCTTCCAGCCAGGCCCACGGTGAGCCAGTTAAGATACAGGGTCGGGATTCTTTCACTGGATATGTAGATCCCACGGCTGAGTCTCTCCCATCCAACCGAGGTCCACATTTGTTCATCTTTTTTCCTAATCCTTCTTCATTGGTTACGTATCTAAGCACAAATTCTGACTGCCACTTATTAGCTGAATGGACTCAAGTACATGACCTGTCCTCTCAGAGAATCAGTTTATTCATCTGAAAAGTGGGAAGATTAATATACCTCCTTGGTTGTTATTGTGATTAGAGATGACCTATGTAAAGGACCTGGTCTAGTATTGGAGCATAGGAGTGGTAGTTATGGTTGACACTCCTTAAGTGTTTACTCTGTGCCAGGCATCCATGTGAGAATTTTGTATAGATTAGCTCAGTTAATCTGTTTCACAACCCTATGAGATATGTAGAATTATTACCTCTACTTACAGGTGAGGGTATTGAAGCACAGAGAGGTTGAGTAACTTGTTCAAGGTCACACAGCTAATAAGGTCACACGCTCTTAACAATCCCTGCCCTTGGTGGTAGATGCTCAAGAAGCAGTAGGTTCTCTTATTTTCGTTGTCACTGTTGGCTGGCCTTTATGTGGCTGACAGTGACTGTGTCACCTTTGTCAAGCTCCCAGTGCTTTGCATCCATCATGGGTCGTTCACGGGTGGACCGAAGAGCACAGGCCCTGGAGCCTGGCTGCCTGGGTCCACACCCTGCCTCACCACCCTGACTCTGTGCCTCAGTTCCCTCATCACCAAAATGGGGAGAGTGGTAATGCTTGAGCTCACTGGCTTGTGAGGATTAAATGAGAAAATGCTGGAGAGCACTTTGTACCACGGCTGACATCCTGAGGACATGGTAGCCTCTTCGTCTTGATCCCTGGGTGAGTTCCTCCCAGGCGCTCCCCTGGGGCCCTCTGTCTACGTGCGGTGTGTACGGGTGGGAGCTGACACTGGTGACTGTGTACAGAAGGCAGGTGGGAGCTCCTTGTGCCAGTGTCATGTGACACGATTTACAAAAGGGCCTGACATTTCTAGCAGTGTGGGTGGCCAGCTTCTCATGACCAAACTGGTGGGTTAGCATTTAAAACCCTCAATTGGCAGGTGGTGCCTTGGCCTTGTTTCATTCAGGGCTAGAAGCACAGCAGCGTTCTCCTGGGTCAGGGGCTGCTAACCTTTTTGCCCTCTGCATCCCTTTGGTAGTATGCTGGAGCCAAGGAGCTCTTCCCTGGAAAAGTGTTTAAATGCACAAAATATGTGCACAGGATTATAAAGGAAACCAATTATTTTGAAATTTGGTTATCAAAATATAAAAAAAAATCAGCTGTAGAAATGGTGCTTCTTTATTAATGTGTTAAATAACAAGATCTAGTGGTGAACAGAGTGACTGCTGTAGTTTTGAGGTAGTGATGAGAATAAATATTTTGAGATACTTGCAACATATACAGAGTAACTATTTCTTTTGATGACAAAATCTCAGGAAAACACGAGTACTACTGTGGTTTGTAGCAGTAACAGTGTTCCTTCAACCCCTAAATGAAGGAAATGCTAAATTTCAGTTAGAGGTTAGCGGAAATAAAGATGTACCTTTTTCCCCTCGTTCATGTTTGAGTTTTCATCGGGGTCGGAAGCCCTGTCCTAGGTCGTTATCTGAACTTTGGGCGACAGGCTGAGTCCACATGAGACACAAGGGCCGCTTGCAGCCCCTCTCTCTCCACTGACCCAGTGTCTCCCTAGCATTAAGGAGCTTCTAGTCTGTGCCAGGCGCTGTGCCAGGTGTCCTGCACACTTTACTTCTTTATTTTAACGTTTTCTTCTTATTTTGAAATAATTTCAGATTTATAGGCAAGTTACAAGAGTAAAGGGTTTTGCTTGTCCTGAGCCATCTCAGAGTAAGTTGCCTGTGTGAAGCCCTGTCAGTTCTGAGTACTTGAGTTGTGTACTTTGTGTCAGCAGGGACCTTTTCCTGTATGACACGGCACAGCCATCACAGCCAGGGACTGAGCAGAGACCCTCGGACTGCCATCGAACCCTCAGACTCATTCGCGTCTCACCAGCTGTCCCGTAAAGCCCTTTGTAGTAGAAGGAGCCAATTCAGGATCTTGTGTTGCATTTGATAGACTTTAGTCTTCAGTCTTCCCTTGACTTTCACGGCCCTGAGAATTTTGAAGCGTCCAGGCCAGTTCTGTTGTGGAGCGTCCTTCAGTCGGGTCTGTCTGATGCTTCTTGGTGCCTGGATTCAGGTGAGGCATCCTTGGCAGGAGTGTCACAGGACCAGAGCTGTGTCCTCAGTGTGTCCTATCCGACAGTACACGGCTTAGGTTTGTCCCATTACCGGCCATGCTGACTTGGGTAACTTTGTGAAGGTGGTGTCTGCATGGTGTCTTGACTATGCAGTTACTCTTTTTTCCTTTGTAATTAGTAAGTATTTGAGGGGAGGTATTTTGAGTCTATGTAAATACGCTGATCTTCTTCAACCTTTCACCCGTTAGTTTTAGCCTCCTTTTATGTTTCTTGGGTGAATAATTCCTTACCATGATGGTTAGCAAATGGTGATTCTTCTAATTCCATTATTCCTTCTACATTTGTTAGTTGTTCTATAAAGAAAAGCCCGTTCTTCTTCCCATGTACTCATTTACTCATGTCCGTGTGGACATGAATGTCTGTTTCACTCAGTGGGTTATAATCTGTTACTATCATTATTTTGATGCTCAATTGTCCCAGGCTTGGCCTTTTCAAACTGGCTCCTGTATCCTTTTGACAGTGCTCCATTATTTAAACACTTCCTTATTTTCTGGTGTGACAAAATGCTGTAGACATGGATTGCTTTTGAATTTCATTGCATCAGTACTGGAACTGACCATTTCCCCTGGGATCCTTGACTCCTTCCAGCGCACAGTTGAACTTCTATCTGCTCTGTAACTCCGTAAGGTGGTGGCTGTTGTCCAGCATTTCACAGGGGGCTCCTAGTAAGTAACTTCCTGAGGCCCCGGAACCGGTAAGCGACAGAGCCAAGATTTGAACTCTAAAAAAATTTTCACATTTGTGAAATTCACAAAATTACATCCTCACTTCATAAATGAGGAGCCTGAGCCTCACAGAGGTTTGTTAAGCTGGTTAGCTGAGGTCACGTAGCTAGTGCGTGGCAGAGATCCACCTCAGGTCTCTTTATCATCAGTCTGTTCATGGTGCCTTGAAAGCGTGGCTCACCCGACCTCTTCTATTTTTTTTTTTTTTTTAAACTTTGGGTTTATTTATTTAGTTATTTATTTATGGCTGTGTTGGGTCTTCGTTTCTGTGTGAGGGCTTTCTCTAGTTGCGGCAAGTGGAGGCCACTCTTCATCGCGGTGCGCAGGCCTCTCTATCGTGGCCTCTCTTGTTGCAGAGCACAGGCTCCAGACGCGCAGGCTCAGTAATTGTGGCTCACGGGCTTAGTTGCTCTGTGGCATGTGGGATCCTCCCAGACCAGGGCTCGAACCCGTGTCCCCTGCATTGGCAGGCAGATTCTCAACCACTGCGCCACCAGGGAAGCCCTGACCTCTTCTATTTAAATGTAAGTCCCTTGTCCCTAAAACTTGTCAGGTTTTGGTTGATGAATTTCTTTTCTTTGTAGTAAGAACAAGCGTGGAAGGGCATTCTGTGTAGTTTTGTGAAAACAGTGACCAGCAGCTCTGAGCTGGGTTGTGGGGGGGGAGGGGGGAGGAAGTTCCACGAAGGGCAGTTGGCTATTGTCGGGAGTACAGCGCTCAGCTTTCTTCCTCTGTGAGTGATGGGCGGTCATTCCCCACTCCCCCTGCAGGTGGTGCCCTCTGACTGCGGCCTGATCTGGAGCCTGGCACAGGGGATCACCTTTGTTTGGATTTATAAACCAGAACTATCCACATGTGTTTGCATAATGTAAGGATGTGCGCTTTCAAAATTCTTCTCTTAATGTCAGATGCCCATTGTCGTTTTCAGGAAAAGCAACCATTAGGCTATGAAGAGCTGATTCAGGTCTTAAAGAAAGAGCAGGACATCTATACACATCTGGTAAAATCTCTGCAGGACTCAGACAGGTAAGGGTTTCTGTTTGGACATCACGCGCATGCGTAACACACGTATTTTGAATAAATGCTGGTAGTTTCTGAGGCAGTGAAGCCTTCCCACTTTGCTTAGGAAGCTTAAAGTGCTTGGATGGTGATTGCCTTATTTAAATCAGATATACCTATTTCCTAGCAGGAATTGTCTGATTTTTTTGGCAGCAAATGTAGGATAAAAATATCATTAATACTAATTACTCAGGGTTTTTTTTAAATTAATTAATTAATTAATTAATTAATTAATTAATTAATTATGGCTGTGTTGGGTCTTCGTTTCTGTGTGAGGGCTTTCTCTAGTTGTGGCAAGCGGGGGCCACTCTTCATCGCGGTGCGTGGGCCTCTCACTATCGCGGCCTCTCTTGTTGCGGAGCACAGGCTCCAGACGCGCAGGCTCAGTAATTGTGGCTCACGGGGCCCAGCTGCTCCGCGGCATGTGGGATCTTCCCAGACCAGGGCTCGAACCCGTGTCCCCTGCATTGGCAGGCAGATTCTCAATCACTGCGCCACCAGGGAAGCCCCTACTCAGGTTTTTATAATACTTTATTATAGATTTAGAAAGTGCCTTCGTGTGTATTATCTCTTGTAATCCTCACTGCTGTTCTGTGAGGTAACATTATTATCCCTATTTTCCATAAGTGACTCGGAGTGACTTGTGTCTTCACAGAATCGCCGAGGTGATTTGGTGCAATGAGATGTGGGGAGGAGAGCTGATTATAGGCTAGTGGTCTTGCCGCTGCCCTGCCTGTGTCCACGGGCAAGTGACACATCTGGGCCTCTCTTTGCCCAGCACTGGGTTGGCCTCAGTGATTTCTCCCGTAGAGGAGTCACCTCTCTGCACACTGGGATGGTTACAGGTGGAAGGATATGATGTCTGGGGTTCATTTCCACACTGCACAGCAGCGCAGGGAGCGGGCGGGGACACCGATGGAACAAGATTGACCACGGCTCCCTGGTTGTTGGGACAGGGTGTGGGTAGGTGTCGGGGGGCTCATTATACTGACTTGTCTTCATGTGCTAATGTCTAAAATTTTCCATAATAAAAAGTTAAGAAAACCCACCCCTCACTGCTGCTTCTCTTCTGCCCTTCACTCCAGCCCTAACAGGGTCCTCACTGTTCCGGGGCCGGGTGTCTCCTGTCTCTGCCTTCAGCAGCTGTCTGCGCCCTGCTCTGTGTCCCCCTCATCCTTGAGGATTTGCCTCAGGGGTTCCCCTTGTCAGGAGGCCCGCTCTTTTGCTGCCCTCACCTCCCTTTGTTACTTGGCTGGTGTGGCCTGCGTCGCGGCCTGGACCGTGCGCCCCCTCAGGGCAGGGGTCCCGTCTTGCTGTCCGCATTTCCCAGTGCCTGTCACGGGGGCTGGTATGGAGTAGGCACTCGGGAGATGTTCAGTGGATGAACCCCCTCCCAACTGTTCTAAGTTATAAGTTTTCAGGATTTTTAATCTGAAGCGAGTTTAAGGAAAATGAAAACATGCTGATGCAATTCTCTGAAAGTGAGCTTTTTCAAGAAGCCTCAGCTGCTCGTCTTTTTCACTTGGGGGAGGGGTTGAGTAGCGCCGGGAACCTCGGAGGGGGAATGGGCACAGCGGGTTTAATTGTGCAGCTACTCCGATGGGAGCCAGTTCTGACTCGGGGCACCGAGAGGCCCTGGGGTGCATGTGGCCGCTGTCAGGCTTCCTCAGCGTCACGGACGGCGGCTCTGAGTTTCATAGGCTCTTCCTTAGTGAATAACAAGGTGCATGGGACCAAGGTGGGTCAGGGCTGTGACTCATAGGGATGCTTAAAAGGTCTCCTGTTCACCTTCAGAGTCAAAATACATTCAGCAGCTCTGAGCTCTTGGGTAAGTCACTTTTCACCCTGAGCCTCAGGATATGTATTTGTGCAATTGGGATTGGCCTGCCTACAGACCTACCTGTTTACCTACCTCCCTATCTACCTTCCAGGGTTGTTTGAAACGAGATGATAATGTGTAAAGTCCTAATTCTGCCTGGCACGTAGTAAGCACTCAATAAATGGTAACGTTTATTAAGACTAACAGCAATGTGAAAAGCCTCCATATGCCTCAGTATGCCACTGTACATAAACTCAGCTTGTCGGGGGTTTTGAGTCTTCAGACCTTGCCATAGCGAGAGGGCAGAGTTGTGGGCTAAGGCCGGTGGAGCCCCCTGGGGTAGCTCCAGCATTGCTCACTCTCTGGAAACTGGCAGTGAAAGCTGGATGACTCTGGAGACGTATGACGTACTTGTAACTAAAGTTGGAAAGGGGGGGCGGGGAGGGAGGAACTGACCACGGGCAGCTGTGTGCCTGGTCCTTTCCCTTTACGATTTATTCCTCACAGTGACGCTTCAACCCCATATCACAGAAGTGGAAATCTGCTCTTGGAGATGTTGAGGGTATTTCCCAAGCTCCTACACTTAGGAGTGTCAGAGCTCAGATCTGCGTGGCTCCTGAGCCCGGGCCCTTACTGAGACAGCGCTCATCTGGAGGACGAGGACAGTTTATACTTTGCCTGTAACTCAGGCTTTCTCAACCTCAGCAGTGTTGGGATTTGGGGCTAGATAACTTTATGTCTTTTTGTTGAGGGGCTGTCTTGTGCATTGTAGGATGTTTAGCGACATGTCTGGCTTTTGCCACTACATGGCAGTAGCACCCTCCCTGCCCCAGTTGTGACAACCAACAATGTCTCCAGAGTTGCCACATGTGCCCTGGGGGGGTTTAAGTCATCTCCAGATGAAAATCACGCCTGTAACTCAGGAGTAGCAGAAAGCTTGGCATATAAATATCTGCTGTATGGGAGTCATTAGAATACGTGGAAGGAAGGAGGTGATGTTTGTTGAGCGCCTCGTGTGTGTCAGGCACTGTGCTAAGCTCTTTCCCTTATAACATCTCATTTAATCCTCAAAACACTCTTGAAGGAAAGGCACTGTCCCCACTTTACGGATGCGGCTAGCAGGACTCGGGCAGTTGAGCTGACTGCCAAGGTCATGGAGCTCGTGAGTGGTGGCACTGTGGGGGCGTGCGTCCTCCAGCTCCTCCCCTACTCCGCTCCAGAAAGAGGAAGGCTCAGGGCTGTCCTTTCTTTCTGAGCGAAGCTCCTTTTGTTCCACCGACTCCTCACACCTTGCAGAGATCGTGGAGTTGGGGAAACAGAAATGACAGACACAGGAGCAGCAGCTGTGTACTTTTCACCCTGTCAGAAGATGGAAGAGGGAGTGAAGCAGTCAGCTTTCCCCAGCCCTCACTGCAGGAGCTTCGCTAAAACAATCTCCTTTTTTTTCCCCCTGGTTAAACGTGTCTGCGGCATGACCGCATCCGAGCGAGTGCAGTGCTGTGACACCTCTGTAAGGTTTCTATCAGCCTTACAAATTGATCATTATGATTGTCTTGAAATGGAACTAGGTACAGGTTGCTGGGAGGGCCCCTTCCCTTGCAAGGAAGCTGCTTCACAGTGAACCATCTTCAAAGCAGCGAGCATAGAAGATTAGACATAATGGTTTATTTTCCTTCCAATAGATGTTGATTTATGTGTGCAGTTCGATGGATGGAGCTGGAAGAAATCGCTGGAGGATAAGTGGGGCTTGAGTCTGTGGCACACATATTTTAGAGCGATGGCTCCTAACCATTTTGGGGCTGTGGACCCCTCTCGAACAATCTGATGAAAGCTCGTGGACCCTCTCCCTAAAACAAATCCACATTTTCATACACTTTTTCCGACAGTTTCAAAGTGTTGATGGACCCTTTCAGGGAAAAATAGGTCAGACGCTGGACAGAGTGATGTATTTCTTGGTATTTAAAAAAGGAGGCTTTCTGATACGTTAAGGTGTTTTGGTAGTCTCAAAAAATGTTCACATACTTTGACCCAGTAATTGCACTGCTGGGAATCCATCTTAAGAAGCTAACCCTGAGTGTGAAACAAGGCTTTAGGCGCAGAGATTTTCATTGAAACAATATTTACGTTACTCAGGTGTCTGCTGGAGCCTCTGTTCCTCTGAGAACCGGTTCACATCCCTGCCACGTGCACATCAGTAGGAGTCCGGAGCCCTGCTTGCGGAACTGCACTGCCTAGTTCAGTAGGCACTAGCCATCAGTTCCTCAGCATGTAGCCACATTTCAGATGTTCAGTAGGCACGTTCGGCTAGTGGGTACCGTATTCAGCAGCGCCGATACAGAACATTTGCATCATTGGAGGAAGGTCTGTGGGACAGTCCTCCCCCCGTCAGTGCAGGTTCTGGGAGGTGTGCTTTTTCGTGGCCTCCTCTGAGTTCTGGGTTGCTGGTTTCATGCAGGCTCTCTGTGCAGGTCAGCACCGTATTACACTGACCCAGACGTGATACTTGACATCACCACCCCTCCAATAAAAATCCATTCTACTCTGCATTTGTGAGTGGCCAACCTATCACTGTAGACTTCTTTTGACCCCTAAATTGATCCTTCTCTTCCTTCTATTACTGACTCTCAGTCTTCTCCTTTTCTTTTTTCTTGTGCCTCCTGCCCCTCACCTTTACCTCCAGTGCCACCTCTTTTAGGGGTGACATGGCTGACATTCTCCTTGTCACCTTCTCTTCTGTGGAGAGCCTTCCTTCCATACCCAAGCCCATGCAAGGCATTATTCCAGAGAAACATTCTGGGGAATTAAATGACTTCCACCTAGCTACATCTGTAGCAAAAACTTGGAGATGACCCAAATGTCCACTAATAGGGGATGAGTTAAATGGTGGGACATTCACCCGATTTAATGTTATATAGTCATTAAAAATGATGTATGCAAATTATTTCTGAAAATGTAGGGAAATATTTAAATGAGAAATGCACAACTTAGTATTATATGTCCAGAATTATTTCAACCTTATAGAAATACTCAGGGAAAAAGATTGGGAGGAAGTAGTCTGCCATGTGTTTTTTGGTAGTCGGGTTATGGTGACTTTTGCTTTTTTTTTATACGTTTCTATTTTAAATGTCTTATAAACATGTATTTACTTTTATAACCAGAAAAAACCCCACAAATGACATAAAAATCAAAGGAAGGCTTGCTGGGCTTTGCATCTTAAAGCACGAGTAGGTCTGTTTTAAAATTCTGGTGTCTTGTTTTCCCAAGTGTCAACAACCTGCAGGCTGAGTTGAACAGCATCTTTGCCCTGCGGAAGCGGCTGGAGCGGGATGTGCTCTCCTATCAGAACCTGCAGAAGGCCCTGGAGGAGCAGATCAGTGAAATCCGGCGGCGGGAAGGTACATGCTCCCTTGTATGTATTTCCCTTTGGTTTTCCCACTTGGAGGGCCTTGGCCGAACTTTAAGAGAGTCCTAAGACTGCAGTAGGAGACGAGGCACCCCGGGGATTTCGGCTGGGAAGCCCTTTTTTGCAGTGAAGGTGTTACTGTTGCTCTCCTAGTCTGTACCTGGCTGGCTTCGGCTTGCGGAGTCGAAGGGCCCAGCAGGTAGAGTTAATTCCGCAGAGGGCCTGCTGCAGGACTGCTTCCTCGCTGCCTCTGCTGTGTTCTGCATCGTTTGACTCTTCTAACTCCAGATAACCCTGGGGCCTTGCCATCCCCTTTCTCTGGTCAATGGCCGTCATCACCCTAAACATCTGGGCTCTGCCTACCACGGCAGCCACTGCAGAGAGCCCCACTGCACAGACACGTGCGGGTGAAACCGCTGTTTCCTGCTGAAGCATCGCTTTTCACACTGTCATGACCGCAAGTGGATTCAGCTAGGGAGGGTCCTGTGGTACATGCGCTGCTGTGCTCGTGACAGCTGTATTTGGGTCCCTCCCTTGCTAGAACCTGAGCCCCGTGGTGTCTGGGTTGGCGTCTTCCTTTCCTTATCTCTAGCCTTCCTTTCCTTTCTCTTCCTTATTACTGATTGTAATTCCTGCTTACAATCAGTAATAGCAGTGGTAGGTTTGACATCTCCTGAGCGCCCGCTGTGTACCAGGCCCAGCGGCAGGCACTTAACTTCTCACCTCTGATCCTGACCATTGTCCCATTGGATCGAGTAGGCAGTGACGTCACATTACAGGTGAAGAAACCGAGGTGGCAGTGGGGGTTGATTTACCCGGATTGGAGGCAGGACATCTTCCTTCGAAGTCTAGCTCTTTCCTCTATACGAGGCGTATCAGCTCTTACCCACATGTGTTGAGTGAGATCATGCTTGTGGATATGCCCCGCTCAGTGAATAGCGTGACCCTTCTCTGCACCTTTGCGCCCTGTGAGAGTGTGACCTTTGCTGCAGAGGAGGCCGACCCTTCCGTGGGTGACCCAGGAGTCCCTCATCGTAGATCTCATAGGCGGTTTCTGTACTCCGTGTGCTCGCTCCCATGGCGGGCTCTGGGGCCGGTAAAAAACACATCAGGCACTTTTTTTTTTTTTTAAACCCAGATTTATAGAATTGCCATTACATGATGCTATCTTTTTTTATTTTATTTATTTATTTTTGTCTGTGCTGGGTCTTCGTTTCTGTGCGAGGGCTTTCTCCAGTTGCGGCAAGTGGGGGCCACTCTTCATCGCGGTGCGCGGGCCCTACACTATCGCGGCCTTTCTTGTTGCGGAGAACAGGCTCCAGACGCGCAGGCTCAGTAATTGTGGCTCACGGGCCCAGTTGCTCCGCGGCATGTGGGATCTTCCCAGACCAGGGCTCGAACCCGTGTCCCCTGCATTAGCAGGCAGATTCTCAACCACTGCGCCACCAGGGAAGCCCCATCAGGCACTTTTGAGTTCTACACTTGAGGGTCACATCTAATTTTCCTGTATTTTCACCTAAACGGAATCACTCCCTCATTTAAATTGAAAATCACCATTTGCTTGTGCCACTCAGAATGGTCTCCAGGTACAGCACTGGATATGCCAATTTTAATTCAGAGTTGGCCACAGTGAAAGCCTACAGCCCACGATGAAACCATACATTGAGATACCAGCCTGTAGAGAAAGAAGAAAATTACTTTTGCTCCAAAGGTGGTGCATTAAACTCCCTGTGTGTGCTTATCTCCCTTTCCCCCGCTACCCGATTCAAAGTGCCTTAGATGGATTGCATGGGGAATTGTCTGGGAAGGATCTACTTCTGATGTTCTTTTTCTCCTCCTCCCCACTTTTTTTTTCTTTTGGTGCAGAAGAACCATTTTCGTTTTATAGTGATCAAACATCTTATCTGAGTATTTGCCTTGAAGAGCACAATCGGTTTCAAGTGGAACATTTTTCTCAAGAAGAGCTTAAGGAAAAGGTATTGACCTATTAACTTTCAGTGCTTTGTTGGTTATTTGTTGTCTCTTGGGTTCCTGATCAGAGGTGTAAGATTCTGAAAGCCCTTCTCCCCGCCTCTCTTCCGTCTCTCCCTGCCTGTCTTTGTTCCCCCTGATGTACGTTCCCTGGAGTCCCTACCCCGTGTCTGACGCACGCCTTCTGAGGCTTGAGGACCCCCACCCAGGCTCCATCTCCCCAGGGAAATGCTCTCTATCCCCCCCTAGAATCAGCCATCTTTCCCTCGGGTCATTTTCCTCTCTTCTTGTACCTGACTGCATTGATGTCCTTCTCATACTGACCTATAATTATCTGGTTATTCTTCTGTATCCCCACTAGGCTGTGAACATCTTAAAGCGAGTGAGTGTGTCTTATTTATTTCTGATTTCCCAGTGCCTGGCACACATAGTGGGAGGTAACTGATGCTTTTTGAAAGAATAAAGGTTCAGGTTTGATCAGTAAATCTTTTCTAAAACTGGAAAGGTTTTTCAATCTGTTGATCATTGGTGTGGTTAGAGTGGCTTAGTATTTCAAGGTTCTAAGAGCCATTGATAAGAATAGGAAGTGTGAGCTCAGAGGACACTGTGATTTATTATAAAATTACCATCTGTGTATGACAGGTTCAGTTTCTGTCTGGGAATAACTCACATGCCGGTAGAGTAGACAGACGTGTGAAGGAGCAGTGGCAGTGTGGAGTGCAAGGGTGGCTGTAATAGGCAGAGGTGCGAGGTTTAGGGGTAGCCGAGAAGGAGAGGTTAGCTGTCGGGGGTTGGGAGGTACTCACTGGATCAGAGGAAACTTCTCAATAGAAGTGAGGCCTGAAGTGGGTTTTGGAGGTTGAATAGGAGTTTATCTAGTTGGAAGGCTTTTTCAGCAGAGAGAGAGAGAGGAAAAACAGCAGGTGTAAGATGCAGAAGAAGTAAAAAGGAGAACTATGAAAATGTTGGTGTTTTGGGAGGAGTGGAACAAGAAGCATTGAGGCATCTGTTGGTGTTTTGAAGATGAAGAAAACAGAGATGGTGATAGCCGCTGCTGGTACCGACTGTGGTTGTGTTAAGGGCAGGAGCTAGTTCCCTTTGTTGGCACTTCGTGAATGTTTGTAGAATCAGAATGTTTTCTTCTTCCCTCTATGATATAACCTCCTTGAGGTTGGGTCCGATTTGTGTTCATGTTTTGGTGCAGTGGACACCTGCTGTGCATGGTCAGGGTGGGATTTCCCACTTTATTTGAGGGGCTAATGGTTACCCCCTTACGAAGGGTTTGGAAAATCACTAGCCATTGCGATTTGAAGCTTGCAGGGAATGAAGGTGGTGTCTGCTCAGATGCTTATGTACCTGGCCTCGCAAGACCTGTGCCTTAAGGAGGAGCACTGGACCGGGAGTCCAGGCCCGGCTCTGCCTCTGTGCGGGCAGCTGCCCCTGCCCACATGACCGGGCACGTTGGCTGTTGTTATATGTCACTTAATTCTCCAGGCACCCCAACTCTGGGACCTTGGGCAGTGAACTTCTTTGTGTCTCGGGCTTCTTGTTGTAAAACGGGGACAGTCATACTGCTGTCCACCTCCTCAGGATTTTTGTAAGCAACGATTGACTAAAGCTTGTGGGAGTATTTTAGCAGCCGTGAATTGCTTTATAACTGAGGACTGTTGTTATTACGGACAGTGCTAGATAGGCATAGAAAGAGGAAGGTGGATGCTGTAAAATACGCCTCTGACAAGCCTCAGAATTTCAGTCTTGGGGGATTTTCCTCCCCCAAGTACAAGACAGAGGTCATATTTGCTGTCATGGACTGAGTACTTAGACCATGCCGAGGGCTGTAGTGCGCTGTGACCGTGATCACGTTCAGTTCTCACGGGAACTCATTCCACAGATGCAGAAATGGAGACTTAGACCAGGCAGCTTTGCCTTGAAGTGTGACGCTGGGGTTAGAATACAGAAATGCTGGTGTTTTTCTCACTGTACCCAGGGTAGCCTGAAGCCTGGAATCAGGCCACCTGACTCTCCGTGACTGTGATGCAGGACGTCTTCTCCGTAGCCGTGGCCCCGGGAGGCGGCAGTGTGCCCGTGGGTAGTCAGTCCTCTCCTGCTCTTATCTCGCAGGTCGGTGACCTTATCCAGCTGGTGAAGGAGCTGTACGCGGACAACCAGCACCTGAAGAAAACTATTTTTGATCTCTCCTCCATGGGTTTCCCGGGAGAGGACAGGCCTGAGTCGGTAGATCAGATGGAGGTAAGAAAGAATATTCTCGTCCTCGCGTGCTAATTACAAAGAGCAACACCCCCCCACACGTCTCCAGGCTGCATCTCTTCTGGGGAGGTCTCTGTTGAAATTCCCTTTGCCGTGGACGGGGTTTGAGGGCCCTCTTAGGTCAGCAGGTCTGTCGGAGCATTCCGCAAGTTTGGGTCATATCTGCGTGGACACACTCGATGTTCTGTGATGCTTTGGACTCCAAGTCTGGCTCTGGGATCTGGGCTGTAGGTGGCACATCTGGATGGTTGGTCTGGTCTCAGGGGCCTGGAGAGTTGCCACATCACCCGCGTAACTTGGGTAGTGTAGATGCAGCCTTAATGAACCCATTACCATGGAAAAACAAACGAGAAAACATACTTTTCATTTACTCTTTGTATTAACCCTCTAAATGCATCTTCTCACTCCCACGGCATCTGGCTTCTGGATTTGACCAGATGTGTGCAGTTTATTCCCACGTGTACCCAGGAACCCCTGCACTCTGCCGTGTACCAACGACCCGACGGGGAGCAAAGAGTCGGTGTGCTGTGAGCCCACAAATTCAGCTTCCTGACTGTGGGAGTTTCCCACTGGTGGCATTTGAAAGTCTGGAAGGGCCACGGAAGGTTAAATCTGGTGTCTGCACTAAAGAGCGTGTGGTCCCTGGGCTTTTGTACTCACTGAGGGTGTGGGCCCATTCTGTTAGCCCACCCCAGGGAAAGCGGAGGGAGCCGCTTCACCCTGTGACTCTGGCTCTCTGCTCAGCATTGTGGTGTGTTGTCTCCGATTTTCTCTGTTCTCGACCCGACCGCACAGTAGAGGGCCCTGATGTTGTGACAGTGGGGAGGAGCTTGCCATTTCCTCCCTCTAGCCCCTACCTGGCCTGACGCTCCCCCAGGAAGCGCCTTGCTCCATGCCTGTGTTATGCTAGTTAGTTTCAGAAGACTGGAACTGTTCTCCTCATGAAATGCACTAGGGCCTTTTGTACTTGGATCCCCCAGAGCCTTCCTGGTTGGGGTTGTCTTGAACTCAGCCTGGCATGCCAGGTAAATGGAGGTCTCATCGCCACACCATTTCTGGGGAAAGATTTGTCAGCCTTAAGCTGTCTCCTCCCACCTTCAAGGTGGGAAACGCTCAAAGGTGTTTATGCTGCGCTGTGGCCATCTGCTCCCTTGGAGAGAGGGAGTGTTACTGAGCTTAGTCTCCAGGGCTCCAGATAATTTTGAAAAGCAAGAATATCTGCAGTCCATTTAGGGAGAAACAAGTCTCTTGGTTTGTTTTTTCCAACGTGGCATTTTTAATAAGCAGCCCATTCGTCACCTGCTTCATTTGAGTGTCAGATGGCGAGTGTTTGTTCATTTGCCCTTTGAAAGAAATCTGTTAAATGTCCTATTATGTCCTTTGGAGAACAGAGGGATTTTCCTCTTGCCACTCTGAGATCTTAATAGCAGCTGATTCAGATTGGAGTCATTTGTCAGGTTGCACATCAATTTGATGTTCCCTGTGAATAGTCGTGTCCTTCGCAGCACAGGCCCGTCTTCCCCGGCACGCGATGGGAAGATCCGCACGGGCAGGATGCTTCTCCCACGATCATCTTGAGCTGAGGGAGGAGAGCTTGTTCGGGGTGAGGGTGGGATGGCAGCAAGGAGAGGCTGCTGTTCCCTGGGAGTGTGTGTGGCTCTCCTTGGATGAGCAACGAGGCAGAGACAAACGGGAAATGACTCCGTGGTCCACAGCCTTTTCTGGGCAGCAGGGCTTGCGGAGCAGGGGCTGGCACTGCTCCAGTGCCCTGGGAGCCTACAAATCAGAAAGGGAAAAAAAAAAGACAGCAAATATATTTTGTATTTTTAAAATTCAGTAGTTTTTCCTCCAATATTTAATTAACCCACAGCATTGCCTAAAACTTGGAAAATAAAGAAATGACCCCTAATCCTGTCACATTAAAACACAGTTAATTAACATCCTGGAGTCTTTCCTTCTCTATTTGTGTATTTGAACGTGTGTGTGCCCGCCCACAGTACATACACAGTCCTGTTTCCTGTTTCTTTCCAGTGGTTGCTGTATTATAACCTCTTACTCCATCTTAGGGATGCCAGCTGCGTCACTGTTGTCGGACATGTAGATATTTCCCGTGATTCACTATTTTAGATTACCTGATGAATGTCTTTGGACACAAATCATTTTCTGGGTTTAGGCTTTTTTTCCTTAGACTGTGTTCCCAGATGAGTAATGACTAGGTCAAAGGTACAGACACAGATAGATATGTGTATAAAATAGGCACGTGATTTATTTTCATATTACACCCCCCTGCCTCCGCAACTTTTAATTCGACAAAGGCTATAAAGAGTAGGAGGCCCTTGATTCATTTTGGCAGCTGTGTCTTCAAAGCGGTGGCCCTGGGCTGGATTCCCTCCTGCCGGGCACACAGCGCTTATTCCCCGCATGCGGGCATGTCACTGAAAAACCAGCCAAACCAACAAAAGGCCAAGAACAGGCATCCTTTTATTTTAAAGTACATCAAAGAAAAAAAAAGAAAAAATCTGGAATGAGGTTGCCCCTATTTCTTTGTATTTATTTACTGGTTATAGTTTATGTATTGTAGAACGGTGTGGTTGAGAATTGACGTTCAGGAGTGAATTGAGCGGACTGCAGTCGTGGGGGGTGACCATTGTAAACCATGAGCTGTGTGATGTGCAGTTGTCACCCCTGGGGGATGGGATTCGCGGGCGAGCGCTCAGAAACGGTTAGTCGCTGTCATTATTTACTTATGTTGTCATTTTTAGGGGATGGTTAGAAAACTGGTTTTTTTTTTTTTTTTGTGGCATGGAGAGGAAACATGGATTAAGGGGCATAATTGAATTGAACTCAGATATATGTAGGGCTGTCCTTTTGAATAAGAAATAGACCTTGTGTGACTCAGAGGACAGAAGTGGTACTCAGAAGTAGAAGGTGCTTGTTAACATCTGTTATTAGCAACAGAATAAAATTTGGTTTGTCAGAAGCAGATTGGATTTCATTGAAAGGAGGAAGTTTCTAACATTTTGACTTCATAAGTTATTATGAGTTGTACCCGATTTATAAAGCCCTTGGCACCGTGCCTGGCATGTAGTAGGCACTCAATATGTAAAACACAGCTATTTTAATTTTACTTTTTTAGTAAATTAGTGGCAGAGTTGGAACTAAACCCTTTTCTGACTCTGTTCAGTGTTGTTTTAGCAACACCATAGGGCAGTGCTTCTAAAGTTTACTGTGCGTGTGAATTTCCTGGGGACCTTGTTAACGTGAAGATTCTGGCTCAGTGAGCCTGGCACGGGGCCCGGGAGTCTGCATTTCTCACAAGCTCCCGTTGCTCCAAAGACTACACTTGGAGTAGCAAGACCGGGGTAATCCCCAAAACCTGTTGGTTCCAGCTGTCATTTTGAAAAAAGTCTTGACTCATTTGTTTGTCCTTTTAGCAGTGTTGTCTTGAGCACCGGGCACTGGTGTTAAAACTGAACACAGACACGGTCCCTGCCCCGTGGAGTCCGTGATTCAGAGAAGCTGAGCTTGGAGAGGGCCTGGAGACGGGCCGGGCCTCCTCTTCTGAGGTCAAGGGAATTTCCTCCTGGAGGAAGCAGGGGGGGCCTGCAAAGGTCAAGAGAGAATAGCTCAAGAGGCAGGGGGAGAACCAGGCCCGTGCACTTGTTAGGGAGCGACGCTTAGGGAGGGCGTGCTTACAGTGTCACGTACTCGGAGAAAACAAGAGAAAAACGGCTGGGAAACCCTTCGTGACCTGGGCAGTTTCAGCAGAGTGAGGGGGGCCGAGGCCATGTGGCGGCGGAGGGAGGAGCCGTGAGGGTGGGGAAGTGAAGGAAGAGCAGGCGGGCGCTTGGAGGTGTGGGGCACTTCTCCAGTTGGGGGCGGGCCCGAAACAGAGCCCCACCTGCAGTGACGCATCGGTCTCTCTGGGATCTTGCCTTTGAAAACTGATAAGTCACATATGGCACGCGGGACACATCTCTCTGTCCACAGCATTGAATTTCTTGATCATTGCTGGAAACTGACTCTTAATTTTAACCACCTCAGCAGAGGTAAAGAGAAATGAAGGAGAATTTTTATTTCAGTCTGTTGAGTCACGGTGTGGTTGTGGTCCTGGAAATGAAGAATAACTCGGATGCTTTTGCTGCTTCAACTGGAATGGCACAGGTTAACAGTACTGTGCTCGGCTGAACTTCAGGGGGACCCTTCTCTGATGCACAGGGTTGGGGAGGAGCGCCTCGCTGCCTCTTCCCTGATCCCAGGAGGGTTGGTTCCATCTCCTGCATTAGAAGGTCTTGGGGAGCTTACATGCGCAGTTCCTGGAGAGCATTGGCAGCAAAAGCCACGTTGCAGAAGGTGAGGATGGAGAGTTCTTTCAAGAAGCTTGGAGAGAGTCAGGCAGCACTCAGTGACCAGAGCTGCTGGTGAACCAGGAAGGAAAAACGTAGTTATTTTGCTTTTTTTCAAATGAGAGTGGCTTTTCCCCAGCATTTTATTATGAAAAAATTCAAACATAGCAAAGTGAAAAGAACTTCACGGTGGACACCCATATACTCACCCATTAGATTCTACTGTTAACCGTTCCCACCAG
Organism: Balaenoptera physalus; assembly: GCF_965194825.1. Taxonomy (NCBI): domain Eukaryota; kingdom Metazoa; phylum Chordata; class Mammalia; order Artiodactyla; family Balaenopteridae; genus Balaenoptera; species Balaenoptera physalus. The sequence goes on from NC_138886.1 coordinate 14,266,143, forward strand.
CCATCATATCTCTTTGATAAATTTTAGTATAAATCACAAACATCAATACGCTTCCCCCTAAATACTTCAACATGTATATCTTTTCCTTCAATATGTGTTTATAGTTATTTTTTCTTTCAAGTTTAAATTTACGCACGATGAAATATAGAAGTCGTAAGTCTTCGTTTGCTAAGTTTTACAAATGTATGTACCTGTGTAACCCAAACTTCTATCACGATCCCTCGCGTCCCTTCTAGTCAATTCCCACTCGTCCCCACTCCAGCCGCTCTTCTCATTTTCTTCCACCATTAGTTTTGCCTGTACTAGACTTTCATAGAAACGGAATCATAAAGCATCTTCTCTTCTGTGTGAAGCTGCCTTCACTCAGCGCGTTTTTGAGATTCATCCATGTTGTTACGTGAATCAATAACTTGTTCCTTTTTATTGCTAAGTAGTATTCCATTGTATAGATTATATTCTAATTTCTTTATTCATTCCACTATTGATATACATTTGGATTGTTTCAGGTTTTGGTTATTATGATAACAGCTGATGTGAACATTCATATACAAATCTTTATGTGGACATACGTTTTCATTTCTCTTGATGAATACCTAGGAGGGGAATTCCTGGATCATAGGGTTATTAGCTTTATAAGAAATTGCCAGTACTTCTTCTAAAGTAGTTTAACATTTTATACTCCCACCAACAAATTTGATTGTCCTAGTTGGTAACTTGAGCATGTTTTAATAATGAGGGAAGAAACCAACAGAGGGAGAGAAGTTCCTCATCCATATTTAGAAACTCTTATGCCTTAGGAAATACACTTACACATGTTTAGCCTATTGAATGCTGGATAGTGTAGTAAGATTTGTAGACTCATCAGTCCTCTTTGATCCTGATTAGGATGGTTGGGTTGAATGTATTCTGATCCTGGGAAGTTTTCTATAAAAGACTTTGTGAAGTCAGTTTGCTTTGTTTTGTTTTTCTTCTTCCAAAAAAAGGGTTTCTTTTAGAAGGAAGATCAGAAAAGTTTAAGTTGGGCTGGGAAAATTATGGGGTGATTGACTAAATGTGGGAATTCATGAAATCACGGTATGGAGATAGAACCTTAGATACGTCGTATGTACAACATGCCCAGCAGGCGGCTGAGACTCAGCTCGTGCTTTAATGCTTTGGTGCAGTGGTCACTACTTCATTGGTGAGATGAGGTTTGCTACAGTTTTTGAAACAGCGTTGGCTACCCTCCCTCTCACTTTTTATTTGGTTAATCCGGGCGTCTCATGCCTAGAATTTTCCCTCTTCCCGAGAGCTAAGATCTGGCCCTCTTGAGAACACTGTATTGTCTGTTCTGTAGAATGCAAACTGCAGAAGCTTTGGGGTTTACACTTCTTTAGAGCATTAGGGATTTACGCAGTCTTTAGAAATAACTCCCCTTCATTTTCAAAAGCATAAAGTTATTGTCAGGGAAGCTTGATACTCTACTCATTAGCGATGAGGACCTTTTTGTCAGCCAAATGGCAGTGTGGCTGAGACTGCCCATCTCAGATGTGTGACAGTCCGAAAAGAGGTTTATCCCCTGTGCTAAATAGAAGGGATGCATGAATTGGGCACACCATAAATTTCATTTACTGCCTTCTCGCTATTTGATAGTTTCAATTCCATCAATAGCTGTTTTCCAAAATCTTGTTACTTGCATATGATCTGAAAGTGAATTCAGCAATGGCAGGGATGGGGGCGGCACACCGGACAGCACAGTCAGTTTCCAGCAGCTCAGGAAGGCCGTGCGAGGACAGGGGGAAATGGCTTTACTTATTTCTTGGGGAATTTGTCCTTAAATTATGCCTGATCCCAGGCAGCTGTGTGTGATTTGCCAGCACTAGCAGCTCTGACTTTGGCTAATTTTTATTTCATGGCTTTGGCATTTGTCTCTGCCTCTTTTTTTGGTTTGTTTTTTGTTCTGCATCTTTTAAAAAAGACATCACCGACTTATTCATACATATTCATGCTGCACTCATTTTTGGGTTGCATTTTCACACCATTCCATGCTCCATGTAGCTTCTGGCTAGCAAGGAGGACGAGGACTCAAGCAGAATTGGAGAGGATGACAAGAATCATTTGCTGAGTGGCGAGTGTCTGGAGCAGAGGAACAAGGTAGGAACATCTGCCCCTCTCTGTGCCCAAGCCCGCCTCCGGTCTGGAACGAGTCCGACGGGTTTTCTGTTCCTTCCATCTGTGTGGAGTGCCTGCCGTGTGCCAGCGGGGAGCAAAGAGAGGAGGTCTCTTCCTTTTTGGAAGTTACAGACGGGGTGGTAGAGCCAGTCATGAACCAGGAAAACAAACATACAGTTGCAAATAAAAACGAGGCTGTTACACGAGAGTCGCAGGCATTGGACACTGGACCTGGGCAGCTCTTTAGAGCTCTGACCCAACGCATTCATTTTATGCATTGGAACTGAGGCCTAGGAGGGGAGATGGTTTATCTGGGGCTCAGAGTAAATCAGTGACAGAGTTGGGACCAGAGCCCTTGTCTCTGGACTGCTGTGAACTCCCAGATCATCTGCGTGCAGTATAAGGAGCCACTGATAGAACCGGACTTTCCTCCTCTGGGTCCATCTGCAGTCTCCTGATCTGAAACCCAGCTTAGTGTCATCTGGGCGTTGTTGAGAATTTCACTCCAGGCACACTGATGCTGAACATTTGGAGCAAATATTCTCCAGGGTTGAAAGAACCGTAAAGACTGGGATGTGGTGGGAGACAGTAGGCTGCAGATTGGGCATTTGTGGCCTTCAGGGTGTTCAGGTTCGTGGAGTCTTGAATGAGAGATCATTCTCATGAGCGTTTTGGAGAGCAAAGCAGTTAAAAGTGGGGGCTCCGGAATCAGGTCTGATTTTGAGTCTTGGTCACGATCTCTGTGACCTTGGGTTAACCCTTGCTTAACCCCCAAGTCCGAGTTTCCCCATCAGTGAAGATAATAACACTGCTTCCTGGTTAGAATTGTTGTGCTATTTAAGTAGAAGGTATGTACTAAGTGCTCAGTAAATGGTAGCAATTGCTCTTTTTATTATTATATTCTAGACTTTTCCTTCTGTGGAGGTTGCTTATTTAGGTGGATTTAATAGCTAGATTGGTGGCAAACAAGACCCTATAAATGACCCCTCATCTGTGTGGGTCTTGTCTTCCGTTTAAAAATCTTTATCATTTTACACATGTGGAGAGAGGGGTGTGATGGCCAGTGTGTATATCACCAGCAGTAATGAAGTCAAGAGGAGTTATTTATAGACTGGTAGAAGAAATTTACAGCTTTGGAAAGCGGGAGAAAGAATGCTAATTGCAGCACCTCAAGACAAGCCCAGCACAGGCTTTAACTAGATGTTTCCTTGGTACCACTCCTCTGGGACCCTCAGTGACCCAAGAAGGTGGATCTGTAAAGAACACGTCTCCATGGGAATTAGGAACTCTCCACCGTCCTGATGAGGCAAATCAAAGTCACAGTAATTAGGATGTGTCTGTAAAGAGGTTGGCTTTCTGATACATAATGAGGAGGATACACTGCAAGAAGCATATAATAAATGTCCAAAGCATTGTTAATGGCAGTTAACAATGTTCCGGACCCTTCTTAGAAAGAATTTACAGGCAGTAGGCCGTGGGCTGGGGGAACACAGCTGTAGCGGGTAAGACACTGTGCCAGGAACTTAAGTGGGCCAGCCATCTCATTTTGTTCTCGTAGCCACCATGGGAGGTGGCGTTACTGTGCCCAGTTACGGATGAGGAAACTGAGGGTGAGAGGAAGTGACATAAACATCTCCGTGCCGTCAGATGAGCGTGTGTGGACCGCGTGCACCCTCCCTCTCCCCTTTCATTTTCTCTCGGGTTTACTTGCCCTCACCCATCACTGTTTGTCTCCATCCTTTCTCTCTTTTCCACGTAACCCCCTTTCCCTCCTTTGTAGTCCATTATCTGACCACATGCTTTGATTTGCAGATTATGGAGGACAATTCCAAAGGGGGCTGCAAAAATGGATATTTAAGGCACACAGATTCCAGTATTTTAGACTCCGACGGAGCCCACAAATCCGGCTGCCCCGGAGACCAGAGTCTGGAAGAAGGCGAGCTCCTGAGCCTGCTTGCCCCGCTCTTCAGCGAGAAGGCCTCGTGGTTGCTGGAATCCAGGTAGACATGGGGCCCAGGCACTGCAGTTGTCTCTGGTTTGAGGGGAGAACAAACTCATTTTGCTAAATGGATTTAGATGGTGGTGCTGTGTAATTTACCTGGGAGAGCTCCCGAAATGGCTTGGAAGGAATCTTGCCAGTCGTGCAATTAAGTAATTAGGCTGCCTGCTCCGTGGCTGCGAGGGGACCGCATTCAGCAAAGCCGCATGCAAGACCAGCATAAAGAGGAGAGAGAAAGCTTCCTTCAGAATTGTTCCTGGGAGCCCGGAAAGGGCTGCCTGGCTGTCAGTGCGAGGAATCAGCCCTCCCGAAGTCCCTTCCAGTTTCTACAACAGCTTAAAAAACTGCCATTGTGCTTGTGACTCTGCTGTTTTATGTTGAGCTTGAATTACAATTCCCTTCTCATTATATCTGCCGGGAGTCTTTCCTATGTGAGGAAACACTACAGGGTGTTTTCCTTAAAACAAAAAAGGAGAAATATTCAGTACATTTGTGTTTTTAAAATTAGTCCTTTAGGAGCAGATTTCCCTTCTTTCCCGTTCTTTCCAGGCCACGGTAGCAGCTGCTCTGGGCTTTGGAGCCAGAGGGAGCTGTGCTTGCTTTCCTCTCTCAGTGCCTCCGTTTCTCTGACCACTTCTTGGGGTTGCTGTGAGGAGTGGAAAAAATGCTGTTCAAGGAGAATGGCTGGCATGTGGCGTGTGTTCAGTGAAACCTTTCATTCTCCTCCAGCACAGACAGAGAAAGGGAACTGGTACCACCACCCAGGACGGCTCGCCGGAGCCTAGTGGTTCTCATGTCCTTGGTGGGCTCAGCCTCGCAGACATTTCTTCAGCTGAAAAAGGATGGTGGTGTCCTGTGAGCCCCGGGAGGCTACCCTCCCCAGCCCCTGACATCTGCTTAACATTTTTTTAGCATGAGTCCTCATGCTAGGGGGACACGCCCAGCGGCTGTTCTGGTATATTATCACAGGGAGTTGGGTGACCATAATGACACTTGAGAAATGGAGGATTTCCTCAGCATCAGGGGCTCCTGTGTTAAGAGTTAAAAGACGCACCTCGCTCTCTCTGAGGACCACCTAGGAATGCGCTTGGGTGATGTGACCTGGGAAGGTACAGTGGACTGTGTTGGGAGTGCAGGGAATTGGGGCCCACGTGCTCCCTCCTGGCAGGGAGGAGCTTTTCAGCCCCAAATCATTGTTGCCATGCCAGCACGTGGCCTCAGAGCTTCCAGTCTTTCAGTTGAAGCCCCAAAATCTGTATGCTCAATCTCCTGATTTTTGAAAATTTAGACTTCATTACAGTTTTAAAGAAAGCGCTTCACGGGCCGACACTCTGCAGGCAAGCTTGGGACATCAGCCATTCAGTTACCTGTTCCCTTGTAGGTGTCTGTTCCATCGGCTTCCAGGCCATTGTGGGCCAGCTCTAGTGTTAGAAAAGGCTTTCTTAAACGCTGGCCGGGGTCTGCTGCCCTGATCCTGCTCTGCGTGCAGCTGCCTCTCACGGTGCACCACTGAGCCCCAGGACGGCAGGGTCACGGCTCCGAGGGCCCTCCTGAAGGCCCAGCAGTGGTCTTTTAAAAAGACTGCTTGGGTAACTAGGATTCTCATTGGCCAGGGAAACACTAATTTTCTGTCCAGAAAGTCTCTCCAGGAGTTCGGTGTTTTGATCCCCCGAAAAAGCAGGGTATTAGAGTCAGACAGACCTGTGCTCTGGTCCAGCTGTACCGTTTAGACCTTGTGACTTATCTCCCCATCTTGGTTTCCTCACCTGTAAAGTGGGGGGTGATGACACTTATCGACCCTGTAGGGGTTTTGTGAGGATGAAATGAAATAATGTGTGTACATATGGATCCAGGTTGGTATTAAGTGGGGCTTTGGTGATATTACTGCTTAAAATGTGCCTGGCCAGTTACTCCTACCCTTTCCCGTTACCCTCGGGTAAGATTCATACCATATGCAAGATACGTCGGCCAGCCCGTGATTCAGGCCTCTGTGTTCATTGCTGAGCCCGTGTCTGATACCCTGGTGTGGAGTGCGATAGGCTTAGGCCCGAGACTTAGGCCTCTGAGCTCTTCCGCCCTCTAGCCGTCCACCCTGGGGCCTAACAGGCTAGCAGAGTAGCTGGGCCCCAGGAGTAAATCTGATTCAACTTACCCATCCACTGGGATGGAATAAGGAAGCAACTTAGCCTTATTAGCTGTCTTGCATTTGACCAAGCCGAGCACTTGTTCACCGGGGATGGAGTGAAGGGTCAGCTCGTGGAGGACGGGCTGGCTGGCCCTGCTCTCCCATGGTCTTCACCATGTGTGTGGTTCCCAACCCGCTCTTCATGTGCTTCTGGTTCGTTTGCCCCATTCCCTAGCGGACATGGTTTAGGATTTATTACCTAAGTGTTTCAGTCTTTGTAGCTAAACTTAGGTGTGACATTTGAAAAAGTCTAAAAGTGGAGCCCTTGGGGATTTTTTTTTTTCTTCAAGGCTAGTATTACATTCTTGAGCCGTACCTAGTAGAAGTAGAGAAGCTAACTCTCCTAAAAAACCTGGGACAGCTCTTCTGGGCCTGGTGAAGGGACAGGTAAGGGACCACCAGAGCGTGGAGCTGGCGAGGGGTCTGAAGAAGGTAGCAGAGAAAGAGCCAGGGAGACTTGGGTGTGTGGGCTGCAGGGGAGAGGACGCGGCTCGTGCTTGCAGGCGGATCCTGTGCTACAGAGGGACTGGGTCTGTGGGCTTCGGACAGAAACCCAGGGTCCTCCTTGACCCTCCCCTTTCCTTCACCTCCCAAACCCAAGTCCTGACCCTTTACCTCCCAAAGGCGCTTCTCCCATCCCTGTCTCCTCCTCTCCACTCCTCGCTTCCGTCACACTTCTCTGGCATCCCCGCAGTTGCCCCCTAACTAGTCCCCTGCAGCCATCCATCCCCCTTCCAGTCTGTTTTCCATGCTGTATCCATAGCGGTTACTTAAAATGCAGTGAAGTCACTCCTCTACTGAAGACCCCTCGGAGACGCTGCACTTTTCTTGGGACCAGAATCCTTAGCACAGCCTGCCGGACCCCATGTGATCTGGCGACCCCCTCCGTCAGCTCTGCTCACTCTGTCCCCGGCGTGCTTGCTGTGCTCTGGCCCCGGAGCACAGCCCTTCCAATCCCTGGAACGAGACCCCTTTCATCGCGTTTCAGAGCCTGGGCACATGCTGGTCCCTCCGGATGGGCACTCGCGGTTGCTTCCTCCACGCTCCCCTGCCCCGAGCAGGGCAAGGTCGTCAGCTGGGGAGGGGAGAAGAGAAGCTGCCGGGCGGTGCTGAGCGCTCATCTTGAAATGAGTGACGATCAAGACAAAGCGTGACCCATCCCGAGAACGCATGTAGCACGAGTAGCTCACCAAGCCCAGGTCTGAAGGCAGGGTTGGATGGGACAGGTGAGGGGTTACCTAGGCCTCTTCATCTCAGTCCAAGTGCTTGCATACCCTTTGCTTCACTTATCAAGGTCAACGCCAGTTTGCAAGTTGTGAAATCCAGTGGCCAGCGTCTGCTTTCCCGCAGCGGTGGCCGCGCTCCCCGGCCTCTGTTCACACCTCCCCTCTCTAGTTTCCTTCTCCCTCACTGGCCTCTCTTCCTCAGCCTCCTTTGCTGGCTCCTCTTCCTCTGCCGGATGCTGGACGCTGGATGTTGGAGTGTCCCGGAGCTCCGTTCTAGCTCCCTTTTCCTCGCTGTACCTCCTTTCTCCACGGCTGCAGAGTATGCTGTGTGACTTCCAAATTCATACCCACGGCCCAGACCGCCCCCCCCTTCAGATCACATAGTCAGCTGCCTACTTGCTGTCTCCACCTGTGTGTCTGACGGGCGCTTTCAACTCTAATCGGTTTATTTTCTTATATTTTCTTTAATTTTTAATTAAAAAAACTATTTATTTTTCAATGCGTTGGATCTTCGTTGCTGCGCGTGGGCTTTCTCTAGTTGCGGCGAGCGGGGGCTACTCTTCGTCGTGGTGAGCGGGCTTCTCATTGCGGTGGCTTCTCTTGCTGTGGAGCACGGGCTCTAGGCGCGTGGGCTCAGTAGTTGTGGCTTGTGGGCTCTAGAGGGCAGGCTCAGTGGTTGTGGCTCACAGGCTTAGTTGCTCCGCGGCATGTGGGATCTTCCTGGACCAGGGATCAAACCCGTGTCCCCTGCGTTGGCAGGCGGATTCTTAGCCACTGCGCCACCAGGGAAGTCCCTCTAATTGGTTTAAAACCCAATCCCCTGTTCTTTTGTGCTTCTCTGCTGTTCTTCCACGAGTCACTTAATAGCACTGCTGTGGCCGAAGGTCCTCATAACTATCAGTAAGTCCTGTTGTTCCACCTGGAAAATGTATCCCTAATCCACCCACTCACGTCTCTACGGATGCCCTCTTAGTCCAGCTTAGTCCAAACTGTCACATCTCGTGCCTGGACTGCAAAAGCACAGCCTTCTAACTTGTCTCCGTGCTTCCGTTTTTGCCCCTCTGTAGCCATTCTCCACAGAGGAGCCAGAGCCAGCTTTCAAAAACTTAAATGAGATTATGTATCTTCTGTGCTTAAAGCCCTCCAGTGGCTTTCCGTTACCTTTAGAGTAAGATCAGAGCTCCTTGGCCTGGCCTCTGCCTGTTTCTGTGTCTTTATCAGCTACCTCTGTTGTTCACACTCACCTTTCTGTTCCTCAGTCATCCAAGCTTGTTCTCACTTCAGGGCCTTTGCAGTAGCAGTTCCCGCTACCTGGAACGCTCTCTTCCCGGGATGTGGTGGTGTCTCAGCTCTCTAGAGAGGCCTTTCCTGACCACTTTGTCTAACAAGAATCCCTGCTTCTACACTTTGTCTCAGGACTGCCGCCCTCCTCCCCTCCTTCTCATCCCTCCTTCCTTGTACTTCTCCTTGCCTTGCGCTAGCTTATTTAGTTACCCGTGTCTGTATGGATGTCTGTCTCCTCAGTGAAACGTCATTGCCATGATTCTTTTTCACCATGCATTCCCACCGCCTTACGTGACAAATGGGAGAGGCTCAATGAATAATTGAATGAATGTGCAGACAATTAGAAGCTCAGCATCACAGCAGAAGGTTTAAGTTTAGAAAACTAGAAAGAATGCAGTGCTTCTTTGGAGTCAGAAAGGTCTGCGTCTGCAGTCTTTGCTCTGCCACTTTGCTGGGAGATCTTGAATCTTCCCGAGCCTGTTTTCTTCATCTGTGAAATGGGGTTAGTGACAGCCCCCATCTCAGTCTTACTGTGAGGACTAAAGCTATTTAGTGTATTTAAGGGATCTGGCACACCGTTAAGTGCTTAGTAAATGTCAGTTCCTTTCCCCTTATGCCTTCTATGTGGCAAAGATGCTCAGGGTATATAAACAACGTTTGGGCCTCTGACAGAACCCTCGGACTGAACCATTAAAAAGGTCCTGATTATGACGACAGCTTAATGAATCTGCTGTTCAGATTTCTAGCAGAGTAACACTTGACATGTTAGCAGCTCTACCACTTTAGTCTATTATAATGGCCTCTTTCACCACCTTTTACTACCCATTTGTAAGTCTTTTTTCCTGGATTTTATTGTGTGTTGTTTGGTAGTGAGTAATGGTCCTCCTTTGGCTAGCTCAATAGCAACTGTTATTATTTTCAATCTATATTAAGGGAAGGAGAGGAAAGGAAAATTTAGTTTAATGTGCTTGAAATACCAGAAATATTTTTTGAAGTCTGGGTTTACTAAATTTTAAGATGGTTTGTGTAGTCTAGATGATTCTGTATTAGAAGTGAAAAATGTACCACACGTTTTAATTTTGTTTTTCATACTTTTAGTTTTTACCCTATTTCAGTGTGCTGTAGCTGTTTAAGTTGAATTAAATTGATTCTGCCCCAGAGCTGGATGTTAGGAATCCAGATAAGGGTTAAGGCTTCATCCCTGCCCTTAGAGGGCTCAGTGGGAAGACAACATGAGGGTACCTGTCACTTCCAGTGGTAACAAAGATACAGAGGAAGGGGAGGCCAAGGTATGTTAAGGCAGTCAATCGTTCCGGTCTCTGACAAGATTTTTTTGAAATAATGCAGGCAAGAGAAACTGCAGAGAGGAGAAGGATCTAGCACCGATGAGGGCCTCTTCTCTCCCCCCTCTCTCTCCTGACTCCACCACCTCATCCTGACCGCATCTTCTTTTTCCCAGAAGATAGCAACAGCTTTCCAGTTGGCCCTCCCTCAGTGCTTGCCCCCCTCCAGTCTTTTTTTGTTTTATAGTTTTCTGTCTCAGTTTTATAACTTCCTCTCATTTTTATGAGTCTCTTTTTCTCCTTTATTTTTTAGATGATTGACACATACTTATCTTAAGTCTTCTTCAGATTGCTTTATTATTTTTATTTCCTTGCGTGTGAACTCATCCGTCAGATTGCTGTCTCTCATAATAGTGGGTTTTGTTTGCAACAGTGGTTTGTCTGTGTCAGCAGCCCTGCTCTGCCCGCCACCCTTGCTGCTCCCTGTGCGGTGGTTTTGAAGTTGCCTTGACTTGTCTCTCTAGGTCTTACTTGAGGGGCAAGAAGTTTGCATGGGTCTTCTTCCAACCATGGGAGTTAAATTTCTGCTTTCTGCGGATGCCCTCATTATCATGGCAGCGGGTCTCCTCCTCTGTTTCTGACCTTTGGATACATCTTATTTGATTCTGAGTCCTGTCGTGCACCTTGACCATTTTTTTGTCTTGTCTGTTTTGCTGTCATTTACATATGTTTAGAGCAGATGGTAGGGGCTCTTGAGTGTACTCTCACCACCGTCCTGACGGGAGATCTCTCCATGCATTCTCTGCACATGGCACGTGTGTGGCCATGCACTCGGTCACACAGAGCCTCCCAGTGGCTCTCCTTTCCTTAACATGGCTGAGGTCTCCCTGCCTCACCTTCCAGCCTCACCTCCCTGCTCTCCACACTGTGTCTTGACTCCGTTCGTATTGTTTTCCATGCTTAGAAGGTTCCATTTCCCTTCCCCCAGCTAACCTCTCATCAACTCTAGAGGCCCTTTTTTGGCGTTCTTCCTGCCACCCCCAGTCTGGACACCCTGGGATGCTTGCCCATAAGCTTCCCAGACTTCCATGGTACCTGTGTTTCTCTTTTTAGCCTGTGGAGTAGTGATTTGTTTACACATCTGCCTCTAACACCAGGCCCTGCAGGCACTTCTGCAGCCCCAGTGCCCATTATAGTGTCTGGACCAAGAAACACACTCACAAGGGATTCTTCTGGAGCTGCTCCAGAGTATTCTACATGTTGGCTTATTTTGAGTTCCTGGGAAAGCAGAGCCTGAGGTAACCACTTGGGTACAAGTGGTTTATTTGGGATGTGACTCCCGGCAGAAGGAAGGAGGGATGAGGGAGACTAAGGGAGGGATGGAGGCAAAGCCAGGAAGGCTGCGTTATGATCTGGTTACTGCTGTGGGCAGCTGGGCCTCCGCCCTGCCGGCCACCCTCTGAGGGACGGTGTAGACCCCGCGTCAGCGCTGGCCCTCTGAAGGACGGGAGACTGGGACATTCACCCAACAGCTCTCTTCCTCCACTGGCTATGGTTTCCCCTGGAGCTGTAAATGGGTCTGCACTTGCCCGCTGCCCTGCTGGCCGGCTCAGAGAGCTCTGGGAAAGGGCCCAAGGCAGCAGAGAGATGCCGTGGGCGCTGGCTGAGGGACTGTCTGTCTACAAGAGCTGTCAACGCAGCCGCAGCTGAAATCCCAGGGAGGCCCAGGCCGTGTGGCAAGGGGCGTGAGAAGCATCTGCTACCCATATATACTCTCGTTTAATCCTCACAGCGTCCTGTGGAGGAAAACTCACCTTGCTTTCCAAGAATCACAGAGTTAGAAGCTGAAGCCATTTTGTCTGATTTCAAAGCCACTGCTCTTTTTATCCAGAGCGGTTCCCAGCATCCCTTCATTCGATACCTTTGCTGAGCACCGACTGTGCACCGTGATGGACCAGGTCGCTCATGGATCTGCCAGGTTGGCTAGATTCATCCAAAGCCACACTTGCCCCTGGATGTAGGGATGGGCCCAGGGGGGTGGGCGGGCCTTGCAGTCGTCATGCATACCTTATGACTCTGTTTGCTCTTCCTAAGCCCAGCCTGCATCCAGGTAGCTGTGTGCCCCCCTCACTTGCTGTGCACCTGTGTCAAATCAGTTCTCTCCTTCTCCTCCATGAAGGAGACATGTGGTACCTACCTGGTGTGGTTGTCCTGAGGTGACCTGGATAACATAGTTGGCGTGGGTCCTGGCACGTGGCAGGTGCTCACTGTGTTTAAATTCAACAGAATCTGGGCCAGAATCGATGGGGGAAAACTTAGGAAAGTGGGTCGGTGACAAGGCCATAGCAGAAAGCTGAGTCCTCCCCCACTTCCTTCCCTTTTGGAAAAACAGGCCGGACCTTCTGAAAGTGCTCCGAGAACTGCTTCTGGAACAGATGTGCTTGAGAGAGCAGGAAGCTTCGGGAGAACACCTTGATGGTAAAACGGAGAAGACACTTGGGCAGATGGCCGTTCAGCTAAGAGGTGAACTCGGACATTTCATCCAAGCCAACTTGTCTTCCAAGCCACGTGATGAACTCAAGTGGCCTCCGGGAGCCCAGCTAGCAAAGGCGGCGGAGGCGTCCAAGGTGGAACAGAAAGATGCCTCCACACAGACCATGGCTGTGGAGGGCGACACGGTCAGATTCAGACACGAGGGCACGAGAGAGCCTTGGGGAGAGGAACCAACAGACGCCGTATCCAGCGCCGAGCGTCAGCCGGAGAGCTTGCACAGGATGCCAGGGCGGCAGGCCGCTGCCTTCTCCTTCCCCAGGGGGACCAAAAAAGTAAGTTTTCCCACATGTTACTTACTTAGTTACTTATTAAATGTAGACAAAAAACTTAAAAATCACCTCCAATCCCACTACTTTTAAAAAATTTGTATAAAGTCTGGTGTCTCTCTCTCTGTGCTTATCTTGGCCTCTACCTAGAGGTGTGTGTCCATCCTAATCTTCCCCAAAGTGTTACCAACATTTCCTCCCTCCCTGTCTCCTCCCCCATCCCAGCCCTCTCTTATTTATCTATAACTCGTGATATCTGTGTGTTTTCATTATAAAAGCAGAGTCACGTGTGTACATCTGTCTGTAGCTTACTGTCTGTGTCATGTATCAGGAACATCTTTCCTTGTAATGGCTGCTAAGATTCCATTGTGGGGAATGTACCAAAGTTTACATAATTTTCCCCTGTTGATGGACCTTTACTTTCGCCGGTTGCAGTAAAACTGGAATGACCTGACTTTAGGGGTAGGGACGAGAACCTAGGTTTTATTTTGTACGGACTTTGTGTCTTAGAGGTACCGTTCTGTGGGCTTTGTCTCCATTCTCTTATCCTTACAACACCCGTCAAAGGTGAGGAAGCCAGGTCCCGAGTGCCCATGGTCAGCCAGCTGTGAGGGGCCTGACTGCACAGCCGTGCCCTTTCCCTGGGTCAGGCTCCCGTCTAGCCTGTGCTGGCCCGAGTGGTAGGGTCTGGTTTTGGTGGGTGAATGCCTGCATTTTGCTTCAGTCAAGATGCTTTCTCTAGATGCTCCTCCTCAGATACCATCAAATACGCCAGATTATGAAAAGCCAGACTCTCCTGGCAATGTTTGATCAGATCTTTTACTAAAATCCTCCTGGGGAGGAGGGGTTGGGAATGAGGAGCCCCGCAGCAGGGAGATGGGAGTGGCGTGGCAGAGAAGGAGAGAGGTCGTGTTTGTGATGGGGCTGCAGCGACTGGTCTCCTTGTTTGTGGTGGTGTTTTGTCTCTGAGAAATCAGCCATGCACACTGCTTCACAGCATCAGAATGGAGAATTAAGTTTATTTTCTGACCAGTAAATTACTGCTTTTGTGCATACCAAAGAGAGTTAGATATATCATTAGCAAAATTGCTTTTGATTGTTTTAAATTATGCACCAAAACTGTAATTTCTAGAAAAGGGTTTTCTAAAGATATCAGTAGAGACCAAAAAAAAAAAAAAAAAAAGACACTGCCATTATATTAACAGTACTCGAGATGCAAATTTGTGCAATTTGGCTAGAATAGAAATGCTCTCATCTGCCCCAGCTAGTTTAGTTTGTACCTGTGTATTAGGAAAACTAGATGTTGTGTGTGTGCATGTGTTTTTTTTCCCCTGCTATTTGTGAGGGAGATAGCATCCTATATTCAGGAAAATTGGATAATCAAATGAACTTAATTTCCCCAAATATATTGAAAAAAATTTTCCATTTGGAACTATCTTCCTGCTGGTATCTTCAAAAGGAAGGCTACTGTGTTTATTTTTTTAGCATCTGCTGTATATGCCAGGATTGTGCTAGATATTCTATCCGTGTATCATCACAGTTAACCTTCTCACCAAGCATATGAGTTAGGTAGGTATTACCTACATTTTGCATGTGAAGAAATACAAGCTCTGAAGGGCTCAGAAAATTGTCAAGAGTGGCTCAGCCGTTGAGAGGAGTAGCAGGGGTGCAAAGTGGAGTCTGATTTTAGAGGCAGACGGGGATATTGTGACCCCACCTTTCTCAGGAAGGGAGGAGCTCTCTCACCACCAGTTTGGCCTCCGGTCTATGCGACGTAGAAGAAAATTTAATGGTCTTCTCTGTGGTCTTTGGTTAGTCAAGGAATCAGTAATCCTTGAGCTTAGGCTAGAACTGTGGCATCCTGTTAAAAAGAACGTCTTTGCTGCCCAGGGGCGAAACAGGGAGACGGGACATGCTTCTGGTTTAGTTACAGAGGCGAGATGCTGGGTTGTACAGATACACCCGTGATTGCATTGGGCCTCGCCGCTCACCTGCTCTGAGTCCTTGGGTCAGTCACCTGACTTTCAGTGGCTCCAAGGGGATGGATCATCGTGACCTGGCACCCGGGGCTGGCGTGCTGGCTCGGTGAGGCAGTGTGTGGCGAGTGCCTCTGGCCGTGTCCGTGGTAGGAGCTCAGGGTATGTGCACTCCCGTCCCCCTTCCCTCCCCAAGTGAGAAGTTCCAGGGTGCCATCTTTACTAAGGTGGTAGGTGGGATTCTGTTCGGCATCTGTAAGGTAGCACTTTGTGTGGTGTTATTTTGGAAGCGGCGTTAGGGTGACTGACGGCAGCCTTCCAGCCTGAAATTGGCTTTGGCATTTGTGCACTTGCAGCTATCTTCTCTGCTGCCATATGACACACAGATTTGGATCCAAGAATAGAGATTGGTGGAGACTGAGGACCAAGCAAGTGACTTATTTTCCAGCCCTTTTTGATGAGGCGTCCACCTCCTCCCGAGTGGTCCCTGACACCACCGCAGACTGCTCTTGTCCTTGAACCTGTTCTCTCCTCTTGCGTGGAATTTCAGGGCAGAAAGGCTCTCACTTTTCTTAACTGGGCAGTAGAGGTTGAAGAGCTAGTCTGAGGCTCAGATCTCCAGCTTTCTTATTGTATGATACTGGGCTGGTTGTTTGACGTCTCAGTTCTTCATCTGGAAAATAGGTATAATAACTTCTGTAATCCTGTGAGCTCCGGGAATGCAGAGTTCACCCGAGGATTACGGGAGTACATGCTTGAAAGCATTTGACATCCTAGAACGTGCAAGAAGGGCTCCTTCTTCTTCTTTCCTTCTTGAGAGGCTTTGCTGATTTCCTCCTTTCCAGGCTCCCAACCATTATTGACTACAATCAATTTTAGAACATAACCTTATCCCAGGCAGAAGCCCCGAACGCATTAGCAGTCACCTCCTATTTCCCCCACCTGCGCACCCCTAGCTGAAGGCAGCCACTAAGCTTTTTTCTGTCTTTATAGATTTGCCTGTTCTGGATATTTCATATAAATGGAATCACATAGTCTGTGATCTTTGGTGACTAGCTTCTTCCACTTAGCGTAACGTTTTCAAGGTTCGTTCATGCTGTAGCAGGTATCTGTAGTTCATTTCTTTTTATGGCCGAGTGATAGTCCGTTGTATGGATATACCACATTTTATTTATCCATTCATTAGTTGATGGACATTTGGGCAGTTGCTACCTTTCGGATATTATGAATAATGTTGCTGTGAACATTCATGTACAAGTTTTTGTGTGTACATGTGTTTTTATTTCTCCGGGGTATAGATCTAGGAGTGGAATTGCTAGGTCATGTAGTAACTCTTGTTTCACGGTTTGAGGAACTGCCAGACTCTTTTCTAAAGTGGCTGCAGCTGGTTTACAAAAGTTTTCACCAGCATGTGAGGGCTCCAATTTCTCCACAACCTCACCAGCAATTGTTATTATCTTTTCGATGATAGCCATCCTAATGGGTAGGGAGTGGTCGTATTTCATTATGATTTGATTTGCATTTCCCTGATGATGAATGATTTGAACATCTTTTCATGTGCTTATTGACCATATGTATATCTCCTTTTGAGAAATGTCTTTCAGATCCTTTGCCCATCTTTTAACTGAGTTATTTGTGTTTGTTTATTTATTTATTTATGGCTGCGTTGGGTCTTTGTTGCTGCAGGCGGGCTTTCTCTAGTTGTGGCGAGCAGGGGCTACTCTTCATTGCAGTGCGCGGGCTTCTCATTGCGGTGGCTTCTCGTTGCGGAGCACAGGCTCTAGGCACGCGGACTTCAGTAGTTGTGGCACGTGGGCTCAGTAGTTGTGGCTTGCAGGCTCTAGAGCGCAGGCTCAGTAGTTGTGGCGCACGGGCTTAGTTGCTTCGCAGCATGTGGGATCTTCCCAGACCAGGGATCGAACCCGTGTCCCCTGCACTGGCAGGCGGATTCTTAACCACTGTGCCACCAGGGAAGTCCTAGGCGTCTTAAGTTATTATTTGTATGTTCATTCCACAAATAGTTGTTGAGCACGTACTATATTACTAGTTCTTGTGCTCGAAGCTGTGGATAGAGTATGAATAAGAAATGCAGAATCCATGAACCCTAAAGCTTATAGGCTGGTGCAGAAGATAGACAAAGAACAAGTAATTGCATAGGCATTTAATTATTATGGTCCTAATGTTTTTCCGAGGAGAATTCCAAGGGAGCAGTGAGTATATAACAGGGGAATCAAGGCCCAGTCTCCTGAGGAAGGCACATTTGATCTGAGTCCTAATGAATGTGTTGGGATTAGTGGGAGAGGTGGGGGTGGGCAAGAAAAAGTATTCTAGGCAGTGGAGATAGCATATGCCAAGGTCCTGAGGTGGAAGGAACAAAGCATTTTGAGGAACTGGTAGGAGGTCTCTGTGGCTGGAGGATGGGGGGGTGGGGAGGGGCAGTAACTCAGGCTGCAGTCGTGCACAACACGTGGGCTGTGGTAAAGACTGTGACCTTTGCCATACGAGAGCTGGGGAACAATTAAAATAGTTTTAAGCAGGAGTGGGGGAATGTTGCCTGTCTTGGTGCAGTATGGCAAGTGGGTTAGAAAGGGCAAGAATGAGTGTGGGGAGACACCTCAGGAGGCTGTTTCTGTGGCCTGGATGAGAGCTCACAGCGTCTTGGAGTTGGGTGGTGGCCGCGGAGGATGAGAAGCGACAGAAGAATTCAGAGACACCTTGGGAGTTGGAGTTAGTGGAACCCGGTGAGTGATGCAAGTGGGTGAGACGCATAAAGGGAATTTTATTTTATTTTATTTTTTATCACCCCTCACCCCCATCCCCCCACCGCTTTCCCCCCGTTGGTGTCCATACGTTTGTTCTCTACATCTGTGTCTCAATTTCTGCCCTGCAAACCGGTTCATCTGTACCATTTTTCTAGGTTCCACATATATGCGCTAACATATGATATTTGTTTTTCTCTTTCTGACTTACTTCACTCTGTATGACAGTCTCTAGATCCATGCACGTCTGTACAAATGACCCAATCGCGTTCCTTTTTATGGCTGAGTAATATTCCATTGTATATATGTACCACATCTTCTTTATCCATTTGTCTGTCGATGGGCATTTAGGTTGCTTCCATGACCTGGCTACTGTAAATAGTGCTGCAGTGAACATTGGGGTGCATGTGTCTTTTTGAATTATGGTTTTCTCCGGGTATATGCCCAGTAGTGGGATTCCTGGGTCATATGGTAATTCAATTTTTAGTTTTTTAAGGAACATCCATGCTGTTCTCCATAGTGGCTGTATCAATTTACATTCCCACCAACAGTGCAGGAGGGTTCCCTTTTCTCCACACCCTCTCCAGCATTTGTTGTTTGTAGATTTTCTGATGATGCCCATTCTGACTGGTGTGAGGTGATAACCTCATTGTAGTTTTGATTTGCATTTCTCTAATAATTAGTGATGTTGAGCAGCTTTTCATGTGCTTCTTGGCCATCCATATGTATTCTTTGGAGAAATGTCTATTTAAGTCTTCTGCCCATTTTTGGATTGGGTTGTTTGTTTTTTTTTAATATTGAGCTGCATGAGCTGTTTATATATTTTGGAGATTAATCCTTTGTCCGTTGATTCGTTTGCAAATATTTTCTCCCATTCTGAGGGCTGTCTTTTTGTCTTGTTTATGTTTTCCTTTGCT
The DNA here is from genome assembly GCF_965194825.1 of Balaenoptera physalus. Taxonomy (NCBI): domain Eukaryota; kingdom Metazoa; phylum Chordata; class Mammalia; order Artiodactyla; family Balaenopteridae; genus Balaenoptera; species Balaenoptera physalus. Next base: position 14,284,742 of record NC_138886.1, read on the forward strand.
GTGCAAAAGCTTTTAAGTTTCATTAGGTCCATTTGTTTATTTTTGTTTTTATTTCCATTACTCTAGGAGGTGGATCAAAAAAGATCTTGCTGTGATTTATGTCAAAGAGTGTTCTTCCTATGTTTTCCTCTAAGAGTTTTATACTATCCGGTCTTACATTTAGGTCTCTAATCCATTTTGAGTTTATTTTTGTGTATGGTGTTAGGGAGTGTTCTAATTTCATTCTTTTACATGTAGCTATCCAGTTTTCCCAGCACCACTTATTGAAGAGACTGTCTTTTCTCCATTGCATATCCTTGCCTCCTTTGTCATAGATTAGTTGACCATAGGTGCATGGGTTTATCTCTGGGCTTTCTATCTTGTTCCGTTGATCTATGTTTCTGTTTTTATGCCAGTACCATGTTGTCTTGATTACTGTAGCTTTGTAGTATAGTCTGAAGTCAGGGAGTCTGATTCCTCCAGCTCTGTTTTTTCCCTTAAAACTGCTTTGGCTATTCGGGGTCTTTTGTGTCTCCAAACAAATTTTAAGATTTTTTGTTCTAGTTCCGTAAAAAATGCCATAGGTAATTTGATAGGGATTGCATTGAATCTGTAGATTGCTTTGAGTAGTATAGTCATTTTCACAATATTGATTCTTCCAATCCAAGAACATGGTATATCTCTCCATCTGTTGGTATCATCTTTAATTTCTTTCATCAGTGTCTTATAGTTTTCTGCATACAGATCTTTTGTCTCCCTAGGTAGGTTTATTCCGAGATAGTTTATTCTTTCTGTTGCAGTGGTAAATGGGAGTGTTGCCTTAATTTCTCTTTCAGATTTTTCATCATTAGTGTATAGGAATGCAAGAGATTTCTGTGCATTAATTTTGTATCCTGCAACTTTACCAAATTCATTGATTAGTTCTAGTAGTTTTCTGGTGGCATCTTTAGGATTCTCTATGTATAGTATCGTGTCATCTGCAAACGGTGACAGTTTTACTTCTTCTTTTCCAACTTGTATTCCTTTTATTTCTTTTTCTTCTTTGATTGCCGTGGCTAGGCCTTCCAAAACTATGTTGAATAATAGTGGTGAGAGTGGACAGCCTTGTCTTGTTCCTGATCTTAGAGGAAATGCTTTCAGTTTTTCACCATTGAGAATGATGTTTGCTGTGGGTTTGTCATATATGGCCTTTATTATGTTGAGGTAGGTTCCCTCTATGCCCACTTTCTGGAGAGTTTTTATCATAAATGGGTGTTGAATTTTGTCAAAAGCTTTTTCTGCATCTATTGAGATGATCATATGGTTTTCCTCCTTCAGTTTGTTAATATGGTTTTTCACATTGATTGATTTACATATATTGAAGAATCCTTGCATCCCTGGGATAAATCCCACTTGAGCATGGTGTATGATCCTTTGAATGTGTTGTTGGATTCTGTTTGCTGGTATTTTGTTGAGGATTTTTGCATCTGTATTCATCAGTGATATTGGTCTGTAATTTTCTTTTTTTGTAGTATCTTTGTCTGGTTTTGGTATCAGGGTGATGGTGGCCTCATAGAATGAGTTTGGGAGTGTTCCTTCCTCTGCAAGTTTTTGGAAGAGTTTGAGAAGGATGGGTGTTAGCTCTTCTCTAAATGTTTGATAGAATTCACCTGTGAAGCCATCTGGTCCTGGACTTTTGTTTGTTGGAAGATTTTTAATCACAGTTTCAATTTCATTCCTTGTGATTGGTCTTTTCATATTTTCTATTTCTTCCTGGTTCAGTCTTGGAAGGTTATACCTTTCTAAGAATTTGTCCATTTCTTCCAGGTTGTCCATTTTATTGGCATAGAGTTGCTTGTAGTAGTCTCTTAGGATGCTTTGTATTTCTGCAGTGTCTGTTGTAACTTCTCCTTTTTCATTTCTAATTTTATTGATTTGAGTCCTCTCCCTGTTTTTCTTGATGAGTCTGGCTAATGGTTTATCAATTTTGTTTATCTTCTCAAAGAACCAGGTTTTAGTTTTCTTGATCCTTGCTATTGTTTTCTTTGTTTCTATTTCATTTATTTCTGCTCTGATCTTTATGATTTCTTTCCCTCTGCTCACTTTGGGTTTTGTTTGTTCTTCTTTCTCTAGTTCCTTTCGGTGTACAGTTAGATTGTTTATTTGAGATTTTTATTGTTTCTTGAGGTAGGCTTGTATAGCTATAAACTTCCCTCTTAGAACTGCTTTTGCTGCATCCCATAGGTTTTGGATCGTCATGTTTTCATTGTCATTTGTTTCTAGGTTTTTTTAAATTTCCTCTTTGATTTCTTCAGTGATCTCTTGGTTATTTAGTAACGTATTGTTTTGCCTCCATGTGTTTGTGTTTTTTACATTTTTTTCCCTGTAATTCATTTCTAATCTCATAGCGTTGTCGTCAGAAAATATGCTCAATATGATTTCAGTTTTCTTAAATTTACTGTGGCTTGATTTGTGACCCAGGACGTGATCTATCCTGGAGAATGTTCCACGCACACTTGAGAAGAAAGTGTAATCTGCTGTTTCTGGATGGAATGTCCTATAAATATCAATTAAATCTATCTGGTCTATTGTGTCATTTAAAGCTTCTGTTTCCTTATTTATTTTCATTTTGGATGATCTGTCCATTGGTGTAAGTGAGGTGTTAAAGTCCCCCACTATTACTGTGTTACTGTCGATTTCCTCTTTTATAGCTGTTAGCAGTTGCCTTATGTATTGAGGTGCTCCTATGTTGGGTGCATATATATTTATAATTGTTATATCTTCTTCTTGGATTGATCCCTTGATCATTATGTAGTGTCCTTCCTTGTCTCTTGTAACATTCTTTATTTTAAAGTCTATTTTATCTGATATGAGTATTGCTACTCCAGCTTTCTTCTGATTTCCGTTGGCATGGAATATCTTTCTCCATCCCCTCACTTTCAGTGTGTATGTGTCCCTAGGTCTGAAGTGGGTCTCTTGTAGACAGCATATAGATGGGTCTTGTTTCTGTATCCATTCAGCAAGCCTGTGTCTTTTGGTTGGAGCATTTAATCTGTTCACGTTTAAGGTAATTATCGATACGAATGTTCCTGTGACCATTTTCTTAATTGTTTTGGGTTTGTTTTTGTAGGTTCTTTTCTTCTCTTGTGTTTCCCACTTCGAGAAGTTCCTTTAGCATTTGTTGTAGAGCTGGTTTGGTGGTGCTGAATTATCTTAGCTTTTGCTTGTCTGTAAAGCTTTTGATTTCTCCATCGAATCTGAATGAGATCCTTGCTGGGTAGAGTAATCTTTGTTGTAGTTTCTTCCCTTTCATCACTTTAAGTATATCATGCCACTCCCTTCTGGCTTGTAGAGTTTCTGCTGAGAAATCAGCTGTTAACATTATGGGTGTTCCCTTGTATGTTATTTGTTGTTTTTCCCTTGCTGCTTTCAATAACTTTTCTTTGTCTTTAAGTTTTGCCAATTTTATTACTGTGTGTCTCAGCGTGTTTCTCCTTGGGTTTATCCTGTATGGGACTCTCTGCGCTTCCTGGGCTTGGGTGGCTATTTCCTTTCCCATGTTAGGGTAGTTTTCAACTATAATCTCTTCAAGTATTTTCTCGGGTCCTTTCTCTCTCTCTTCTCCTTCTGGGACCCCTATAATGTGAATGTTGTTGCGTTTAATGTTGTCCCAGAGGTCTCTTAGGCTGTCTTCATTTCTTTTCATTCTTTTTTTTTTAGTCTGTTCCGCAGCAGTGAATTCCACCATTCTGTCTTCCAGGTCACTTATCCGTTCTTCTGCCTCAGTTATTCTGCTGTTGATTCCTTCTAGTGTAGTTTTCATTTCAGTTATTGTATTGTTCATCTCTGTTTGTTTGTTCTTTACTTCTTCTAGGTCTTTGTTAAACATTTCTTGCATCTTCTCCATCTTTGCCTCCATTCTTATTCCGAGGTCCTGGATCATCTTCACTATCATTATTCTGAATTCTTTTTCTGGAAGGTTGCCTATCTCCACTTCATTTAGTTGTTTTTCTGGGGTTTTATCTTGTTCCTTCATCTGGTACATAGCCCTCTGCCTTTTCATCTTGTCTATCTTTCTGTGAATGTGGTTTTTGTTCCACAGGCTGCAGGATTGTAGTTCTTCTTGCTTCTGCTGTCTGCCTTCTGGTGGATGAGGCTATCTAAGGGGCTTGTGCAAGTTCCCTCAGGGAATTTTAAAAATGGCTCCCAGTTTTGGTCTGTGCAGCAAGTGGAGGGTGGTCTGATTCACCGAGACAGAAGTCGTCGGAGTGCTGTAGCTGTGGGTTGCGGGCCTGGGGTGATAGAATGAAAGAGCCCAGCTTTCAGTTGACTTGGGAGGGCTGGTGGGCCATCAGAAATGTGTAGGTTGGGCAGGTTCGGAGCTCTGGGCCTGAGAAATAGCCACGGGACTAGGCACCTAGTGGCCCCCGAAAACCTTAGTAAGGGGTGGTTCTGGTGGCCTAGCAGGGTGAGAAGCAGATTGCCTTAGGCTTAGGAAAGGGTGGGAAGTGAGGAAGTAGATAAGGAGCTAGAAAACATTTCCCAGAAGGTTGTGTGGGGAAAAGGACTGCTGTATAGGGAGCATCTGGAACGTTCAGAGAGACACGGCCGGGCTTAAGAGGGTGTCGAGGAGGAACAGCTTGGCACTTGTCAGTCAGAGGAGGGACCTGCCAAGACACAAATCTGCAGGCTGGGGGATAAACGGAGGTGCTGTTATCTGGACAGACACTTTGAGTCCTGTTTTATAAGGTTGGCACGAGCGTGTTGACTGTGCGACCCGAGGAAGTGTATTCATTTTCTCCCTGGGTGTACTTTCAGGACGTGAAGAAGTCCCGCTTGCCCATCCTGATGAAACCATCACGGTCACTAGGGAGCGTGTGCCGGCTCCCTGCCCCCCAGGAGGTGGTGGCCCAGCAGCAGGGGGAGCTGAAGGAGTTTAAAATTTGCAACAAGCAACGCCACCAGAAGTTAATTCTGGCTGAAGCAGTGATGGAGGGGAGGCCAGCGCCAGACAAAGCGCTCCTGAAAGGTAAGCACCAAGGAAACCGTATCCTCTGCGAGAAGATGAACGGCCTGACAGGGCGGCCAGAAATGTCAGCCGTGTTGTTTGGAATTGCAATACGTTTGAGTATAAATTTCATGAATTGCAGTGACTAATCTTGACTCTTGACAAATATACAATCGAGGGAACACGATAAGGAAAACTCATTTGTTGCTTTCATTTTATTCCAGAGGGGGCAGAGGGGGACTGGTCGTGCTCCCAGGCCTTGTGAGGTCACTGCCCCCTTCACTTGCAGTTGTCTGGGGGCTCCCTCTGTGGAGGCCTCAGTCGTCTTTGCAGGGTTCTCTGGATGGCCAGGCCGCAGTTGTTCGGGTCCTTCGGGGCTCATTCCAAACCCTACTGCCCTTATGCCTTCTAGAAGTGACCTGCCTCCCTACTCACTTGGAACCTGCTGTCTTTGCTCTCCTGGGAGCTCCCCAAGTAGAGAGCCTTGGGGTTACAGAGTATCAGGGTGAGACTCCTGGACTTGGAGGGAGCACGTCAGTGGGATCCTCTAGCCCGAGACAGTGGTGCTTAAGCGATGTTGCCCCTTTGAGAGTCTGAGGAAAGCTGAGGGCCTTCTCATGCGTGTAGCACCGTCCACCATCTTTAGCGCGCTCGTGAATCCACAGGAGCACTTCTGTTGACTCCTGATTTTGAACTTCTGCTCTAAGCGAATGACAGCAGCACACAGTAACAAGAACGGCAACAGTGATCTTTTATGTATTTATTCGGAAAGGATGTATCAGGTCCTCCTGTGTGCCAGGCACTAGGGAGATAGCGAACAAAAGAGACCGAGTCTGTGTCCAGCTTGTATATCACAGGGGGAGGAAGACAGTAAGCCGTGAGCAGATGTATCGTGTGTGAAATGATCGGTGCTGTGGAGGGAGATAAAGCCGGTGAAGGACACGGGTAATGTGGACCGGGGGTCGGGTTTGCTAAGTTACGTGGAGTCGTAGAGAGCGCCTCCCCGATGAGGCGATATTCGGGCGGAACCAGGAGGAGGAGGGGTCAGGGAGGTGGTAGACCCGCTAGGCCCTCATAGGCCAGTCTAGGGCTTTGGCTTTTACTCCGGGTAAGATTGGAAACGGCCAGAGAGTTTTGAGCAGCAGAGTCACGTGATCTGACTTATGCTTTAACGCAGGGATTGGCAAACTGTGACCTGTGGGCCAGGCTCGCTGTGGGTTTTTGTAAAGTTTTATGGGAGCACGGCCCCCTGCGTTCATTTGCGCATTGTCTGTGATGGCCTTTTCGCTGTGATGCAGGGTTGAGTAGTTGTGATGGAGACCCTGGGGCTTGCAGTCTCAAATATTCATTATTTGGCTTTTGAAGAAAAGTAGGCTGGCCTCTGCTTTAAAGGGTCACTTTTAACGTGAACCATGGGAAGGATGGAGATGTCATACCCTGAGATGGAAGGATTGAGGAGAGCCAGGCTCGGGGGTCCTCAGGGGTCTGGTTTGGAACTCTTGAGATGCCTGTTGCAGGAGAGGTCTGGGCCAGCTCAGCATGTTGCTGGTATCTGAAGCTCTGAGGCTTGGAGACAAAGGAGGGTAGGTCTGGGAACCGAGCCTGGGCCTGAGAAGGAGCAGCCAGTGGGGTGGGCGGCCCAGGGAGTATGGCCTCCCGAAGCCGAGTGGAGAGCAGATTAGCTGTGTTGGATATGCTAGTGAGACAAGTAAGTCAAGGACTGGGGCTTGGCCTTGGGATTTAGCGCTGGGGGAGTCCTTTGGGGACCTTGAAGGGCGCTGTTTCCATGGAGCGGGCAGGGCTACTGGCATGGGTTCCGGAGAGAATGGAGGAGAGAAATTGGATACAACAAGAATAGGCAACTCGAGGGGGGGTTTGCCATAGAGGGGTGGAGAGGAGCAGGGCAGTCGGGGGCCACAGTGGCCATGAATCTCGAGGGATTCCATGACTCGGGACGGTGGGCGTCTGCAGGAAGGCGGGTGTTGTCAGTGGTGTAGTCTCACGGCATGAGCTGCGAAGCCGGAGTTCTTAGGGAAGAGAGAGAATGGTCTGGAAGTGTCAGTGAAGAGCGAAGGTGCTCACACATTTCCAGGCCCGTAGTACAAGGGGAAGAAACGTCCACTCCTGGGTAGCTCGCAGGAGAAGCAGTGTTTGCTGAGGAAGGGTGGGAGACCGAGGTGGACGACTGCGTCCGAGCGGGGGGTTTTCAGAGCGGTTCAGGCCTGGGAGGTGACTGGGGGCCTCGGCCTGCCCGTGGTGGTAAAACAAAACGAGTGCCCGTTACTTACTGAGCCCCGCTGTCCACTTTATGTACATGATCTTGTTGAATCCTCCTAACAGTCCTCTGAGGCAGGGACGCTAATTATTCCCATCTGATCGTTGAGGCAGCAGTTTCAGAGATAAAGGGACTTGGCTACGGTCACACTGTCGCTGACATCCCAACCCGGATCGGAACCAGCCTGCCTGATTTCAGAGCCTTTACTTTTCCCCTACTGTTTCTGGGAGCCTAGTACATGATACCGTGCGTATGGATTTTACGTTGAGCCCCGTAGCCAGAGGTATTTTCTGTTTAATCTTAGGTTCTCTTTTGGGTTTACCACAGTTGAGGTTTTAAGATAAGTTGGGCTTTGGTAGGATTGCTCTTCCCTCCCTCCTTCCTTTCCCAGCCTCCCTCCTCCATCCATCTACCCATCCGGGCACCTGTTCACTCACGCAGTGAATATTCCCCGAGCGCCTCTGTGGTCCTGGCGTCACGCACAGGGTGTAGGGGAGAGAGGGGAAGAAGATGCAGTCTCTGCCTTCTGAGGGCTCCCTGTCTCCTGGGGCGGGGACAGTGCCGTGTGAGCAGGACAGGGACCGCGGCACAGCTGGCTGAGCCGCACAGAGGCCCTGGCACCTTGCCCAGGGCTTGCCATTTGCGCTTAACAATGTTTTGATTTCTTGCTGAGACCCTGGGGTGCCTCAGCCAGGGGCTACTCCTGCAGCTGCCTGGAAGGCCCCTGAGGCCCCTCTTCTTGGGAAAAGCGGGCATGAGTCTATAGAATTCATTTTCTCACTCACGGTTTTTCAAGAGCCTGGACTTCAACCGTTTCAGACAAGCTGCAGTATATTTATGCTTTTTATGTCCTGTTATGGCAGCTCGATAGATTAATTTTATCTTATGAATTGCATTTTGCCTCCCCAGTGTTTTTATTTTCCCTGTTGTGTCTTTGTGTTCTTCTTAGTTGCTTGGCTAAGTTTCAAGCCTGTGGTTTTACCTGCTTTTCTTTCTCTTTGTGGATGCCTGTAGCCCAGCCCCTCGTGGGAGCAGCCTACCGGGACAGCCCGGGAGAGCGAGAAGGACCCCAAGCCACGCCCTGTGTCTGGAGAGACAGGGAAAGGGCCGAGGATCAACAGGCCAGCTGCGAGACCGGTCAGAATTCACCCGCTATGCCTATTGAACCGCTACTTTGTGCCGGGCGCCATTTGGGGTGTTTTATTACAAAAATTATTACTAAGCCCTGCAACAGCCATCCTAGGGCGTCATCACTGTGCCCATGTGACACTTGAGGAGGCTGAGGGTTTTGAGAGTCAGGGTGTAGTCGGGTGTCGGAGCTTGCAGTCCATTTGTCTGGCACTTTTCTACCAGGCAGCGGCCTGGGCTCTGGTGGTTCAGCCTCAGAGGACTCAGTGCCTGCCCACAGGGGCCTCGCCCTCAGCCAGCCGTCCTCAGCGTCCCCGCAGTGCTGGCTGGTGTGAGGTGGGCACGGTCGGCCTCCCGCCGCCCGGGGGCTGGGGTGGACGAGGGGCAAGCCTGAGCTGACACCTGGTTTGGGGGTTTGTCAGGTGGGTCAGTGGGAAAGGTACAGAGACGTGAGCGAGGCCCCAGGCAAGCTGTATCCTTCTTAGAATTATGAAGTATCACAGGCATACAGATAAGCACAAAGAATAATAACAATATTCATGATCCCATTCAACCACAAACAGATGCTTACATTTTTTCTTTTACCTTAGATTCCTTTTCCCCCTTAATTAAAAAAAAATAAAATCACCATTAAGGTGGCCCTGATTCACTCTGTAAGAAATCGTTGTCTTCAGGATGCTAAATTTGTCATGGGGAAATCCAGTCTCTGGGGAAATACTGTGCTGTGGGCCCTGTTCCCAATGGCGTATGCTTCCCAAGGCCTCCAGTCAGTGCGCTGAATGCGTGGTCACAGGCTTCCGCGTGTTCTGGGCTTTGAGGAGAAAGCCACTCTCCCAGATAATCAAGTGCCCTTTAGCTGAACTGTAGGAAGGTCCAGAACTGCACTGTTTCCTATAATGTAAATAAATGGGCCTGGGGACATCTTTTGATTTCTCGTTCGTGGTTAGTCGGTTACTAAAAGCTTCTTGACTGATTGGCAGTTTCCCCTTTCCTCTCACATCCCCATCATGAGTGACCTTTTTTCCTTTTTCTTATTGTGCTTGCCTCTGCCTGAATTTCCTCCCTTTAACTGTTGACCAGCTGATGCCTCATCCTTCTGGTCTCTGCTTAAACGTCACTTTCCAGGGAAGGCCTTCCTGAACATTCCCATCAGCCCGCCATGTTTTGGTCTCGTAGCGACTTTGCTCAGTGACTGCCCTGCACGAGGCTGGTACTGCCTGTGATGGCTTCACTGCTGGCTCTTCCTCAGTAGCTCCTGGACAGAAACTTGAGAAATGGGTGAAGGGGGTGCCACAGTCATTACTGGCCTTCACATCGAGGGTTGAGGACTGTCTTTCCTTGTTATGCCCCCCTGAGACGGGGACCCCAGTTGCAGGAGGGATATATCAGGAGGCAGTATTCAGGCGGTTGGACCACCAGGCTTGGACAGGGGGCTCTGCTGCTTACTAGCCCTGAACCTTGGGCAAGTTCTTATCTCTAAACATCAATTTCCTCTTTTGTAAAATGGGGTTATGAGTGACGCCTCACAGGGTTGTTGTGACGATTAAATGGACGGCATAGGTGAGGTGCTGGGTGCCTGGGCCAGGCCCCAGCACATAGTTATGTGTCCTGACGCCTTGATACACCTGCAGGTTCACACTGTACACTACGGCTTATCCTCCATCTCTCACACCCTCTCACACCTTCTCAAGTCAAAATTACGAGTGTCAAGTGTCTGAGTGTGTTGTAAGGAGCAGAGTTTAAAGTGGAGGTCTAAGTGTGGATGTGAGGATGACACCTCCCAGTCATGATGAGGGGGTGTGTGTGTGTGCGCGCGCGCGCGTGTGTGTCTAAACAGTCTGTGTCACAAAAGGACACATGTACAGGGCTTACATTTGTCTTTGCCTCATGATTACTTAACGAAAGTCATCAGAACTGATCTTTATTCCCATGAGTGAAATCACTTCTTGCCATGAAATTCCATTATCGTGAGGTTGTTATAGCAAAGATATTTCCTTATCTTCGAGTGTGAGTCACTGGAAAAAAGCCTTGTTGAGATTTCTCCCTCTGTGTCTCTTACACTCGTTCAGCCAGCAGGACTTACTGAGTACCTTCTCTGCTCCAGGCCCCATGCCAGACACTGGAGAAACAGGTGAATGGCATGGTCTCCACCCTAAAGGACCTCAAGAGATGAGTTTTCCTAACAAATTTTGTGCACTAAAAATGCTCTATCAGGAGTGCTTCCTTGAGGTCACGTAGCAGCAGCTTTCTAAAATAAAAAAGTTTATTTTATGGTATTTGCATCATGAGCAGAGAGACAAGAATGGGCTGAAAGCCACGAGGAGCAGCCGCAGAACCCAGAAATTGGAACATACAGTCTGACAAGGATTTGTATGTGCCTTTCCTTCTGAGAGGTCTCCTAGGTCATCTCATCCAACCCACATTGCTGCCCTGGCAGTGTTTCCCCAAGTCCACAAGGCTTTGTTCACGAGCCTCCTGTGATAGGCATCCTCTTCCATCTTTGAACACTTTCAGGGAAGCAAAGGATATTCGTATTAGTTGGTCTCCTTCGCTGCTGTGTGCCAGACACTGTTAGCCTTTTTGCGGATATTGTCCCATTTGATCCTGAAAACAAAACAGAAGCCTTAGCCTTCGCAGTGATTGATGTTCTCTCCATTTTGCAAATGAAGCTACTGAGGCTCAGAGAGGCTAAGTCACTTGCCTAAGGTCACACAGCTAGTAAGTGGCAGAGCCAGAGTTTGAAACCAGATCCGTTGGATTTCAGAGATGGGTTTTTCTACTATATTCTGCTGCCTCTTAAGTATTCAAACCACTCCTTGTATTGAGCTGAGCTTTCCCTGGACAGCAGGCATTGTGGTATGTGGTTAAGGACAGAAGCTCTAGACTCAGGCCTGACCTTGAAACCTCACAACAGCACATAAGACATCTCTTTGGGGAAACTGAGGCTCTGGGCAGTGAGTTACTTGCCTAACGCTGTGCAGCCAGCAAGTAGCAAAGCTGGGTATGCGCCCTCTTCTCTTTGGCTTCAAAGCTGCGTATTCTTTCTGCAGTACCATTCCGCCTCCCACAGGAGTTTGGCCACATACCTGGGGATTTAAACTAGCTGTAAGGAGATATTTCCTGGTAGGATTGTGAGTCAGTGAAACAGCTTGCTACAGGGGACATCACGGCATCTCTGGAAACTTGTCGATGTGGAAATGAGAGGACGACTCTCATCTGCTGTGGATTTTAGAATTACTGGTTTTTGATGTTCCTTCACTCATTCCCCAGTGTTTTTTCAGCCCTTCATTTACACCAGGTCTGGGCTGGGTACTGAACGAGGCACTGAGAATGTGAAGATGAAAGGCCAGTCCCTGCTGGGAAGGAACTTGCAGTCCAGAGAGGGAGAGAGGAACCCAAGTAACTAAGTGCTGTGTAAATAAATGAATAAGCCAATTGTCAGTCATATGCTAACACCGAGCACGTGGTACGTCTGTCTCTGGTGTTATGTATAAGGTGCTGTGGAAGCACAGAGGGGAGTGACTGTTTTGCATAGCTTGAAGATGGGCTTGCAGAGGAGAGAAAATCAGATCTAGGTGTTGAAGGATGAAGAGGAGTTCACTGAGGAGGAGTTAAGTAGGGAGCCAAGCATATTCCAGGCAGCGGGAACAGCACATGCAAAAGCATGGAGGCACGAGCAGCCTGGTGTGTGCAGGGACTTATGGTTAATTTAGCAGGGACTCTCCATAGGTGGTGCCAGGGGATGTTCCTGAACAGGTTGCCTGGAAGTAGATCAAGCAGGGTCTCAGATGCTGTGAGAAGAAGTTTCGATTTAATCCTCAAGATAGCGGGGATATGGATGAGTTTTAGGTGGTGGTTATCGTGGTTGAATTCACTTTTTAGAACAGTCGCTCTGAGGAAGAGGATGGATTGAGAGGGAAGAGGGAAGGCCAAGAGCCAGGCGGGCTTGGTGGGAGGCTCCCGCAGTGGTTTCTGCTTGGCGGTGGCTGTGAGGAAGGACCGAGGGGATGGATTTCAGCAGTGGAGATGGAGACACCGACATAAATGTGTTTTGATTTTCAGACTCCGAAATTTACCAGCCTGATGACCTTGCCATCTTTCCACCATGCGAAGAGAATCCTTCTGAAGATTTTCCAGGCCCCACTTCCGTAGCTACATACTTGAGTCCTAAGAGTCAGTTTTCCGCTAAAGTCAGCGTGGTTGAGACCGATCAGCTGGAGAACAGAGATACCTCAAATGATAAAGAAACCTTAAAACGGAAAATCTGTGACTTGGAAACCGAGCTCGAGGTCTACCGGAACTTCATATTGCAGCTTCAAAAGCACTCCCAGTTCAGTGAGGCCATCGTCACAGTTTTGTGTGGGAGAGAAGGGGCCCAGGACGGCTTGAACAAGTCCAAGGGCAGTACCGACGAAGAAGAAGTGACCTTTTCACGTTTGCACCAAGTACGTTACGTGAAACACATGAAACTCCTCCACCCGCTGGCCCCAGAGATGATTGATGGCAGGGCGCTGGAGAGCCTTAGGCTGCAGCTGGTGGACCGGGAATATGAACTGCAGAAGGAGCAGAATTTGAACCTGGAACTTTTCGGTGAAATCCATAACCTGCAGAATAAGTTCAGAGATCTCTCACCCTCAAGGTACGTCCCACCTGTCTTCTCCCACGTTTAAGCCTGCAGTTCCCCAACTTGCCACTAGGTCGGCGCCCCTGAGCTAAAAGGGAATGCTGCCCTGTGATGGGGGTCCGGTGTGTGCTGGGGAAGGCTTGAAGGCACCGTTAAGGCAGCTACGCCTACGGGGAAGTGACATGTGAGGCTACAAGGAACAGTGGCTGTGCACATACTAGTCTGTGTCTTCTGAAATTGGCCAAGCAGGTTTTGCCCTCCTCAGGCTGGGGACTCGGGGTAAAGGTTTTATACCAGTCACTTGGTGAGTTATAGTAAGTTTGCCGAATGGCAGTGTTTACCCCTGACCCTGTTAATGGCTTTTACTGTGATGGCGGGAGGGCGGGTGGTGAGGTGGAGGGGTTCGGTGGGGAGAGGGCGGTGCTGAAACTGATGTCCTAGGCAGGGTGGGAGGAAAAGAAATACCGGCCACATCTTTACCCTTCAAGGTAATCTTAGAGAAATAGCCTGTGTTGAAAGAGAAGAATCTTCAGGTCACGAAGATACGTTTTACGGGCATAGATATATACAGTTTTGCTTCACAAGATTCGACAGACGTGGGATCATTTGTAAAGCTGACCTTCATTTGTCACTAATTTGAGACAAACACATTGTTCTGAATTGTCAGGAGCCAGAGTGCATGTTTCAAGACTTCCCAGACAGTGTGGTTGAAGGCAGCTGGTATTTAGTGAAAGGCAGTTTGGTCAGACCCCTGGTCAGGCACTTTTCTTACTTAATCCTCACAGTCACCTGAGAACGAGGTGTTCTTAAACCATGTGTTTGTAGGTGAGGCAGTGGGGCCCCAGAGAGGCTGCCGTGACTGAGAAGGTGGCCTGGGGGGGTTCGCAGAGCCAGCTGGTCTGACCCACGGTATCCCGTGCTGATGCTTGGGCTCTTTCCCATCCATTAAACCGGCCCCACCTGCAGTGCTGCTGTCACGTGATCTCTCTGTGCTTACGTGGGGTTGAAGGTGGTCACCAGTCATCATTGCAGGGAACGGGGAGCACGGCGAACGGAAGGGTAAGGGTCTCTGGCAAGCCACTCTGTGGCCAGCTTCCTGTGCCCACAGTTGGTAAGGAAGACAGAGCCACGCTTTCCTGAACTTGCGTTTTTCTCAGTGCCGACTAATACTTGTGGGCTCACATAGGGAAAGACGGATGTTGTATGGACAGAGTTGGGCTTTTTTTTTTTTTTTTAACACCTTTATTGGAGTATGATTGCTTTACAATGTTGTGTTAGTTGCTGCTGTATAACAAAGTGAATCAGCTATACGTATACATACATCCCCATATCCCCGCCCTCTTGCATCTCCCTCCCACCCTCCCTATCCCACCCCCCTGGGTGGTCACAAAGCACCGAGCTGATCTCCCTGTGCTATGCGGCTGCTTCCCACTAGCTCTCTGTTTTACATTTGGTAGTGTACATATGTCCATGCCACTCTCTCACTTCGTCCCAGCTTACCCTTCCCCCTCCCCGTGTCCTCAAGTCCATTCTCTACGTCTGCGTCTTTATTCCTGTCCTGCCCCTAGGTTCGTCAGAACCATTTTTTTTTCCTTTTCGGATTCCATATATGTGTGTTGGCATACGGTATTTGTTTTTCTCTTTCTGACTTACTCTGTATGACAGACTCTAGGTCCATCCCCCTCACTGCAAATAACAGAGTTGGGCTTTGAAGGCAGAGCTGTGTTTGAGTGAGAAGTCTTCACTGTTTAACCAACCTGCCATCTCCAAGAGTCAGTTTCCTCTCCTGTAAACGGGGTGTTCATACAGTTGTTGCGACATTGAGAGGAACAGATAACTTTAAAAAAAACACTTAATTCAGTGGCTGACAGGTCATAGACCCTCCGTAAATGTTAGTTAGGATTATTATTACCCTCTGACCTTTCACGTGAGAGGAGAGAGTCCTGTTTTTGTTTTCCTGCCTTACAGTTTCTTCTCTGTCCTTCGTGAGAATTTGTGCTGGGTCCCCTGACCCTTGGAGCACTCGTTTCTACAATTTGGAGGAGTATTTTTGAAGAGTGAGTGGAAACTAATTGATCTCCCGAGTACTTGCCAATCTGTACTTTAATTGGGGACTTCGTAAGGTTAAAAATATTGCAGAACAGCCTTTGTTCCAGCATTTGTTGGCTGTTTTGAAATCGAAGGAGGAGTGACCTTGTACAGTTGCAATTTTTCTAAAAGTATAGATACTTGCATAGCTGCAGGCTTTTCAAAATTGTGCTCTGTCATTTCTCCAGTTAAAGTCATGGAAATTCAATTCTAAAACGGTCCAAGCATTTTCTTTTCCCTCCTTTTATCAGATACGATTCGTTAGTTCAGGCCCAAGCCAGGGAGCTCTCCCTTCAACGACAGCAGATTAAGGACAGCCACGGCATCTGTGTCGTTTATCGTCGGCACATGAACGCCATGATCAAGGCCTTTGAGGAGCTGCTGCAGGCCAGCGACGTGGATTGCCGCGTGGCCGAGGGTTTCCAGGAGCAGCTGACTCAGTGCGCGGAGCTGCTGAAGCAGTTGGAAAAGCTGTTTCTCAAGGGTAAGTGGGGCGGGGGACTGCGGATCTTAAGACCCATCAGGACTTGATCCAGGACTTCTTGGAGGGGCCCAGGAGGGATGGACTCCTTGGCCTCACCTTCCGCCCCTCTGCCCTGGTGAGGTGATGGCAGAGCCCCACTGGCCGCTGCTTCCTCCTGGTGGTCACCTCCGCGTGGTTGGCACTCTGCAGTGTTCCAAACCTGGGGTCCGGTGGAGGGGCCTCAGGGGCCAGGCTGGTGAGGCGTGGCCACGTGGTTGCCAGTTCCTGCAAATTTTCAAGAGAAGATGGAAACCAGGGTTTGGCAGGTAAAGACTTGTGGATTTTAAATGTTGGCAGCAACAAACAAAACAAGCAAACAAGAAAACCCAAACTTTCATCGGTTAACAACATATTCAAGGGTCAGAGGTGGTCAGAGATAGGATGAAAGACAACCTTTGCTACGTGCTAGGTACTTGAATAGATGTTATCGCGTTACAATTAAAAAATAATAAATTTGCACTTTTTTGAGATCTCAACAAAGATCTCCCTTATACCTTCATCCAGCTTCATCCGTTTTGCCATGTTTGCTCTCTCATTCTCTCTAGATAGACACACACATACATATACACACACACACACACACACATTACTGACAATCTTTCCCAACCCTCTGAGAGTGGATGCGGTTGCTCCTTCTTCCCTGGGGAATCTCGTCCTCCCTTGGCTCCTAAGAGGACACCATTCAGAGTCAGTACTCCCGCCCACCCCACTGGCTGCCCCTTTGAAGCCCTGCCTTCAGCGCCGGTTCCAGATCTGAACCTGAGCGGGTTTCCCCCTCCCTGCCACCACGGCTCCAGCTGGCTGCCGTCACCTCGCCTGGGTGCTTGCGGTCCTCTCCTCTGGCCTCTGTGCTTCCACCCTTGTCCCACAGCGGTCCGTTTTCACTGTAGTCAGAGTGGCCTTTACAAAGTGTAAGTCAGGTCATGACCACTCTCTGCTCAGAATCAAAGGCTTTCCTTTGTGAGTCATGAGGGTCAAGTTAAATCATGGATGTGAGGCCTTGGCAGAGTGCATGGCTCGTTGCACGGCCCTGGAGTCCTGAGTGCTTACTCGCATCTGTACTTGTGAGCCTGGGGGCTTCATCCTCAGAACAACTTGATTTATGTGAGGAACTTGGCCTTAACAGAGGGAGGTCAGTTGCTCAAAGTCACAACTGACATGGCAGAACCTGGATTTGACCTCAGTCTTCGTGCCTTCATACATCCACACAGATGGGTCACGAGGGTCCACGTGTGTTCAGTGTGATGCCAAGATAGAACATGGCCTTCTGGGCCCAGGAAATGTTTTTCGTCCATTTTTAAAAAGGGCCCCACCGCTTAGGCGCGTCGCAGGCTGATTTTCTAGTACCAGCTCCTGGGACCTCTGACACAGGAGCACTTGACTTTTTCCAGCTTTACGAAATCCACTCTTTTTCTGGCTAAGGTTTTCCAAATAAGCTAGTTTCCATTTTATTATTGGAGGGATAAGTGGGTCCTCAAGAGAGAGCTGTGTCTTCCTGGCCCGAGGCATTTTCCATCTGTCTCTTTTCTTCCTACAGGCCCTCAACCTGGGAGTGGGAGGCTGAGAGAGACTGCCTCTGGCACCAGATGCCCTCCCTCCCTCATCCACCTGCCTCCCCTTGATTTATTTTTTAGTTATTTACCTTGACAAGCCCAAGGAGATCTCACTTCTTGTTTCCTATGGGTTCTGGAAGCAGAAGCATTTCGGGCTTAGCAGACAACACAAACACAGAACTTAATTCTCTTCTACAAAAGGCATAAAAGTCTCAGGAACCTCACTACAGCAGCTCTTTTTCGTAGAGAATAAAATGTAACAGAGGTGGGTCTTTCTGGGATGCCATCTGAAGAGTCTGGCTCCTGAATTATGAAATGAGCTTACCATAAAGTAATTTTATATTTGAGGTAGTTGCGTAGCATGAGTTCTTAAAAAATTTAAATGTAGCCCTTTTTTTTTTTTTTATTAATACAAAGCGGTACATGTTTATTGTGGAATAGCAGATAAGCGAATACTCCCGTAATTACATCATTTATACAGCAAAACATGAACACCCTGGAGTGTATACTTTCCAGACCTTTTTTATATGTATGTGTATTTTTGGTGGAAGTAGGACGATTTGCAACCTCTCCCTTTGTTCAGTTATAGATAATAAATGTTAATCTACGTTGTAGGTTTTAGTGGCTGCAGAGCATTCTTTTGTATGAATGTACCATAATTAATCATTCCCCATTAGATGGATATTTAGGTCGTTTCCAGTTTGGGGCGATGATAAAGGACAGTGGATTGGAATCTTTGTGCATATCCTTGCTATTTCTTTAATGATATTTAATTGGTAGAACCCAAGAAGTAGGATGGTGGTGTGCTTTCTTAATGCGGGTAAGGATTAGAGCTGGGATTCTTGCCTCGCTCCATAGGCTAGGGAGTTCACTAGGGGTCTGGAGCCCCGCAAGATTTTGTGAGTGTGGGTGTTTTTCTGGGGTGACAGTCTATAAATTGTAGATTCTCAAAGCGGGTTGAGACCCCAGATAGATCAAGGACTGGTGTTGCAGTCCCAGCTTTTCCACCATATCCTTGTCCGTGGTACCTCCTGAGAGCAGTAGCATGAATCAGGAAGGCCGTGGTTTTGTCTTCAGGTGTTTTTGAGTGAGTGCCGAGGAAGGAGAAGGTGAGGTAGTCCCTGTCCTCAGCGCGCTCACCGTGTGTGTCAGGGTTTAGCCACGTGAGTAGAAGACAGTGCTGGGATCCCTTCCCTTGGTGCTCCTTTGCCACAGGGATGAACCCGAAACATCCATTTCTTTTTTTTAAATTAATTTTTATTGGCGTGTAGTCGCTTCACAATGCTGTAGTAGTTTCAGGTGTACAGTAAAGTGAATCAGTTAAACATATACATATATCCACTCTCTTCTGGACCGAAGCATCCATTTCTTTCAAGGGCTTCCACGGTCTGCCTTTTCCAGCCCTCTAACCTTGGAATGATAATGATGATTATGAAGGAGAACCAATGAGGAGGGCTGGTCTTACTGTATGCCAGGCATTGTTCTCAGCCTACTATTTAATATCCTCATTTAATAATGAGGAACAGAGAGGTTAATTTACTTGCTCAAGGTCACACAGGAGGTGGCCGAGTCTGGATTTGAGCCCAGGCAGCTTGTTTTCACAGCCAGACCTGACCCCCATGAGGTCATGCCCCTCACACTCCTGTCAAATTGGGTGTCCTTGTCAACCATTTCCGTGGGCCTGGCTTTGCATTTCCCCACTTCTGGGACTTTGTTCAAATAAGTCCTTTTCTAAAAGGCTTTTACTCCCTCTCCGCTTCTAGAAATTCTGCCTGTCCTCCAGGAAGCTTCCTTTGTTCACTTCAAGTAAAAGCAAACCTATTCATTTTCTTTGTTTCCGGGTTGTTTGTAGCTCACATATGGCATCACGTCTGGCCTTGTGATGGGGGCCATGTGCTGGGGTGGAGAGAACAGACTCTTTGGAACCAGACAGGCCTGAGTTCAAATCCCAGCTTTGTGGTTAAGGGTCAGATTTCCTCTCTGAGGTAATAGCACCTGTCTGGCAGAGTTATTGGTGAGGATTAAATGAGATTATTAAAACATCTGGTGTCCTGCCTGGCCAGTAGTGGGAGCTCAGGAGGTGACAGCAATGATTTCTTGTGGGCATATTTTATTTCTTCAGAGCGTAAGCTCCTGGAAGGTGGGGGACCTGGTCTTGTCCGGGCCTCCCAGCCTGGGAAGGGACCAGACAAGTAGTGCCCAGTCGGGATTTGATGATGCTGCCGGGAGTTTTATGTGGTATGGACCTGGTTCCGGGGTGCCCTTGGATGAAATGTGCTCTGCCTCTGTCTGGCCCACATAGTTGAGCTTGGAGGGGGGGCACTGTGGACTCCAAAGGGAGGCTTCCAGGAGGAAAGGATATTGGAGCTCAGTCTTCCACACTGGGAGGAGTCACAGCTGGTGGGAAAGGGCATCTTAGGAGTGGTGATGGGGCGTGCAAGCTCTGGTTAGCTATGTGAGCCAGGCTGTCCGATAGAATGGAGGACTTTCTCTCCTGAGTATCTGTGGAATCTGCCCTCCACACAGCACCTTAGCTTCTTCTTACCTTTATAAAGCAGTTCTTTCCTGCCTGAAAGATCTGGATCAGGTGTCACCTCCTGTAAGTTCTCTCGTGGTCCAGGCTGGATCGTGCTTGTCTCCTCTGTAGGTCCTCCCCCAGCATCCGATGCTGCCTCTGTCACAGCGCTGTCGTGTAGTTGTCTTTTGGGTCCACCGTCCCCACTCAGCTGTCAACTCACTGGGGGCAGGCCCCTCATTCATCTCTGTATCCTCAGTGTCGGGCACAGGCACCCAGGAGGAGGACTGTAAATATTTAATATGAATTACCAGTGAGATGGAAAGGAAGAAACATTTGGGTCATGTAGGAGATGCCAGGCTCTGATACTTGAACTTAATTTTGTACGATTGATGGGTTTTGACCTAGGGAGTACCATTTCAAAAGAGGCTTCTTGCGTGGTGGCCGAGTACAGAAGGGTCAGTGAGGGGAGGGGACTGAAGGCGGGTCCATCAGTTACAAGCCTGTCCTGCATCGTGATTCTCGGCTTGTTCAGCTATGTGTCGGGTAACTAGATGTCTCTTTATTTGGAAAGATGAAACCCCCCCACTGCCACATACTCCACAGCTTTTTAGGTGTAGCAATAAGATTCGCCTGAGAGATGGGAGAGTGTTTCCATGACGTGCTTCCTAAGCTTCTGGAATAGCCTGACAGATGGTACCCTGTCACCTGTGTGAAGGCAGATTCCACCAAGAAATTCAGTGCATCAGTTGTACCGACGATCTCCCTATGAGTCCCACAGTAACACTTTGTCACTTGGTTTTAAAGAACTCTGTGGTGGAAGCGAAACGAGTGGAGTACAATTGTTGAGTCACTACAAGCTCCCCAAAGCATCTCTGGTTTGAAGAAGGGGAGCCCAGGGTTGCTGGTGGCATCCGGGTCATGGCCTCCCTCTGTGGTCGTGGACTTTGTTAGGAATCGAGGAGAGTTTTTTTTGCTGGTTTTAAGATGAGTTTACGGTTAGCTGAGCCAGAGTGCTTGGAGCCTGTGCTGGGCCAGTTGTAGTTCCTGAGGCACGTGCCTCTGAAGAACGACGGGAAATGTGAAGCAGATGTCGCGTTACTGCTTGCCTGGCTAGTACATGTAGAGCCCTGAGCTCTTTGGAAGGCTAGGCTGGGGCAGACGGCCCATCCTTAGGGTCTAAGGGCCAAAATTGTATCATTAACTGAACATCAGTAAGCAGCCCTGTGCAGGTGTGAGAGGAAAACGCCAAGTGAGTTCTTCTTCTAAGGTACACTCAGCCATGCCCGTTCATGTGGGACTTGGAATGTCAGGGTCTTGGAATGTGACCAGTCAGGGGTATCAGATGTAGATTCCCCTATTGAGGCGGGATGCAGAGGACAGAGAGGGGGAGCCCTTGAGAGCATCCCCTGGGGTGGAGGCCTGTCAACCTCTCCCTACCTCTTGGGGAGTCCAGATATCACACCAGTTTCGGTCGGGATGGAACCAGAGGATGGAGATACAGATTTGCGGTGGGGCAGCTGTGAGAATGTCTCCATTGCCCTTGCTTCACCGAAGCAGTAAAGTAGGTGAGAGTGGGAAGTGGGGAGAGTGGGAGAGTGGGAACATTCAACCTCCTGGATTTCACGTCTTTACCTTCAAACGGAGATCCGGACACCGTGCCCGTAGGGTTGTTGTGAGGCCTGAAGGAGACGGTGGCTACCGAGGAACCGCCCTCAGCGCCCATTCCCGGAGCCCGTGCGCCCTGCGTGGTGCTGGTGCCCAGGGCCCGGCCCGGTGGGTGGAGAGGGAGCCCTGGCAGCCACCCAGCCGGCCTGGGGAGCTAGTGGGTGGGAACCACAAGATACAAAGCAGATGTGCGTGTCTCCCGTGATCTTTTCCTCCGCACTGTGGTGTTTGAGAACTTTTCCTTTTATGAGTAGTTTTGAAAATGGTACATGTGGGTGCAGTTTAATTATAGTCTCATTTTTCCAGTACTGCTATAGAAGGTTTGTTATTTTCTTTAGCCGCGCGTTCGTTTCTTCAAAGAGCTCCTCCCAGTCTGCAGTTTCCAGCGTTCTGAAGTATTTTTAAACTAAAGTTGTTCATCTCTGAAATCTGGGCTCACGTGTTCCTTTCAAACAGCGCATGATGACACACAGGGGGCGCAGAGCATTGTCCCCGACTGCGTTCTGAGCCACTTATTTTGTTTTCTTCTGTCATTTCTTCTAGTCATTCCCCCTGTTGCAGGCACCAGCTTTTTTAGCTGCACTCACAGCCTCCTTGTCCTAGGAATCCCACTTCTGAGAGCCTTTCCGGAGGAGATAGTTTCAGTGTAGATAGGGCTGCATGCACAAAGATGTTTATTTTATTTATTTTTTAAAAGTGAAAAATTGGAGAGGGCCTAGACATCAGCTAGGGAACTGGCAGAAACTGGTCCACGTCCACCTCCAAGGGAATATTCATGTACTCATTAAACACGCCGTTACTAAGGCAAATTTGGTAAGTGAAATGCTCATAATAAAGGCCAAAGTGAAAAATTAAGTCGTAATACAGTATCACCCATGTCAAAATGCGTGGAAGAAAGAATGGAAGGAAAGCCAAGTAACACGTCTGTGGTGGGTACCTGGAGGGTAGCGATCTTCTTTCTCTTGATTCTGTTACCCGTTTCCTAGAACAAGCCTGTATTCTGTTAGTATCAGAGTTTTAGAGAAGGAAGAAGAGCCCGCACCCAGCAGCGCCTTTGTGATTGCTTTTCAGATTCAGTGCTGTCACCTTCCTCCTGGAACTAGCGCCAGAGCAGTGATAAAAGGAGGAGTCTAGAGTCTGAGTGGTATTCTTGGTAATCCTACTTTAAATATCCGGGACTGTTATGAAGAGTGTTTAAACAAATGGAATGGTGCCTCTGCAGATGGATGAGGAAGAAATTATTAGGGAGCACTTTTCTTTTTTTAATGTTTTCCTTCTTGATGTTATCTCTGCTTGCAGGAAATTCAGTTGAAGTGGCAATGAGCACCCAGGGAGAACTGAGAGAGAGGTGAGTGTGTGGCATTTCGGTAAGAAGACGTTATGGGTTAGGTTTGTCTGCCGGCGTTTTGAGTGTTCTGCTCCCTCCTGTTCTATTAGTTTCCTGCGTCTTGTAAATAAAGCAAAAACACCTACGAAACTGACAATGGGCATACAAAACCAGAAGTTCACGCCGTGTGTCCTGCAGCCTTCATTCATTTGCGTTAGTTTGCTCTTGGCGTTTCTGTCGGGTGATTTGACCCAGATGACGCATTCCTTCTGTCGGCTCCTGGATACTTGCAGGATGAATTCCAGACTCCTGAGCCTGACCCATCTTTCCTTTTCATCATGTACCCCGTGCTTCAGTCTTAATCTTACTTTTGATTGTTCTCCAGACCATGCCTGGACACAAGCGGTACACTCTGCCTTCTTCCTCTTATAATTTAAAAATCCTTCTTCAGCGTCAGTTCACGTGGAAACGGACCTTGCTCTCCCCGACACCCCCATCTCTCCACTGCATCCCAGCATCAGTGGTCCTTCCTATAGCAGTCGGCACATAATTACACTACAGCACTTACCACATGGTATTATAATATTTTCTGCATTTATCTTTCCGTGCCCAGGATTCCTTGAAAGAGGTAAGGAGACAGCATTAATTAGGTATGGTATGTGCCAGCTGCTGCCCTAGGCATTCACATCTGTTATTTCTGACCCTACAAGGTGAGCATTATTGTTCCCAGTTTAGGATGAGGAGCCTGAGGGTCAGAGTTGCATACTTGCCATTAAGAGGCAGAACTGGGATTTGAACTTGAATCTGTTATACTCCCAACACCTGGGCTCTTATTGTTATTCCACATTGCCTTTTGAGGGCAAAGACTTCTTTAATATCTGCAGACCTGCTCTGGCCCCAGCTATCTGGCATGTGGTTGGAATTTTTTAAAAATGTTCATGGAATAAATGGATTGCAAACACTCTTAGCTTGCCTCTGTGGCCACCTGGAAACGTCAAGGTCTCGCCCTCCTCTGTTGACTTGTTCAAGGTTCTGACTGTCGTTAGTGCTATTGATGTTTCCCTCATCTTTGGAGCTGCGACCCTTTGGACTCCTGGGGGCAAAGTAAAGAAATAAAGACCAGTCTGGGGTGCAGAGTTTGAGATTTTACTGGCACCATGAAGGCCACCAGCATCACTAGAGTGAGCAGGCAGGGAGGTATCACAGCTCACTGGAGGACATTTTAATCAGGGCTTCTGTAAGTTTAGAAGAAACTCTCCTCTCCCACTGCAGTATTCTCAAGACCCCTCCCAGTTCAACCCTCCACTTCCGTCCTGATAATAATGGTGGGTTATGTCCCACTGGCAGGCTGCGGAGAGGGCAGTAAGGGCCTCCCCGAGTGGAGATAGTCTTCGCTGAGATCTGAAGCATGAGGCTCCGGGGCGTAGCTTGTTGGAAGAGTGTCCCCCCTCGAGGTGACGGAGACACGGCCCCTTTGGGCTGCGTGGCTGGTGCATGGAACGTGAGGCTAGAGAGGCAGGCAGGGCTGCCTTGGGCTGGTCCTCAGATACTGCATTAAGAACCCAAATCCTGTTCTACTGGAAGAGGGGAGTCTTTGAAGGATAGTAAGCTGGGACTAGACATGATCAGATTGGCCATTTTGAAGGCCAACCGTGGTTGCTTGGAGAATGTCAGGGAGTCTCTTTTGGCCTTCCTCAGCCACGTGTCACCCTTTCCTTTCTGGAAGGTTTGTTTCTGTTCCTTCTGTTCTGCTGTTTTCAGCTGTAGGCTTAGGGCTCATGCTAATTAAATGGGTGCCCTCGGCCCCTTCTGCACTTTGCAAGGCAGCAGCAAGCCATTCCATCCATCACGCTGTCTGAGCACAGTTGCATCTGCTGTTTACCTGTTAATGAATGCGTTGCAGCTTTGGAGTCCTTTGCTCTTGTCTGAGCTCATGAATAATGAGACGAGAAGTAATAGGAAAAAGTGGGAGAAAAAAGAGCTTAAATTAAGGAGCTTAACTGTAATGGGGATTCACGTGGGCTCTTCACAGAGTTCAGGGTGGTCCTCCTCCCGGCTTAGGTGGCCCTTGGGAAATACAGGTCAGTAACCAGATGATTGCCTCAATGGTGATACCGGAATCTGCTTGCGGACCGTGAGGGTTTTGAGGTTTTTAAACCCGTAAGTCCACCTCGTGGGTTTGGGTTGGCCCCCCACCCCCCATTCTCCTGGGGCCTTGGAGCCAGACAGACGTGGATTCAGATGTGGGCTATGCCACGTACAGGCTGTGAGACTGTGGGCAAGGGTCTGATGCGCCTCCGTCCCCGCAGCTCTAAATGAGGATGGTCCTCCCTACCTCAGAGGGATTCTGTGAGGACCGAGGAGGACAGTCTGTGTAAAATGCCTGGCACAGAGCGGCCAGTTGATAAGCAGCTGCCGCTGACTCATGCCCTCTCTCAGGGCCCCTCTGCTACCAGCCAGACGGTGGCTCCCCCTCCTTCACTGGCTCCAAATCAAGCCCACTGAGCCCTTTTTTTGTTTGTTTTTAGAATATCCTTGCTAAAAAAATGCTCTAGGGAAACAAAAAGCCTCCAGAACACCATTGCAAATATGGGTAAATCACAAAGAGCCAGTCATCTTAAGTGTTCCTAAGTCATGGTCCTGGTTTGGGATCTTAGTGTGGAAAACGATTTCTCTTTCAATCCCAACGGTCAAGGATTGAGGAAGACAACTTAGGCTACCAACACATTCTCCCTGAGTCTCCTGCGCCCTCCGCCTCCCGCGCGCTGTCCGACTGTCACGTGCTGTCCGACTGTGAGATGTCCGAGAAGTCCTCCTTCTCACGAGACCAGAAGCAAGACAGCGAGACCGAGAAGACTTCGGACCTGGCAAACAACGTTTCTCAAGGTAAGCCAAGCTTCACTGTGCGTCGTAAACCTAGCCAAAGTTTCCTGCTTTGAACGATAATTTGCTGTCTTGCCTTCGTACTAAAGCAGAGTGTAGTGACATTTGAATAGTTACCAGATGAGAGGAGATCCTGCGAGGGCCCAGGCCCGTTGTTCAGAGTATCATTTATCACCGGGGAAAGCTACAGTTGTTGAAAGCGTTGGAGATTGGGGAAAAATCATTTTTATTTTTTAAGGATGACGTGTTATATGACTTGCCATTCCTTATCTGGCAGGCTGGAAAGCACTGGGGTTATGGATCAGGTCTAGGTCTGGTCCAATTCTTGCTATCTCTTTCGAGCTCTTCCTAAGGTGGTGTCACTTTGAGGACCTTGCTTTGAACTGTACAGGGGCCCGAGAGTACCTAACCCCCTGTTTGGAGATTTTGAATTCAGTAAATCTGCTGTGTTTCTCTTTAGTGTGACCCTCGGCCCTTTCCGTCAACCCCTTGTCCTGCCTCTGGGCACGGAGCCGTGGGCTCAGTTGGCAGAATCAGCCTCCCATGACCCCACCTGCCTCTGAGCTCCCCTTTACCCCTTCTGTGTTTGCAGTCTTGATTGCCTCCTGTTGGGCATTAGGTAGGGCTTACTGTTCATAAGTTCAAGGACTAGTACAGACCAGAACAGACAGACCTTTTCCAGTAAAAGGCTGGATGCTATGTACCTTAGGCTTTGCAGAGCATATGGTCTCCGTCGCAGTTACTCAGTCGTGCTGTCGCAGCATAATGCAGCTGTAGAAAATACGTAAATGCATGAGTGTGGGTATGTGCCAATAAAACTTTATTTACCAGAACAGGTGGTAGGTGGATTTGACACAGGGGCCATAGTTTTCTGAGCCCTGGTATAGACTCTGGACCTCAGCTGACATCCTCTGGTCTCTCCTTTTTCCAGTGGGTTGTTTGCAAGGCGCCCAGAATGGACCCAGGGAACAAATCAGACACCTCCCTGCTAAAAACTCTTTGTTGACACCGGATCACATAGAACCAGGGTTTCAAAATTTTTAAATCTTTTTTTTTAGCAGCAGAAATCCCCCCTCCCTTTTTTTTTTCAGATGAAACTGAATATATATAAAAGATATATAAAATATATAAAAGATACACATTTTTTCCAAAGGAGTGGAGCCTTTATCCCCAGTGGCGCCTCTGAGGCTCCTTTAGGATACACAGGGGCCAGAGGAGCACAGTTTGAAATCATACCTAGAGCACGAAGTGTACACGTTTGATGTAACTCAGGTATCAGCTGGGGTCCTCCAGTAACCAGTTACCTAGATGTGCTTTCTTTGGATTTCTGGCCGTATCCCTCTGCAGTTTCTGTGAGTTTCTGTGTACGTGGTTTCTCTGGGTTATTTCTGGCTCTCCTCTCTGCCTTCTCCTGCTTTGGGCTAGACCACGAATGGTTTCCCTGTCCCTTGTGCTGCCTCGTGCTGCCTCCTGCTGCCCGAGACCCCTCCCACAGGGCCTTGGTGGGAGGAGCAGACTGAGGTGTCAGGGACTAGAGGGGGCGGGGTTTACAGTGCAGCAAGCTTGATCATTGACGGGATATTTGTGATCCCTGTTCTTTAAGACCCTCCTGCTACGGTGGTACCAGGCACTTCCTCTTTCTCCCCCAGCCTGCCCTTCTTTTTTTTCACTCTAGACCCCATCCGCCACCCCAGCCTTGGTTTATTTCCAGTGTAGAACCATTTAGGCATCTCTTTTACTTCTTATTCCTCTGAGGACCTATGACCTTGGGCTTCTCAAGTGGATTATCAGGCACTTTCCTGAATGGGGACAGTGCTCTCTGGAGCTGTCCTAATGAACCCACTGCTAGCTTTTTGGGGTTTGTTTCTCTTCAGACTTTTGGTCTCTGCATCTGTTTTTCCTTTTGTCACGCTTATAATCTGAGCAGAAAGATAATTTAGTACTTGTCCTTTTTTCCCTTAGCATTATATCATAAGTTTTCCGACGTGTTACATAACACTATTTTCAGTGGCTTTGGAATAGTCCGTTGAATGGCTGAACTGCAGTTTTCCTTATGTTCCCCTGTTGCTGAACATTTAAGTCATTTTCTAAAATTTCACAATTTGTGAACAGTGCTGCAGGGAGTATCTTTGAACATAAAGCTTTCCCCTTATTCTGGGGCATTTTCTTAACCTAGATTCTATAAATTGGAACTACTAGGCAAAAGATATTTATACTGTCGTTATTGGTGGCTGCTTCTTGCAGGATTTATGGGTTTAAAGAGTCGGCGTTTGTCAGAAGGGTATTATTGTAAGAGGGACAGATATTTTTCTCCCGTGTTAAGATGAGTATAGTATTTCCTTCTGCCCAGTTAGGGCTGCATAATTAACAAGCGGTGTCCAATTCGACCGGGAATGTTTCCTTAAGGCCAAGGGATGATTCCAGCTTCCAACCAGGCTCAGTAGAAGATATGTTGTACCGATCGCTGCTGAGCGTTTTTGCCCCAGAAGCCGGCAGTATGTGACGTGGATAAACCAGCAAGGAAGGCTTCAGTCAGAACAGATAAGTTCCTGACTCACTGAGACCTGACTGGCCCCTGGAAGATTTGCAGGGCAGCAAGGGAGGAACGGGAGGTGCATTGCCGTGCTGTTTCAGTTTATTGCAGGCGAGGTCCACAGACAGTCCGCCAAATGACTTGCTGCACTCCTGGCATTAATAGGAGATAGCTGAAGATCTGGGAATTAAGTCATCTCATAAACATTCAAATTCATGGCAAAATTACTATTTAATTAGGAAAAGATCTGTAACATTGTGATACTTTTAAATGAAAGTCATTTTGGAGGAATTAAAACTGGGTCATAACATTAGTATAATGTCTTAAAACAAACATTACCAAGACAAAACTGAGTATACCCTAATTGATGAATTAAAGACATTAGTTTTGCCTTTGGATACTTAATGTGATTATGCTGTAAACACTGATACTAGAAAGCTACCTCTGGACTGGAGCTGCACTTCCTTCTTTCTTTGTTAAAGTGAGATGTGGCAGAGGCTGAGAAAATAAAAGCAAGCTCATCTTAGAAAATTCAGAAAATTTAAATGTCTATATATTGTTAAGTATTATGTTAAGATGTAGTATTAAAGTTTTGAGAAGCCTAAGATCTACCACCTAAAGGCAACCTCTGTTAATATTTAGGTGTATTTCCTTCTTTTGCATATATGTGTCTTTCCTGTCTGCAGGTTTTTAAACAGAGTTGTGATTATGCCGAATAACCCATTTTGTATCTGTATGTTTTCATGATATTATATGGTCTTCATAATATAATTTTAATAGCTGCATCATAACACTGCATCATAAGGGATGTAATGCAGTTAATTTAATCATTTGCGTTATTTTCAGTTCTGACTGTTATAAATAGTGCTAAGATGAACATTTCCAAACATTCTGACAAATGATTGTCAGCATCTCTGGTGATCTCTTTAAATAGAGTCCTAGAAGTAGAATTATTTGGTAAAAAAACATTGGAAAGAACCTTTCTAAGGCTAATGATAAAAATAGCCCCCAGAGTCATACACGTTTCTACTCGTGCTCACGGGATGTACTCCTGGATCGCACCTCTCTTACCATTCTCACTAGTGTTGGGATTATTGTTTTGCTTTGTTTTTAAGTCTTGAATCAGGAAGTGATAAATGGTTAACATATTCCGCTCAAAGGATTAGTCTCAGAAATATCTGAGTTCGTTATGAAGGTGGCTTAATCAACTCTCAGGCAATTCAGGCGAACTTGAAAGTGATCTTTTAGTTTCACCGAAAGGAAGATTTTAAATTAATATTTGATATTTAGAAGAATAAAAGGCTGTATTAGAGTTAGCATTAAAATTGTATGGTGTGTAATTTTTCCATGTGATATGAAGTATCTTCTTTGTAGAGGGCTGCAGGGAATCATCACAGACTGGCTGTGGGCTGTGGGCAGTAGCTCAGCCTCCCCAGGCCTAAGGAAGACTCTCTTAACACATCCAGTACGATTTAGAATTTCAAGATCACTGTGTAGTCTATAAATTATTCAGTTCGTTGGGGGCTTCAGACTTTAAATTAAAAATGTCCTCCTTCCTGTAGACTTACTAATGGAACATATACAAGAAATTCGAAGCTTGAGGAAACGTTTAGAAGAATCTATTAAAACAAATGAGAAGCTACGGAGACAGCTGGAGCGACAAGGCTCTGAAATTGACCAAGGTAAGGTGGACCTTCCCAAAGGGCGGTGAGGGCTTCCTTTGTGGCGCATTGGCCTGGATAAGCGCGCTGTGTATTGGGAAGAGCTTTGGACTTGTGGCCAGAGAGATTTCAGTTCAAATCCTGACTTTGCTGTTTACTTCACCTTGCTGACTCTCAGTTACAGTAATTTATCTGTTAAGTGAGGATAATAATTCCCATTTTATTCTGGTGGCGATGAGAATTAAGTGCGCTAACTTAAGCGGAGTGTCCCATAGCCCCTGGCGCAGAACAGAATGTTCGTTTCCTGGTCAGTGGAGGAGTCTGCCAGCTTCTGGCATCGTGAATTGTGGTTGGTTCCTCATTTGACTCTAGAAGCTGAAGCAAAATAGATAGGTATGTTAAAATAAAACAAAGCAGTATTTTGTCTTTTTGTTAATAATGCATTTTGGCAATCTGGTGACTCCCACGTGCCAGTCGCGGGGTCACCAGTGTTCTTGCATAACCACAGTTATCTCAGAATGGAATATTCTTCCATGAAAAGCTTAAAAATACATATTTTTTTCCATAGGCAAGACATTCATGTGGTTCAAAAATTAATATCGCCATTCTATACCCATTAGTCCTGTTCTCCCTTCTCTCCTCCCACTTTTGTTAGTTTTCTTCTCTATCCTTACAGTCTTAATGCAGATACAGATGTATATTCTTATTCTCTCCTTCACCTGCCCAAAAGGTAGAATGCTTTATATCACTGCTCTGTTCCTTTTTTCATTGAATAATCTATTTTGGTCATCTTTCCTTGTTGCTCCAAAGAAAGTGTCCTCACTCCGGTCAAAATACATCTTGAGAGCAGCTTTGTGCACCAGGAAAAGCCTCAGTTTGTTTGGGAGCTGGACTGGCCTGGGTAGGGACCCAGCTCTTCTGTTGATTAGCTTCATGACTTTGGGCAAGTCACCTCTCCCTTCCAGTCTTCATTATCTTATAAAACGGGGTCATTGTGAGATTAAATGAGACAGTGTTATAAATAGGGCCTTGCTCAGTGCCTCACTCAAGAGATGGTGGCTTTCTTCATCATCATCAGTTTTATTTTACTGTTTTATTTTGTATAACATTATTAGTTTAACATTGCAAAGCTCTAAGCTCTGCAGGGGGTGGGGACACTAATGTCATTGCCATTTCTAGGGATGAGATAACTGAGTTCTAGAAAGATGTAGTCAGTGGCAGCACTTGCTTCTTTGGACCCCTAGTCACTGCTTTCTAGCCCATCATAGCCATCAGCTTAGAAGGACATCTTTTCAAAGTACCATATGTGCTGTAGCTTGCAAGGTAAACATAAAGGTTCCATCTCTCTCTCCCTCTATCCGTCCATCCCTCCCTCCCTCTCTCCCTCTCTCCCTCTCTCCCTCTCTCTCTCTCTCTCCCCCTCTCCCCCTCTCCCCCTCCCCCTCCCCCCCCAGCGGCATCCTCCTCTTCCTCCCCCTCCCCCTCCCAGGGAAATTGATTAATCTGAGTTATTAGTCACATCAAACACAGGAAAGAAATACACGCCTGGGCCCATCACAGTCACTCTTGGTGATGCCTGAATTAGATTCATTCTGTTTTACATTTTCCCTGACAAATCCAATTATAGAATTATTTGGGGGCTCAAATGGCCACCAGCTACAGTGGAGCAGGCAATTGCTCTGGAGAGCAATTCACTCTGATGGGAAGGTTTACAAAAAGGCATTCATAAAGTATTTATGCTGGTGGGAAGACGTGCTGTTCTCACCATGTTGTCACAATCCCTGAAAAGACAAAGAAATAATAGTGGCTCTGCCTCCCTCCTGCTGTGAAACGTTCATCTTGGGAGCAGGTTTGAGAAAGGCATGGCTCCTTGTAATGTTGAGGTGGAACATTGTTAAAAACTGTCATCTTATGTGTTAGATCTTCCGGCTTGTCACCAGTTATACAAGCTTAGAGTGATGGTGTTCAGAGGAAAGACGGGCCTCATAGCATCCGAAGTGGACACTGCTAGCTCAGGCTTCGTCAGGAGCTGTTCCTTGGCCTGATTATTCCTTTGGAAAGTGACCACCTTAGCTGTGGTTGTAGGAGACATCTTCTGTAGAATTTTTCCTGTTCATCCAGATTGCTCTTTGGTCCTCTTTTGGCTCCAGCCTATCATCAGTCGTGTATTAACAAATGGTAATAGCAGTAACAATAACATCCATCCATCATTTTTATTGAGTTAATAGAGGCTTAGGGAAGTTATGTGACTTGCCTGAGATCATGCAGCTACTAAGAAGCCGGAGCCATGGTTCAAACCCAGGTGTCTCTGGAAAGACACCAGAGTTCATAGTGGAGAGTGGAGGAGGATAGTGGGGAGAGATATACGTGAATAAAAAAGAAACATATGACATTGTAATCAGTGAATCATTAGCATGAGAAAAAGGTAGTGCTTGTAGAGTGGAAAGAGAATGAACTCTGGCTTCCGAGAGGCACAATACCATACCTTCCTTAGAGGGAGTTTGAATATTACAGGTCATCAATTGTGTATCAGGATGTTTTCAGCTGCAGGTAACAGAATATGAGTAAAAACTAGTGTAAACAATGGGGATTTATGTCTTCGTACGTAACAAGAAATCCAGAGGCAGGCATTTCTAAGGCAGGTCTAAAGTCTGATTGATCGGTAGCAGGGCATGGGGTTAGTACCTGTGACGACTGCAGCATCCCTTCCTGTCAGGATAGAGTCCAGACCAGGGAAAGAAGAGGGTGGGACTTGCTCCTCCCTGTCCTTCTTTTTTCATCCGGGTGGAAAATCTTTCCCAGGAGTTCCCAGCAGGCTTCCCGTCAAGTTTCATCGACCAGAAGTGGTCACACATGACCGTGTGCTAGCCATCCTGGAAGAGCAGGTGTCTGGCATTTGGGCTCTGTGGTGTGGTAGACTCCATCAGTACGGAAGGCCGGGAAGCAGCTGCCTGCCAAGTGTAGAAAGTGCCTTGCACACGACAAGCGCCCTCCAGGGGTCGCTGTGAACGTGAACGTCATATATGGTGCAGCTGCAGAAAGTTCAGAGCATGGGCAGTGCTGAGGTGGTGTGTCAAGGGAGCTGCCCAGCCGGAGGAAGGGCCAGGATTTCAGGAGACAGGCAGTACCCGGGCAGGTATTTACAGATAAGGAGACCGATCAGAGCTTGTAAGTTTCCTCAGACCCAGTCTGTCTAGCTTTAGAGGCTGGTCTTTCTAGTCTACACTTAGGGGCGGTGAGTATGAGCTAAGAGTTGAAAGATGAGTGGGATTTTGACAGGTGAGGAAGGTGATAGGCATTGTAGGCAAAGGGAAGACCTCATCCTGTAAAGCCAGTGAGGTGTGTGACCGTGTGTGTGTGTGTCTTTGGAGCACGCATGGCTCAGTTTGGCTGCATTTGAGGGCACCAGGGTCTAGCGTGAGAGGGAGTGGGGTGTAGGCCTTGAGATTCGCGCTAAATAATAGAGATCTGAAGTTTGGACCTTGTGTTTGGTTGTGTGATTGTCTTTTGCCAGTCACACAACCAAACACAAATACGTGATGGTGGGGCCATCACGTATTTTTGAGCAGAAAAAAACCTGAATGGACCGTGTTTAGGATGATAAGCTCATTGGCAGAGGCAGCGGGGCAAGGTATAAGGCTGAACTACAGGGGCAGAAAAGAGGGGGCCAGCGTCTGAGGCATTTTGGAGGAAGAGTCAGCAGTCATGATTGCCTGACAGGGCGGTGGAAGAGAGAGGCCTTTAGGCTGGCTCCCAGGTTTCCGGCTCTGGTTAGGGATAGAGGCGAGACCGTCTACACCGGCAGGAAACAGGAGGGAGGGCAGGTTTGGAAGCATTGGGGGGAAAGGTGAAGAGTGGACCGGAGCCTCAGTGCAGAGGTCCCCTGAGGGTTTGGACCTCAGGAGAGAAATCGTGGAGGTTAAGACTGTCGCCCGCCCCGCCAGCCCGGTTCCTCCTTTGTTCACCCCGACGACGGGTAGGATGTGGGGAGTTCCCTCCGTCTCCTCTTTCGGGCTCACTCTCATTTCCCTTTGGGCTCTGGTAATACCTTAGACGGTTCACAGGAGTAATTTTCATCGTGTGTTGTGTTTCCTCATTATTTAAAACTGTTTTCCAAAAAGTTCCATCCGTACGGGCCTGGAGACTATCTATAAATTACTATTTATGTGTGTCTTTGTAGGTTCGTCAAACATTTTTGCTTATGGTTCAGAGCTACATAATTCTCTGACATCAGAAATATGTTTCCTGAGGAAGCAGAACGAGGCCCTCAATGCCATGCTCGCTAAAGGATCCAGAGGTAAAAACTAGAGGCGCCGTCTGCAGCCTGGAGCTCCACAGCCCTCTGTGGCGTGGAAAGAACGCAGGCGCTGGAGTGAGACCAAGTCCTGTGGCTCTGTGACTTTGGGCAGGTCACTTAACCTCCCTGAACCTCAGTATGTTTTAGCTGTAAAATAGGAATGCCTCAGAGGGCTGTGGTGACAACTAAGCACCGCAAAGCCCGCAGCGTGGTGCCTCTGATAGGGGCTTAGTAAATGCTACTTTCTTCACTTGTCACCCTCCCCTCTGTGCAGCCATCTCTCAGCTTGGCTTAGTTCACAATGGGAGAGAAGGGCTGGAAATATATTGCTCCCCAAATTTCAGAGATTTCCTACTATCAGGAAAGTTTTTCCAGCATTTTAAAGATCACTTCTTTTAATTCCTTTTGTTTGGAGCTTAACTCCCAAAGAGCTTTCACTTATATTTTCTCTCAACACTTAAGATGTTTCTGGAATGACGTTATTGTTAGTCCTATTTTACAGGTAAGAAACTGAGGCCTGAGGAATTGACTGGCCTGCGGTCACAGAGCTAGAAGGCGGTGGAGCTGGAACTTGGGCCCTTTTATCCCACTTTCACTAGAGGATACTGATGCTGATTCTGGCTTAAGAGATGAAACTGGGGCTTCTGCAGATCATTCATTCATTCATTCAGCAAACACTTCCTGGTTCCTCTTCTGTATCACAGCCTGTGTAGATTCTGATACAGAATTGAGCGAGACCCGGTTCCTTCCCTCAGGGGTTCATGGTCTGATGGGAGAGAGAGCCAGGCAACCCATGGCAGACCAGGGTGAGGATTAGCCATGGTAAAGGCTCAGGGAGCGCAGGACCCCGGAGAAAGCTTCCTGACCCAGGGGAGGCTGGTCTTTTTTTTTTTTAAATTTTTATTTATTTATTTATTTATTTATGGCTGTGTTGGGTCTTCGTTTCTGTGCGAGGGCTTTCTCTAGTTGTGGCAAGTGGGGGCCACTCTTCATCGCAGTGCGCGGGCCTCTCACCGTCACGGCCTCTCTTGTTGCGGAGCACAGGCTCCAGACACACAGGCTCAGCAATTGTGGCTCATGGGCCTAGTCGCTCCGCAGCATGTGGGATCTTCTCAGACCAGGGCTTGAACCTGTGTGCCCTGCATTGGCAGGCAGATTCCCAGCCACTGCGCCACCAGGGAAGCCCGGGAGGCTGGTCTTTAAGAGCTGAGTCTGGAGTATTAGTAAGGGTTAGCTGAGGGACCCAAGGTTTAGAAGAGCCAGGGCATTTTAAGTAGAAGAGAGTGGACAGAGGCCCGAAGGTTAGAGGTGGGGGGGAGTCTGGACCAGTCAGGAGTTATAGGAAGCTTAGCGTGGCTGCAGTCTGAGGGAAGAGGAGAAAGCTTGCTCAGAGATGATCATGCCGTGGTTAAGAGTAGAATTAGAAAACCTGGGTCTGAATCCTGGTTCTGCCACTTACTGGCTGTGTGACTTTGGTGAAGTCTTAGGCTCTCTGATCCTTAGTTTCCTATGTGGAAAATGGGGAGTAAAAAAGTACCTACATGGAGGTGTGCTCTGAAGAGCAAGTAGGATGACACATGGGGAGGCGCTAAGGTAATGCCTGCAGTGAGCACGGCAGCGACGTCAGCTGTTACCACCACCAGCACAGCTAACAGCCTGCCGGCGTGCTGGCAGCCTTCAGCGTGCTGTGAGGCCCTGCG
The DNA here is from genome assembly GCF_965194825.1 of Balaenoptera physalus. NCBI lineage: Eukaryota > Metazoa > Chordata > Mammalia > Artiodactyla > Balaenopteridae > Balaenoptera > Balaenoptera physalus. The sequence goes on from NC_138886.1 coordinate 14,320,483, forward strand.
CGAAGCCCTTACATGTAGTAACTCAGTTACTACTCCCGGCCACGCATATGAGGAAACTGAGGCACAGAGGAGTGAAAAGCCTGGCTCAAGGTTGTGGGGTCAGCGACCCCACAAGAGTATGGGGTACTCTTGAGTAAACGGAAGAGCCTCACTCCAACGTGCCCCTCTGCCTCCAGGCTGTGCCCTTGACCATTGGTCCCCGTGCCCCCGTGTTCCTCATCCCTCAGCAGGCGTGCTGGCCTCCTTGGGAGGCTTTCGGGCTTTCCCAACACCCGTCGCCAGAGTTTGGGGCCCTGTTTCTTGCCTCCGTCTTTAATTTCTACCCACTGTTTGCTCTGTGAAGGCAAAGTAACTAGGTTTGCGCGGCCCATTATTTAATAGAAGACTAAACGGGCCCATTTCATCCCAGTGACGTTTATCTGCACCCTAGATGTTGACAGATTTATCTGCCCAAAATGCAGGAGATAATTGGAATGTCACAATCATAAATGCCAGATGAAATCTCGTTCTCTTTTGTATTCTCTGAGCACTCCAGCCGAAGCGCCGTATTTGCATAATAAGGTTGGAAAAAACAAATGGTGTCTCCTCTCAGTGGTGCTTTTTTGTGCACGCAGATAAACAGAAGGAGAATGAGAAATTGCGCGCGTCCCTCTCCAGGAAGACTGCCGGCCTGGAGCACCTTCGGCGGGAGTTCGCCTGTGTGAGGGCGGAGAATGACAGACTGCAGAGGGCGGTGGGCGAGAAGGAGAGTGAGAACCAGCGGCTGCTCCGGGAGGTCTGCCACGGCCGCAGCGAGCTGAGCAGGTAGGGGGCAGGGCCCCCCGGGCCTGCTGGCCCTGCCCGGCACCCGGGGACGGACACTAAGCACACAACACGTGGCACGTCAGGTGGGAATAAAATCCGAGGAGCGAAGTCATCTAAGGAAGGGGGACAGGGCCTGGGGGCGAATTGTGTGTTTTGTCCAGGGTGGTTCTGGGCCGGCCTCTCGGAAAGGCTGCCGTCTGAGCGGCCATCTGGAGGCCGTGAGGGCGTGAGCTCTGCAGATCCTGGGGGAAGATCCTTTTCCTTGGAAAGGGTCAGGGCCCCGAGGCGGGGTGTCCTTGGCCTGTGCAGGCCAGAGCCAGGACCCAGTGCAGCTGGAGGAGAGGCCGAGGTAGAGGAGGGCACGGGGGTGACTGGAGGCCGAGTCCCGCAGGCCCCCGAGGCCTGGTGAGGACCTCGGTTTTCACGCCGAGTGACTCAGGAAGCCACGGGAGTTTCTGCACAGAGGAGTGCGGGAGTCTGCCTTAGACTGTGAGCGCGTCACGCTGACTGCCCTCTGCAGTCCCCCGGAGGCTCCATCTTGTCCCCCGTGTTTCGGTAGTTCCGTCAGCACTCCGGACGCCCCACACCTTTAGTTCCTGACATCGCCCTCGCTTCCCCAGGGTGGTGCGGTGATTTGCAAGGTCGCTGTCTTTGCCATCACACAGTGCTGGCTTCTCTCCTGGGCTGTGCACCCCTGGGTGAGACATAACCTTTTTGAGCCTCACTTCCGCATATCCGTGAATTGGGGGTTAGAGAGCACGTACCTTTTAGGGTGTCTGTGAAGACGACGTGAGATCACGTCTGTAAAGGGCTGGGCCTGGAGGAGCCCTCGGGGGGCAGTGCCATGAGCGGTACTCCTCCCCGCGCTGTCACTCCTGCCCACACTCTCTGGCTGGCGGTGGAATTGCCCGCCCTGGGGGTCAAGTAGGCCCCTGCGCGAGAATAACCTCTCCTCCCGTGGCGCCGGGGCCTTTGCAGGGTGCAGGAGGAGGTGAAGGTGAGGCAGCAGCTGCTCGCGCAGAACGACCAGCTACTGCAGTCACTCCGGGTGGAGCTGAAGGTGTACGAGAAGCTGGATGAAGAACACAGGAGGCCGCGAGGTACTGGGCGCTCCGGCCTGTGAGCTCCCCCGGACGGCAGGCGGGCCCCTCTTTCCTGAAGCCCCAGGCTTGCCTCCAGGGTGGAGTAGGTCGATGCTGAGGCGGGCTCTCTGGGCCCCCCTTCTTCTCAAGTGGCAGCGGGAAACGTGGAAGGACTTAGGCTCCGGAGTCCGGCGAGCGGAGGTCTTGGTCCTCACGGCCTCGCGTCCCAGTGTGTGCCTTCCACGGGTCACCTCATCCCTTTGGGCCTGCTCCTTCCTCTGTGAAGCATGTCTACTAATCTATGTTGTGTACAGTTGTGAAAATTAAATGAAATCATTTATTAAGCGCGTCCTAGCACAGTACCTGGCACGCAGTAGACACTCAAGAAATCACTTTTATGATAATTTTCCTGCTAGTGTATGTTTGTTTTTGGGGTTTTTTTGCCCATTCATTCAGCAGATAATTATGGAGCACCTACTACGTGCTGAACATTGCTCTAGAGATGGTTGCTGGCCCTGGGCCTCGCTATATCCTAGAGAGATACCGGATCAGAGCGACTTGACTGTAAACTCTAATGTTTTAGAATCAGTTTTGAGGTGTGGTGGGGTTTTTTTCTTTTTTTTTTTTTCCGCAATTAATTTTCCAGATGGTTTCTCCCTCTTGAAAGTTTATCTAGAAAAGGGTCACCTCTCAGCTCTCATTTTCTCCTCAAGTTGCTTTTCTTATTCTTGCTGTTGTGTCTTTTTAATATACCGTGGCTCTTAAAATCAGCCCTTTCATTATATAATTGCAGCCCAAATAGATTTTATTACTACTAGACATAATTTCAGGGTTTGGTGTGCAATTTGTTAGGCCTTTATGGCCAGAAGGGAAAATTAATTTCCAGCTCTTATTTAGCCTGTGGAATAGCAGCAATTAAGTCTGCCAGTATTTTTGTTTTTCAAGTCGAGTTGTTACGTTCCATGGTACCTAGGTCTTAGGCAGGGGAGGGTGGTGATGGCAGCTGGTGGAAAGCGCCGTCACTTGTCTTCGACGGCTGACCCTCTGGCGGTTGACAGTGTCGAGGCTTCCCTTTGCTTGTGTTTGCAGAGACCAGGGCAGAGGCATCGGGAGAAGGCTGGAGGGGACAGGACCCTTCAGGCCACCTGCATGGCCTCCTGACAGAGATCCAGGCTCTGCGGGCACAGCTGGAAAGGAGCATCGAAACCAACAGCGCGCTGCAGAGCAGGCTGGAGGAGCAGCTGGTGCAGGGCGGGCAGGAGGCCCAGGAGGCAGATCTCACTTTGGCTCTCCAGACCCTGTCTGTCCCCGAGCGGCCCCTGCAGCTGGACAAGCCTGGTACTGCCCTGCCTCGCCTCACTGTTTGAAATGCAGCCCTGCGCGTCTGCGCGGCACGTGTGAGCTTCTGAATCCCGCCCTTGCCCCATGGAGGTGTCTTCTCACTGACAGCAGACACGCCGTGTACCCTGGGAGCTTGGGACCTGACCGCTAATTAGCCGTCACCTTTGGCAAAATGGTGTCATCTCTGGGGCCTGCTGATTCTCCGGGCAGTGGAGTTGGGGCCTCCAGCCGCCCTTATTGCCTCCAGCCCTGTTCCCTCCCATCCCCTTAGTCCTGTCCACATCACCTGCTGCTGGAAATCCTTCTTAGTCCCTCTTACTGCCTTTAAAAGAGAATCTTCACCTCTTCCTCCGGTTGTCAGTGTCTCAGGATCTCAAAAGCTTCCCGGCAGGTTTGCAAACTGGTTCAGTTTGGCGTTTACTTCTGGGTTTATTGTCTAGCCCTGCAGAGGCTGTGTAGGGAGCAGGAAGAGGACAGACTGGGCCTCCTCTGCCCCACTCCTGCATAGGGCCGGGCATAAACTGGCAAGTGGTCAGGCTCAAATCAGTCAGCCAGGCCATCCTCTTTGCTCTTTGGATGAAGGAACTAAAACCCAGAGAGGGTGCTGGACTTGCCCAAAGTGACACAGCAAGTAGGTGGCAGAGCTGGAGCTAGAAATCATTTCCAGCTCCAAGGCCAGTGCTGTGTCTGAAGTACCACCTGACCTTCAGGGGCCCTGGTGTCTGGGGGTCATCATCCTAGTGCCCAGGTGGGTGGGTGTGCGCATCCAGGGGACAAGGAATGCCAACAGACTTTATAAACAAGTAGTGTAGAAAAGTTTGGACTTACCTTTACTTAGATTGGGAATTAACATCTGTCGCCTTTAATTTAAAAAATTAAAATCTCTCAAAGAGCACCTAGTCACCCAGCTTTGGAACTTACAGTGACTGGCTCATGGTTTTCTCCTTGGTAAGGATTTTAACATTTGAACCAAAAAGATGATGTGACGATATGAAAAAAAAAAAAAAATCCTTCATGGTTACAAAATAATGATTTTTTGCTTTGTATGTATCTCTTCATTTGGTAATCAAATGTAGGCATGAATTTATAATGTTCAAATTGGTTTTTGTGCCATACTGTGTCCTTTCTTTGTTTTTGCCCAATATTACATCATAAATGTTTCCCCTTGTTTCACACGGGCTTCCTAATTATTGTTTTCAGATGATTGTCAGTCACCAAACCATTGCCCTGATGATTATTAAAGTGGTCTCTGATTTGGAGCTTTAATAAACATCAGCGTTAACACGCTTTTTCTGTTAAACAGTATTCTTAGGGTAAAATCCTGCAAGGGGAACCTCACAGGGTTGGGAAGGGGCCCTATTACCGCCTTCTGCGCAGGGGATACATCAGCAGTGGGCCTTGCCATATTTAAATAGAGGTCTGCTCCTGGCCCTTCTTAGGGCTTTGAGGAGATGGGACCAAGGAGGTTGTCGGTGTGAGCTAGGGAGATTGAAGCAGGGAGAACAGTTCAGTGATTGGGGCACCCAGGAAGGAGCTTTGGGGCAGTTGAAGTGAAGCTGTCGAACAGCCTTTGCCTGTTTTTGAAATTTGTCCAGGGTCAACCCTGTTGGGGGTGTCTCCAAAGAGGTATCTAGGAGAATGTGCTCAAAATTCACAGCGCTGTCTCCGTGGAGAAGTTTTCCAGTTTCCTCAAGTGAAGATTAGAACTAAATAGTAGGCAGCAGCATTTCTTCCTTTGCAAAGGACTTTTCAGGACAATATTTAAATGCAGCTGTCTGAAAGTTCTGGCCTAAAGACTGCTGTTTTTGCAGGAAGTGATCGCTCTCGGGCCAGCTCCACAGAGCTGACCCCCGGGCTCCTCGGCCCCAAAATTGAAGTACACTCTCTGGAGGGGCCTGGGTGGGGAACAAGCTGGGCAGGACACCTTGAGGCCTGGACACAGTCCTCTCTCTGCCACGGGCACTCTGGGTGATGCTAGGCAGATCACTTCCTGTCTCTGCCCATTGGTCTCCTTTTCCAGGAAACCTGAATTACAGTGCCATCCTGCCCCCGAGCTACTGAGAGTTCAGATGTGAAAGTGCTTCCCTGAATTATAGAGTGTGGCCCATCATCTCGTCCCGCATGTGATTGGTTTTGCCTCCTTACATTGTTTCGAATGCATCACCTCCCAAATCCTACTTCGGGTCACTCTTCTGTCTTACGTGGGTTACTGCAGCCGCCTCCGGGCTCACTCCTCCAGCCCAAAACAGGTCTCGGCCTGACATTGTCCCGCCTGACGTCCCCCACTTCATGCTCCCTGAGTGTGTCACGAGGGCTCCCTCCTCTGTGCCTTGGCATCTGCTCCTTCCTCTGCCTACATTTCTGTCCCTCCTCGGGTTACCCCCTCACTTGAGCTCCCACAGCCCCCGTGCCTCCCTCCCTTAGCCCTGACCCCTGAGGGCAAACAGCTTGTTTACTTGTCTGGACAAGAGGGTCCTTCCGGGGAGGCAGCCGGGCCTGCTCACTCTGTATCCCCCGTGTCCTGCGCAGGGCCTGGCGGGAGAGATGCCCAGTGAGGATCTGAATGAACGCTTGTGTGTGTCTGGTACTTCACTGTGTTTTCATTCAGTTCTCTCTCAAATGCTGATGAGAGTGAAACTAAAACATTTGATGGTTTATTTCCCTTATTTTGCATTTTGTAGATGGTGACAAGTGTCCCGTGGCAGCTGACAATTCATATGATCTGTTTGATTCCACCCCAGCAGTGCCACCAAGATCAGGTACAAAGCTGAAGTCTGGGTAACTATGGCACAGTTGGGTTTGGCAGTGGGACTTTTTAAATTGGAGGAAAGGGGGTCCCTGGTCCCAACTCAGCAGGGTATTTGGCAGGATTTGGGGGTTTGTGTTCTCAGCATTTCTAGCTGGCAATCTCGTTCTCCAAGCTTAGGTGTTGCCAACCTTAGCGACATTATTGGTTTCGCTCCCTGTTGCCCTGGATTAAAGTGTGACCGCCTTATCGTGGCTTTCAAGGCCCTGCAGCATCCAGCCCGAGCGGGCCCATCCAGCCACACCCCTCTGCCCTCCTGGTGCCACACGGATGGGTCAAACCATCCTGCAGATGGGCCTGCACTTCCCTCTCGCTGGGACTGTGCAGTGTGGCTCCTGCCTTTGCCAGACCGACTTTGCCCGCTTCTGTGCCAGTGAAAATCCTGCTGCTTCCCGAAGACTCATCCTGAATGCAACTGCCCAGGGAAATGTCTTTCCTGATGGCCCCGGTCAGAATTATCCATCCGTGCTTCTGTTGATCCAAAGGTGGAAAGCGGCAGGCTTTTACCTCTGTGTAGCATAATTCTTGCTACCCATTCAGCCCAGCGCAGTTGTTGCTTCTTCTAGGAAGCCGTCCCTGATCTCCCTTCCCGCACAGAGGCTTGATTATTCTGTCCGCTGAGCCCCGGCTCTTTGTCGTCATGCTGTTACACCTCCCACACGGCATCTGTGTTCCGATTAGACCACGGGCCCCTGAAGCGCAGGCCCAGGCTTGATTCGTCTGTGTGAATCAGGGCTCTTCTGCAGAGCCGGTGCCTGATGAGTGTTGGTTGGATTGAAATGAGCTTCTCCCACAGGATGGATAAGCCCACGGCGGGTAATACACAGACTGAGGTCCTGGCTCCAGGCCTCTTTCCCCTCGGGGCTGTGTCAGGTGGCATTTGGGCCCGAGGGCTCTTAGCCCTCCTGGCTGGCTAGACGTCGTTGAACGCAGCTCATCGAGTGCAGGGTGCCGCCCCAGGTGGGTCTGACATCTTCCTTCTCGTTCTGTAGCTTCAGAGACTCCTCCACTCTCTGGAAATGACATGGACACCCTCTCCTGCGACAGTGGCGGCTCGATCACCAGCGCCTCAGACATGTCCCGCCTGGTCCCTGGCCACCGCCTGTGGGCCAGCGCGAGCGGCTGCCACGTCCTGGGCCTGACCGAGGACTACTATGCCTTGTGCGAGCAGATTGGCCGGGGCCAGAAGCTCCTCGCCGAGATGGACATGCGGGTCCAAGAGGCTCCCAGCCCCACGAGTCAGGAGCTGGCAACAAAGGTGACCTGAGCGACAGAGCTGGAGGGAGAGGGACGCACGGGGGAGCAGGAGGTGGAAGGCGTTGGCCGAGGGCACTAGGGGGCGAGGGGCTCACGGGTCCTCAGTAAGGCCCTGGGAAGAGGGGCCAGGGAGCGTAGCCCATGAAACTCATGAGGTCAGGTCCGGGCTGGGAGGCTGTTTGTCGTTCTGTGGGAGGGACACCTGCTGAGGTTTGTGCCTGTGTTACTGCGGTCGCTTCGCTGGGCTCCGCTGCACTGCCCCCCTCCACGGCCTGTCCAGTCTCTCGTCCATCCCTCTGTCCTTCGGTCCTGCAGTGTGTCCATCCCTTCTCCCGCCCAGTCCCCTGTCCGTCACCCTCCCGGCCTCCGTGCTCAGGCTCCGGGGCCACTGTGCTGAACAGGATGCCTGAGGTCCTGATCCTCACGCGGCGTGCGGTCTGCTCAGCCACGCTGCCATCTGCTTGCCGATGCGAGCTGCCCTGCACCCGCCTCAGGATGGTTGGCGGCCGCTGTTTCTTCTTGCCCAGGGCCTTTTAGTGTCGTATTTTCTTTCGTCCCAGAGCAGCCTTTACAGCGGGTGCTGTCATTCCTGCTGTGCAGGCGCCGAGGTAGAGTAACTCGGGGCGGTCGGCTTTGAACCCAGGGCTCTGTCCTCCAAGGCGCTCTCCTTCTCCGTCATCCTGCTCCCTGAAGAGCGTTGCGGGCACCTCCGCCTCCCGCCGGTGCCATGCAGACCCCAGGGGAAACATTCGTGTCGCGTCGCTTGCCGTTGGCGTCGTTCACCTTCCGGAGAGGCTCCGTGGCTGCGGGGACCCTCTTCTTGGCATAGTGAATAGGGTGAACTCAGGTGGCCATTACTCATGCTTATTGACTGGGCTAAAATCACCACCGAAGTTCTCTCATAATCTGTAAGTCACCGTCTTTAAGGACAGTGAATTGGTGTCGTCCGGCAGCAGGCTCTTGCGCGGCGTGTGGAGCGCCGGCCTTGCGGTCTGGGGGTTTATGCTGCCCGTTACAGCCGCTTGTCTCTCGTCTTTTTCAAGACTGCATGTAACCACCTTCTCATCCCCCCGCGCAGCGGCCACACGCGGCGCCCATGAGCAGCTTCGTCGCCGGCGTCGGTGCTGCCAGACTGAGCCTGGATGAGGCCTCGAGGTTACTGACGCTCCTCTGGAGGGTCTCACTGCCCACCAGCGGCCAGGGCGCGCTCCGCTGCGAACAGGTGGGTGGCGGCACACGGGTGCAGAGGCTCAAGGGTGCCGCTGGGGCCTGTGTCTCAGGCTCCTCTGTGTCCGGCCCAGGACCTGGCCCCCAGCAGGTGTGCCCTCAGTTTGGGGAATGTGGCGGGGGGCAGGGAGGGCGCCACGTTGGTCAAGTGACATGTCCGACACCGCGCTGGCTGCTCCAGGCCGGTTCTTACCTGATCCGCTGGGGCCCTGCAAGCTTGGCCTGCCGCCCGGACCCTACCGTGTCCCCACTGCCAGCCCATCTTTGTTGAGGGGAGCCCTGTCCATGTTCTACACGTGAGGAGACAGGTTCGGGGAGTGAGGCACACACTCAAGGTTACAGAGCTGGTTTTGAAGGCACAAGTGTTGAATCCCAAGGACAAACTATGATTTAGAGGCTGTAAGTCCCAGGTTTTCCTCATGGAATAGGTCATATCATTCTGCTCAGAATGTCTTTCATTTCTGATGCCTTTCTCTGGACTGTCTGATCCCTTTTGATAGCCTTCAGCATCCTATTTTAGTGCGGTTTGTAAATCTATTTTAACTACTTAGAAACTTTTTTTTTTTTAACCAAACAAAATTACTTATTACAAAACCATTGAAATTTCCCTTAAAAGCTAGACGTTGTAGCAACTTGAACATGACTGAATGAAGAACAGTTGCTCCCATCTCCATCTGCATCCCCATCTGTCATGGCACAGATCAGGCGTCAGGCAGAGCAGAGCCTGTCCCCCGGGTCTGTGTGTGTGGGAAACATGTCGTATTATGACAAGGTGAGCACCTGCTCTGGTAATCAGGGAAACCTCCCTGGAAGAAGGAGCCTACTTGTTAAGGAAGAGTTAGAGCTCTTTGCTTGGTGGCCTGATAGGTATTTCCCCCTTTATCTAACCTATACATTTTTGCCAAAGGCCAGCAGGAAGGCAGAAGGGAAATGTGCATTCCACGTCACCACTCATCTAGTTCACTCCTCTGACAGCTCTCAGGTCTCCCAACTATGGCAGAGAAGTAGCAGTGAAGCAGCTCTCTCAGCTCGGAAGGTTCTGCTGAGCCTGTGCTTAGGTTTCCGTCTTGGGATCCTGGGGAGGAAGTTTGGTGCCGTAAGCTCGGGGAAGTACACGAGCAGTCATTGTGCAGGGAAATCTGTGCACAGAGTGGAAGACGGCGTGTTGGAGAGGAAGGGCGGCCCACTGGGTTCCAGCCCCACACTGGCCTTGCCTTTCCTCCTAACCCACCAAGCTCTCTTCCATCTTGAGCCCAGAAGGCACAGGTGCTCCCTCCAGGCCAACTGGCTCCTTCCCACCTCTCAAGTCTCAACTTAAATGTTACTTCAAGGTCAGAGAGGGTTCCCGGTCACTTTATCATAGCATCCTCTTCTGCTTCATCCTAGCCCTTATCACAAGTTATAATTACATACTTGTCTGTTTAATGTCTGTGTCCCTCTGTTTTCCATGAGGGGCCATGTCTGTTTTGTTCATATTTTTGAATGAATGAATGAGTAATTTCCGCTCATCCTCCCAAACTGGTACTTGCCCATATGATTTTTTTTTTTTAAATGTGTGTGTATTTCTTTCTTTCTTTCTTTCTTTCTTTATGGCTGTGTTGGGTCTTCGTTTCTGTGCGAGGGCTTTCTCTAGTTGTGGCAAGCGGGGGCCACTCTTCATCGCGGTGCACGGGCCTCAGTATCGCGGCCTCTCTTGTTGCGGAGCACAGGCTCCAGACGCGCAGGCTCAGTAATTGTGGCTCACGGGCCCAGTTGCTCCGCGGCATGTGGGATCTTCCCAGACCAGGGCTCGAACCCGTGTCCCCTGCATTGGCAGGCAGATTCTCAACCACTGCGCCACCAGGGAAGCCCCCCCCATATGATTTTTAAAGCATGTGTCTGAACTAAACATTTCACCCTTGATGCAGTGTTTTTGACCTCAGTACATAGTAATGTCTGTTAAATAGAAGGAATGCAGTTCTTATTTCTATTATGTGAGTGTGTATAAATACAAATTAGAGTCACATTGATCTCTCCCGTTAGCAAATTAGTCTAGGGACTGGTCAGTGCTTGTGATGATTTGCCCCTTATTTCCGAGGGTTTCTCGGGTAATTGATTACGCTCACTCTAGCATCACAGAATTTTAGAGCCAGAAAAAGGACCTTGGAGATGCTCTGATATGGCTGCTGGTGTACACAGACCCCTGTGTGGTGTTAAATTGCCTCTAGCCACTTTACTGTCCCTGTCTATGTTTCATACAGTGCCTTTTTCTTGGTGTGAAATCTGTGCAAAGCAGATTTCCAAGTTTCCACCAGCAGCTCCAGTGGTTTTTTACTACCTGGTGTTTTCTCTGAGTGTCATTAAATTGCCTTTTGCATCTCCTACAGTCAGTCCCTGGGACTACTCTGGAAAGTGTATATCATATATATCAGTTTATCTAAGAAAATTGTGGGGAGAGATACAAATATGTACACATATTCATTTATAAAAATGTTTTTAAGTGGAAGGATAAACAGTAACAAAACAGTCTACATGTGGGGTTGGGAAGGAAGAGGATGGAAGGACAGGGATCGAGGGTAGACGTCTCTGAATTGACCTTGTTTCATAAATTTGACTTTGAAACTGTATAAATGCTTTACATAATTATAAATAAAAATAAATCCAAGTGGGGAAAAAGCAATTTTAAAAAATTCGTAGCAAGATGAAACAAACCAACTTTCCTGTGTATAGTATCGGAGGCATAACCACACAAAGAGGGAACATTTCAGGAATTCCCTGGTGGTCCAGTGGTTAGGATTCCATACTTCCGCTGCAGGTGGCACAGGTTCGATCCCTGGTTGGGGAACTAAGATCCTGCAAGCCGCATGGCATGGCCAAAAAAAAAAAAAAAAAGAGGAAACATTTCAATGACTAAAACACAGTAATTTGACTGTGTATTCCTAGTGGGCAAAAAGAACTGCCAGCATTTTTTTAACTGTTTTCAGTGATTATATTGTTAGTAATGATATTTGTATGTATGTTTTAGAATTATTAAATTTTATCATAGGATAAAACAAATAACTTATTATGTCGAAATTTTTACTGTCAGGGAAGAGATACAAATAAAAAAATCAAAGAAGTAAAAATCCTGTAATCCCTAATTTGAATTGGAAATACCAGTATGAACTCATGATGTATTTTCTGTTTTAAAAATTTACTAGTTCTTTCTACTTAAAAGGCTCTAAAAATGTCCAATCCAGTGCCAGTGAGCACCTCTGGCACCAAATTATGGTTTCTAAATACCTTTTCTTACTAAAAGGAGCTAGGACTCCTTGGAGAAATGGCTTGATTCTAGGTCTGGGGCAGGAAATGTACAGTGTGAGCTTAGAACATCTTTTCATCCTAAGAAAAAAGAGAGAAAAGAGAGAATGAAACTTGCAGATTTACAGTGGTTCTCAGATTATGGTCCAGGACTGTCAGTACCAGCATCATGTGGACACTTGGAAAGGCAAATTTTCAGGCCTCAGCCCCGACCTACTGAATCAGAAAGTCTGGGAGTGGCCCCAGTGGTCTGTTTTTTACAAGTCTTCTTGGTAGCTCTGAGACCCACTGGATTAAAAGGAACTGGAGACATAACAGTCAAATGCAAAACGTGGCGTTTATCTGGATGCTGAATCAAACCAGTTGTTTAAAAAAAAATTATAAAATTATGATGCAATCCGGGCAATGTATCTACTGACATCTAGTCGGTGATACTAAGCAGTCATTCTCATTATTTTAGATGTGATAATGACATTGTGGGTTTGTTTTTTTTTTTTAAAGAATCTTTTTCTTCTAGAGCTATGTACTAAAATATTTTATGGATGAAATATGATTGGCTTCTAGGATTGATTTTAAAAATAGTTTTCGGGTGAGGATGGGCAGGGATATAGATGAAACAATTTTGGCCATGATTTGATAGCTGCTGAAACTGGTGGTTCATTATCTTATTCTTTCTACTTTTGTAAATGTTTGAGATTTTTCATTTTAAAAAACAAAGCAACCAACCAAAAAAAAAGCAGTTCCAGAAGTCGGGCAGCACACTCATGAGTAAGTCCCAGCTCTGAGCTCAGCTCTGTGGCCCTGAGGAAGAGTTGCTCTGTTGAGCTCCTGCTGGGTGTCAGGTACTCTGCTATACACTCAGCAACTCCTTTTATCCCTTACGGGAGCCTTCAGAGGGTTAAGTAGCAGTATTCCCATTTTCTGGAAGTAAGAACTGAAGCTCCCTTGCTCCATCATCTTAGCGGCTAGAAGCATCGGAGCTGGGCTCTGGAGCCCTGCTGTCTTTACCATGGTGTCTTCACCCTGTAACAAGGAAGATTTTAGTTCAGAGGAACAGCAGACACATAAATAATGAAAATTCCTCGTCCTCAGTGCCGGATAGAATTCAGGGCGTTCAGGGTGTTTTGAGAGCACAGGTGAACCCACCGCTTGACAGATGGTCTCACAGCACCTACTCCATGGCAGACGCTGGGGGTCAGAGGGAAGAATTGAGTTCTGCCCTCAGGGAGCTTGTAGTCTAGGTGGGGAAGCAAACAAGTAAATAACCAGTTACAATCCACCATGAAATGGGCAATGTTAGAGGAAGCACTCGGCACGATGGGCGCCCAGAGGAGCAGTAACCAACCTCGACTCCTGGTAGAGAAGGGTCTCAAGGAGACCTGGAGGGGGTCATGCCTGAGCTGACTTCAGAAAGAGCAGTAGAGGTTAGCCAGGCGAGGTGAGCAATCATCATTCTCCCTGTCTTCAGGCATCCTCTCATCTGAGTCTCACTGTACTGCAGTGTGACGAGAGGGTCAGGCATCATCCCTGTTTTACAGATGTGGACCTAAGGCTCTGAATGTCGAGTGACTTTGTCCCAGAACGTGTGGCCTACAAAGCCACCACCAGAACACAAATCTGTGGGCTCTCAGCTTGAGGAAGAATCAAAGAAAACCTTATGTTTAAATTAGGATCTGTTTTGGAAGCACAGTTGAAGTCCTTGTAGCCGACACAATTGGTTAATCTTAAAAGTAGGTTAAAGTAGGGAATCAAAAAATGATACACACCTTAAACATTTCAGTTTAACTTAAAGCAGTTAAATGTACATTCATTTGCCACTCTTTTGATGTAGGGCCAGGGCCTTTTCTTTGAATATGGGTCTGCTGATTGAAGTTCCACATCTTCTTTCTTTCATAAACTACATCCATAATGTATGTCTGTCACTTCCAATTTCCGTTTCTTTAAGATGAAGAAAAAACTTAGGCACTTGCAAAGCAATTTGAATATAGAATCCTTCTAGACTGTGTTCCTCCCACATCTTTTATTCACCCACACCTAATTTGCCAGAAATGTGGTTTTTTTAGTGACTCGTCTTTATCAAGTCTTTGCTGAAACATATGTTAGTTTTCATTCAACCGGTTCTCTCTTTTCATACACATATTTCATAGGTTTACTTAATACTTAATTAAATCATATAACTGATTACAAGTACAACAGCCATAAACAAGTTTGGGGACAAACTAAAGTGGCTCTCCGTAAGCTGACAGCCCAACATCTCCCCTCTTGGGAGCAGAGGTATTTCAGTGTAGCACGGGGTGGCCCGTGCCGGGGTATCTGACAGTTCAGGTATTTTATGAGAAGGGGAGTGTCCTTAACCCCATGAACGAGTTCAGTGGAGATTGGTTAAGACAGCCGCGATTGTGTTCACATTTCACTTCAGGGGTCTGGGGACTCTGGTTTTGCCACCCATCCACTCTCCTCACCTCTGGTTCTCCTAATAGATCATACTCCCCTAATAATACCTTTATATTCTCTTTGTGTAAAATAGATAGCTAGTGGGAACCTGCTGTAAAGCACAAGAAGCTCAGCTCGGTGCTCTGTGATGACATAGGTGGGTGGGAGGGAGGGAGGCCCAAGAGGGAGGGGATATAGGTATACATACAGCTGATTCACTTCATTGTACAGCAGACACTAACACAACATTGTAAAGCAATTATACTCCAATTTAAAAAAAAAAAGATTTAAGCATTAAAAAAATATCAGCATTATAGTTTTTGGAAAAAAACCCTCAATGCTGATAAATTAAGAAAATGATTATTCCAGATCCCATCTCTCAGAAATGAAACACTATAAACATTTTCGTGATGTCTCTCTCATCAAACAGTTTAGACATCTTGATATACACACCTATGGATAGAAGTATATGTGTTCAATTTTACGAAACGGGAGTGCGTGGTGCACAATAGCTGTTCTGGGCTCTTTTGTCACTAATTATGATCATCTTTCAATGTCAATAAATGAAGTTCTACAACATCATTTTTAATAGCTGCAAAATCCTTCCATTGTATGCAAGTACCGTAGTTGAGTTGTCTAAATCCCCAGTGAAACAAATCAGGGTTTTGTTTGTCCTGCTGTGAACAGTGCTGAGGTGGACATCCTGGGGCGCAGGCATCTTCTCGTGCCTGCGTTACTATTCCTTGGGGTAAATGCCCAAGTGTAGAACTGCTGAGCACATTTTACATCCTGCTGCATCTTGCCGGGCGTGGTTCCACCTGGGCTTTGCCAGTTCACGGCTCCACCAGCAGTCGTGAGAGGGCTTTGCCCGCACCCTCACCGCCATCTGACCAGTGGAACATGGCTTCTAGTTTTTATTCAGATACCTTTGTTTGTAAGGTTGAGCACTTTTTATGTGGTTTTGTAATTCTTTCTCTATGATCTGATGTTTATATTCTTTGTTCATTTTTCTAATTCCCTTTCTCTTTAGACTGGAGAGTTGAAGGCAGAGATCAACAAACTACACAAAAAATTGTTTGAACAAGAAAAGAAGTTGCAAAACACCATGAAGCTGTTGCAGCTGAGCAAGAACCAGGAGAAAGTCATCTTTGATCAGTGTGAGTAGTTGGGGGGTGGCCACCACGTCTGACCACTGCCTGCCTCTGAGGACTGAAAACCCAGCCCTGGGTTGTCCTCACACCTCCTGTTTACGGGTTTCCTTTCATACTTCACCCTTCCTGACCCGCCCAGACAGATGAGTTCACTTAACAGACCTCTGTGGAGGGGCCGCTCGGTGCCAGGGACTGTCATCTCCCTGGGGAGACAGGTGTGTGGCGTGCAGTGACGGGAACATGTGTAGGGGCTCGGGGAGCGCCGAGGTGGGATGGGGAGAGGGTCACTCTGTCCTGGGAGGTGGCTTCGTGGAGGAAGAGACACCGGACCTGAGTCTCCCAGGAGGAGTCGGTGTTGGTCCGGTGGACAGGGGACAGTGTGGGCAGGGGCAGAGGGACAAGGAGTGAGACTGCCTGTGAGAAAAGCCGACAGCAGCGCATGTTGCGGGAGTTGGAGCTGCCCGTGGCAGGTGGAGGTGGGAGGGGCCTGGGGGACCGGGGCCGCCGTGTGAGAGGCCTCGGGTGGCAGCCACGGGGGCTCCCACTCCAAGCGGACTGTCCATCTGCGTCGAGAAGGGCTTGCTGGCGGCTGGTCCAGGCAGGTGAGGAGGGCCTACGGCCGGGCAGTGGGATCCAGAGGAGGGCACCGATTTGAGAAAGACATTCCTAGACAGACATGGAAACGCCAGGCTGGAGACATCCAATAACGCTTGTAAGGTCGCCCCAGCCCTGGCCCGGGGGCTTCAGAGGTGGAAACCACCTCCCCGCTTTCAGCCCCCGGCACCCGTGCCCTCGTGCGCGCGGCGGAGCCTCCTAGCAGCACAGGCCCCGCCAGGCCTCGGGGGGCCAGCCCCTCGACATCCCTGAGTCGCGAGGGGCCTCGTGGACCAGACCCGAGAAGGAGCCGCAGGGCTCACGGGGCCCGTCGTGTGTTAGGTCCCCTTGGCTGAGCACGGAGGGGCCGGGAGGCGGGGAGGCCTCTTTGGGGGCTGCGCAGGGCCACGGAGGGCGGGGTGGGGCTGAAAGATGGTGAGGAGGCAGCTTGGCAGACCGGTGGGTGTCCGTGGGGTTCCCGCCTAGGGGTTCAAGCCACTGGCAGAGAAGAGGAGCGCTGGAGGGGGCGGGGTGGGGGGAGGGCCATCGAGGCCGTGTCTGAGGTGGCTGTGGACCAGGTGGGTCGGGCTCCTGGAGCAGCTTTTGAGGCGGTGGGAAGGGCGCTTTCGTACAGCCCCCAAGTCCAGGGAACACGGGCGCTCTCGGCGTTGGCGTTGCCCTGTAGCCGTTGTCCCGGACAGTCACAGGGAACGTGAAATTACCCCCGTTTGCAGGTGAGCATATTTCGGAAGTAGGTTCAGATGGGTGAGTTACCACGGCAGGTCCAGAGGACAGAACCCAGCCCTGAGTCCCGGGTCGCTGAGCCCGCCGCCATCGTTAGTGAGCGCGGCTCAGATCTCCGCTCTCCCACGTGACCTGGAATAAATGACTTGAACTCTCTGAGCTTTAGATTCCTTCTCTCTAACCGGAGACGGTAATTCCAGAGGGCTCGGACTGGCCGGATGGGCCTGGATTTCTCATAACAACTTTATTAAAAAAGTGCCCCTGTTCTCTCCTCTGTAAAAGAGGGATGGTAGTGATACCTCAACTTTCTGGTACTCTTCCTGGGACAGAAGGGGTGCTCAATAAGTGTTAGTTCTCTGACTCCTTTATTCCATGAGGTCAGACTGAATTCTATGCGTGCAGGTGGCGGCAAACCCTTAATAGTCAGAAAAACTTCAAACGTGTCGTAGCGTCTCCCGCGCTCAGGACGGTGCCACCCTCTCCGCATCTCCCTCCGAGGCCCGACACAGAGTCGGCGTTGGCTGAGGGGAGGGCTTACCCTAGGTTGCACAGCTGGTGACTGAGCCGGGCCTGTGACTTGCCCCAAAGACCCCAAACCCCGCCAGCCTCCCAGGGTCTGCTCTGGCTCTAAGGGACTGAGTGGAAGTTGGGGTAGTGTTCCCTCCTCTCCCTTCCCCGCCTGATGACGAGGAAGAGCGTGGGCCTGGGGCTGCTCCCTGCCTGGGCCAAGGCGAACACTCCAGCTCCTCCCGGAGTCTGCAGGGAGAGGAGGGGGAGGGTGACTGTGAGACCCTCCCCACGTGACCTGGAGCCGCCCACTTCACTTCCGCCCGTAGACAGGAATCCCTGGGGGGTGTGCACTGACGTCTCAGCTGGCAAACCACCTGTCACCGCTGGACACCACTGAGGCTGGTGTCTTCCTTGCCAGTGCCCTGCTGAGGTGGAAAGAGTGGGTGCTGAGTCAGACAGACCTGGGTTCTAGTCACGCCTCTGCCTGGGGCCAGCCTTGATTTGGGACGAGCTCTTCCCCGCTCTGTCCCTCGGGCTTCTCATCTCAGTGGGAGTTTCTGGCTCTGAACGTGGGCAGTGCAGTTCAGACATGGGGCCCCTTCACACTTGCGCCAGGTGAGACTTAGATCGCTCTGCACTTTTAGTACTATTTTAACATTATTTTTAACCTCCACAGCCATGGTACTGAATCTTTTCCGGGTCACAGGCTCCTTGGCGAATCTCAGGAGAGGGGATCTCTCTCCCCAGAAGGATGCACGCATCCTTGTACACACCAAGATTTGCACATGGTTTCTGAGGATTTAGGACACTCCAACGCATAGCCTTGGGCCCAGGTTAAGAATGTCTGCCCTGTGGCGTGGGGCTGGGGAAGGGCACAGAGAGGCAGTGGGCACCTCTGAAATTCACTTTGCCCAGTTAAAAACAAAGCCCACACCATCTGTCCCCTCCCGCGGTGTCACAGATTGCAAACAGACTTCGTTACCTCCAGATGGAAATTTTCGTGAGGCAAGAAATATTTTCTCAAGGCTACCACATGGCACCTATTCCGAATAAGCCTTTGGGTAGCTGGGCCGTGTGTACCGACGGGGAGACTCTCTCAGCCTTGGGCCCCACTGGCCAAAGGCCCAGTTCCAGAAGCCTGTGTGTCCTCCCTGGGGGTAGCCGGAGTCCCTGGCCATCACCAAAGCCTGTTTAAGGTGGATCCCTTATCGGGCCGATCTCCCCTCGGTGCCTCAGTGGCGGCATTCCTGCTGCTGCTGGCGTTTGTTGGACAAGACAGGGACTGAGGGAAGAAGCCACCTTACTTTACAGTTGCTGCCCTGAAAGTGGGCACTCCGCCCCACCCCGTGGGTTCTGATGCGCTGGGGATCTGCCTCACGCAGCTCGGAGGGCATCAGTCAGATCACAGGGACCTGTGAGATCATCCCGCCCCGCCCGCTGCTGTCCAGGTAGAGTGTGCCTGGCCCAGGGAGCCACTGGAGGGCAGCTCAGGAGAGAGACGCCCACGGTCCGGTCCTCCTCCCCGTCATTAGGTTCCCCGCTCTGAGGACTGCTGTGCCCTCGACCCTCGATTTGGCCTTCACGAGTGGGTTTGCTTGCAGCGGGTGCACCCCCTTCCCAGCGCTGCCTCTCCGGGGGGCTGAGGGGCGCTAGTCAGGTGCAGGCCTCTCCCCTGCCCGGCACCACGAGCCCAGCCCGCAGAGGCGGGCCCTGGGGGTCCTGCTGGCCCTGCAGAGCCTCAGTTTCCGTCTATAACGTGGTGTTGCTTGCTCTGCCTTCTAGTATCGCCGAGGTTGTGGCTCAGCGTGGACTTGAGGCGGGGTCTCTGGTCCACCCTCTCTGGTGGGTTATTTGATCCTGGGGTGTGTGATGGGGCAGGTGGGGCCTTACACGTCTGGGTCTGGATGCTACAGGGCTCACCGCACGCCTGAACCCTGTGGGGCTTGGGGGTCCTCCCTGCGTTTGGCTTTTACACTGTCTTCCTGGGCATCTATGTCTAATCATCCCGTTCTTTGCTCTTTCCTTAGTGGTTGTAACGCACAAGGTCCTTCGGAAGGCCAGAGGAAACCTGGAGGTGATGCCCCTTTGAGAAAGCCATTTGGGGGATGGGAATGGGTGTGGGGCTGGCAATGGCTTCTTTTGAAAAACGAAGTTGAAGGTGAAACCCGGTCACATGTTCTCTGTCAGTTGTATTTTTCTGCCAGCAGCGCATGAAAAGTTTCATTTTATCATCCCATGTTTTTTATGGTGGTTCTAATTATTGGTTTGCCGTTTTTACCAGTGAGAAATACAGCAAACGATGCCTGGCACATAGTAGGCGTTTGATAAATATTTCATTATCATCTGGTTGTATAAATATTTACTGATCAAACAGTATGTCTTTGAAAGTAGTTTCAGAATAGCATTCTCACCATTAATTCTGTCAGTAGTCTTACTCCAGAAACCCTCCGTGGGACCTGAAATTCTCATTTTTTCCCCTCCCTTCTCCTAGCTTAGGCCCGGGAGTGCCCATCCTGGAACGTCCAGTCCCAGCAGGCCAGGCTCCTGAGGAGAACTTTCAGCCAATAAAGCTTGTGGTTCCCCACTTAGCTCGTCCTGTCTCTTTATTACAAGCGTGGTTCCCGCTTATTGAGGGGAGAAGGGCTGTCTGGCCAAAGGAGACCTATCTTTCACCTTAAGATTGGCGTGGAGTTGTTGTCAGATAGGGTGGGAGCTTCCAGGCGCCAGGCCTGTCACCTCCGGGGCCGGCGCAGAGCTGAGGCTTTACTCTCAGGCACGGGGTGGGCTCGCGTTCCCCCCCGCCCCCCCAGATTTGCTTGGTGCTCAGCCAGCCCCGCAGTTTGAAGATGCTCATTAAACGACTCATTTCAACCTGGTGATGCAGTAATTTTGTGCAGAGCCTAAAGCCCAGGACAGCCTGGGGGTCTTGGGGCTGGCGTGGCACTCAGAGGTCACCTGAGCTTTGTGCTGAGCCCACTCAGTGACCAGAGAGGAACGATGCCACGTGGTGCGGCCAGGGTGCCTGGTGCGCCCTCGGCACTACACAGTGACGGCACGGTGACGTCCGGAGCAGCGCCCTGCGGGGGTGCTGCGCCCAGCGTGGGAAAGACCCAGCGAGGCCTGGGCCGGGGACTTGGCATTGCAGTGTACTGACGATGGTGGTGGTCTTTCCTCCCCACTGTCCTGCCTGGTGCATTTGCCACACCTGAGCTGCATTTGTCCTGCCCGAGCTTCACGGTGTCCCCGAGAAGTAAACAGGGCAGGGCCTGGCCCCGGGTTCAGATGAGCCCGCAGACTGGCCCAGGGCGCCCCAGGAGGCACTGCCCGAGGCGGGGGGCTCCCCGGCCATGCTCCGACGCGACGCTGCGCGCCCAGCTCTGCTCTCTCTGCCTCGCGGCCCCGTGCCCCGCACCTCGGAGCCACTGAGCAGCCGGGCAGCTGGGCCTCGTTTGTCAGCCCACAGCTGGGAGCGTTTTGAATCCTGACTGGGTCTCCTCTCTGTCCCTGTTCCTGCCCTCATCCTGGGCCTTTCTGCATCCAGCCTGGTTTGCGCTCCCTGTGCGTCACTCATGCTGACGTTCTGCCCTCCGCCCACCGCCTCCTGTCCGTCAGCCTGCTCGCTCCCTTGTCCCCCCTCTGCTTGGACCGCTTGGAGACCCTCGTCTCTGCTCCCTTTACCTCTGTCCCCGTCCACAGGCTCCTTTCTGTGGTTCCTTTTCCTTTTCCACCTGGTCCCTCCTTGGCCCTGCAGCAGACAAGGTGTAGAGAGAAAGCCCGGGTCTGACCACCGCGCCGCCCCGCCCTCACCCCTAACAAGTCTGCCGGGGCCCAGGTCTGCTCCTGCGGCACCTCCGGCTCCCCGCCTCGCCCCCTCGCCTCCGCATTCCAGGCAGACTGCGCTGACGTCAGCTCCTGGGAGCGTCCCAGCCCCGGCCCAGGATGCTCTCTCTCTGGAATGCTCTCCCACCATTTCCTTGCCTAGGCGGCTTCGAGTGGTCCTTCAGGAATCCGCCCCCCACCGTGGGGATGCGGAGTGACGTGGCTCCGTCGCTCAGTCCGGCACGGTCTGTGGGCTCCCCCGCCGTGACCTCCCTGGAGGTGGGGACTCTGGGGAGGTCCGGACCACTCCCGTGTCCACAGGACAGCCGAGTGACCCGTCCAAGGTCCTTAGCTTATGAGTGGTGGGGCCGGGCCTTGATCCCGCCTGTCCTTCCAAACCCCGACCCGCTCTGCGCTGCTGCCCCTGCAGCTCCCGAGACACGACGGTGACCTGAGGTGACGTGATTGCATCAGCTGGAGGCAGGGGGAGTAGGGGAGCAGAAGCCGGGGCTGGGAGTCCGCCTGGGCCTCTCATCCCAGGGCCGCACCTCTTCTCCTCTTACCCATCAAGTGATGGGCGGGTACGTGGCCAGTAAGGACCTTCTCCGCTTGGGTTCCTGTCATCTGAGTTCTTGTCGTGAGAAATACGTGGACACGTGTACCTCAGTACATTCCAGTGTGGGAAAACTCAGATTTAGGTATAAAGTACTGTGGCAGCTCCTTTTTCTAGAAGTCAACACCGTTGAGTTCCTCAAGGGAGTCTCCGAGCTGCGGCCGAGATGGTTCAGCATGGTGCTGCGGAGGGAGCGGGAGGCCGGGATCTAGACCCGAGTGGGACGCTTCTGTTACAAGTCTCTACACCTGGAAAATGGGGGTTACATTTCAGCCCAGACCTGCTCACACAGGGTGAACCTGTGTAATTTGGAAATAGCTGAACAATAAGAGCCTTTCAAAAATCAGTGACTCTTCTGTTTTAAGTTCCCATGGTTGATGTGCAAAAACACAGGAGTGTAAGTGGGGGGTAGGGCTGGAGTTGGGGGTTAGGTGGTGTAGTACAGTGGTTAGAGCTCAGGCTAGCCTTGGAAGCCAGACCCCGATTCAGATGCACCCACAGTTAGTGCCTGCTTCATTGCTAGTTCTGAGTATATTGCCTGGCACGTGGTTGGCCTGTGGGAGATGGAAAGGCTGTGAGGGGGGATCATGGTTCATCCCCTGCCCATTGGGTGGTAAACCCAGGATGCCTGAGAGCAGGGGCTTCTGGGAATCCAGCTGGCCATTTGCTTTAGTCACCCACAGCTTTTCAGGAACACAGTAATCCAAAGCAAAGTGTATTTTTATCTCCCGGTTTGGAATCGTGTAAAATATTCCCAACCTTGGGCTAGTGAAGGCCCGCCCTCCTCTGGGAGGTGGAGGAGTAGCCCGATGTGTCTGGGCTGGATTAGGGCCAAGAACAAACTCCACAAATAAAGACAATTTGGACCTCCGGGAAAGTTCCATTGTCCCTGGTGAGTTAATTTTACCAGCAGCTGAATTCTGGAGGCTCTGAAGCCCTAATCAGAACCCCCATCAATTTCCCCCTTGGTGAAATTAACCACCACATGTGCCTGAGGAGCTGCACCTGAGAGAAGCAGCTGCAGGGGCTAAATACCTAGCGAGAAGGAAGGGGGGAGAGAGGCACCAGCCCTCTGCCTGTGGGCCCGCTCGCCCCCCACAGGCTGGCACCCACCTGATTAGCGGTAGCCACACTGGGCATCGTCTCGTTTATCTGTACCACCTGACCATTTTACAAGGGAGAAACTGAGGGGTGGAGTGTCGTCACCTGAGCACGTGCTGGAGCCAGAATCTGAACCCGAGTCTGTTGAAACCTGTTCTCGAAATGATCCTGTCCTCTGAATTATACAGGGTCTCCCTGAAATGCCGTCTCTTCCAAAACCTGCAGCCCTTCCCTGCGTTACAACCCAAGTATTCTCCCTCTGCCCTTTCCACCAAGACATCTTTGGGTGACCAGAGCTGGAGCCCAGAGACACACAATTGAATTCTTCGCCACAGCAGCCCTGAGAACTGCTTGTAAATGGGGCTGTGGAAGGGAGGAAGAGTGATCTTGTTAATAAGTTCTCCGCAGCGTGGAGCAGAGAAACCTGCCTGGAGGCTCCGGACCCTGCCAAATTGCCTCTTCAATCTTGGCCATATTTTAAGTCTAACTCAAAAATTCAATTATCAGAATTACTCATCCCGTCTCCAGAGAAGCCCAGGACGCTACCTTCGGGGCCAGTCGTGTTTACCTCTTGCCGCAGTTGGGGCCTTCCCAGCTCACTCTGCTGGGCGCCAGGTGGGGTGGGTGTGGGCGGGTCCAGAGGCCCAGGGTCTTGCTGTGGCCCTTGGGGCTCCTAATAGAACCTGCTTCCATTCCCTCATCTGCAAGATGATGATGGGGAGGGATAAAGATTTATAACAGCTGGGAGGCCCGGACATTGGCCACATCATTGGGGTTTGCTTGTTCGTTCATCTCCGTGAAGGTCCTGCCTCTGGCCAGCAGCACGTGCTGGAGGCACCCTCGACACCTCCTTCTCCCTCACCCGCTGTGTCTCGTCCACGACCATGGCCTCACTATCCACTCTACCTCTCAAGGCCATTCCTCACTCATCTCCAGATGGTCCACCTTGGACCATCGTCTCTCACCTGGACCACTTGCTGCAATGGCTTCCCAGCTGGCCTCCCCACACCCACCCCTACCCTCTGCAAATGTCCCCACCCATAGCTAGAGCTCAAAGTGTAAAGCTGATCCTATTAATCTTCTTGGTTTAAAATGTTGAATGCTTCCCATTGCACTTAGCATCGCCTGCAGGCCCTGGGTGTGCTGAGCCCTGCCCATTCCTCCTTCCCCACCAGCCGCCTGCCCTCTCAGCTCCCCATGCTCCAGTTTCATAGGGCGTTCCTCTCTCCAGCCACAGGGCCTTTGCACATGCTGCCCCCTGCCTAGCACGCTCCCGTCCACTTCCCTGGCTTCTCTTATTTCTCTTGCTAGTTGCCTCAGAGCCTAGTCAGAGGATTTTTTCCAATCAGGAGCCCCTATCATTCACTCTCACATATGATGATTCCCTCTCACTGGCACTTGGCCACAGTTGTGGCTTTGGATTGTGTGAGTGTGATTTTGGGGGGCTTATGCCCCCCTCCCCCCGTCACTAGCTGGGAGGGCATGAAGGCACAGACCCCGTGTGATTGCTCACCACTCTGGCCCCAGTGCCAGCCACAGGCCAGCAAATATATTCACTCACCAGACATTCCCAAAACTTCTCCCACCGCCTTCTGGAAGGACTCAGATTGATGGGGAGAACAGACAAGTAATGAGGCCAATAGGGAAGGCTTGTTCAGGGGCTCCTGTGAGCTGGGCAGGCATTGTAATATCACAGGCCATCATGTGAAACCCTATGGGGAGATGCTGCTTTTCGCAGATAAAGGACTGACTGGGACACAGAGTGACCTGCCCAAGATCACACGGCCAGTCGGCCGTAGAGCTGGATTCAGACGGAGGCCAGCAGGCTGCAGAGCCCAGGTCCCCACCACTGTGCTACGTGCAAGCACTGTTGAGTATGGTAAGTGCAAGGTGGCTCAGGTGGGCTGGTGTGTGATCCTCGCTGGCAGGGTGTCCAGAAGGTTCCTGCCTCCAGTTGCAAAGCCCGCCCTGTCTCAGGCTTGGCCTCAGCCTCTCCATCCTGAACAGGAGACGGGGAGCTGGAGCCACCTCTAGCTAGCTCACCCCTCTAGCCTCCGTCCAGGTTTCCCAGGGCCCCTCCAGCTCATTCATTTTGACCCCATCCTTGGAGAAGCGGTTACCCCCACCTGACCCCAGAGGGCAGCACTGGGCCTGGTGAGCCCCTCTTCTACTGGATCACGATGTTAGTAAAACCACACAGTGTTTTCACCAGCCGCCTTCCCACACGCTCCTCTCTCAAATGCCGGAATCACGTCGTTTTTAACAGGCATTCACATGAGAGCATAATTACAGGTTTTCAGCTTTTAAAAGATCCTCTGTTTGTATTAATGCTATTTTCTTCTTCCAAACAGAACAACGTATGGCCCCAGCTCATTTGTGGCGCTGGATGCCGGTGACGGCAGACAGCAGGGAAGAAAGAGAAATGGCCGTCCTGGCTCCAAAATGACGGCGGGGTCGGGGGTCACAGACACGGGGAACCAGATCCTGAGGCTCTTTGGCTGCAGAAGCCAATGGTTGGAAGCCTGAGTGTGTGTGTTTTCTTTTCTTTTCTTCCCCTCTTGAAGCCTCAGTTTTCTTCTCTGCAAAATGGGCAAACTGATTTTAGCTTCCATTTCACCATGGTTCTCTTGGCAAGGGTCACTTTATTTTGATGACACTGGTGTTTCTGGTAATTCAGGGTCCCCTCATATTCTCCCCCTAGAGTATTCAGAGAACCTAGCTGATGCCGTGGCCTCTGCCTGCAGGCAAGACCATTTCTCAGGGAGTCGGGGCTGGACTCTCAGCATAGGAAGGGTTTCAGAGACATTTGTTTTTAATCAAATTCACCATCTTCCGTCACTCACCTTCGCCCAGAGCTGGTGGGTGAGAGGCCAGCATCCCGTTATGTTACGTCATGTAAATGATAACAACAGGGGCACCTGGAAAAAGGCCTTGCAGGTGGGCAGGGAAGATGCCCTGTGTGCTGTGGGCGAGTGGCGAAGGCCGGCTGGGAACCTGTGGGGACAGACGGCTTGGAGAGGTTGACGAGGCCTCAGGTGCCAGCAGCCCCAGGCAGGCGGGCATCCTGGGAGCAGCAGGGCTCCCGGGAGGGTGTCAGGGCAAAGGCCAAGCTGGCAGGGAAGGGACAGCGTGGGGGGGCAGTCGGGGGACGAGGTGAAGCTGCTGGGAGGATCCAGGCCAGGGCCAGGCACAGGGCGGCGAGGTGGATTCGAGACTCTTAGGAGGACTTGGGGAGCTGTGTGTGTGCGCGGATGGCGGGGGCTCTGCGTGCGTGTGTGTGTGCATCTGTGCGTGCATGTCGGTGAGGGTGAGGGAGAGAAGTCTGGGTCTGGCTCCGCAGTGGGGAGGGTGTTCACGCCGCCTGTGTCCTTCAAAGTAGGCAGAGTGTTACGGGGCGAGGTGTAGGGAAGGGGCGCTCCAGGCAGAGGGAACAGCCTGTGCAAAGGCACAGAGGCCACCAGGAGACCCGTGGTGGTGACTCGAGGCCAGGGTGTCAAGCGTGAAGTTGTACACAGGATGCCCAGAGTTGGAACCTTTTATTTTGTGGCCTTGGGGAACCAGTGGTGATTGTTGCAGTGAGAGGAGGGAGAAAGCCCAGGGAAAGGGGGACAGGCAGGAAGAGAAAAGCTGGAAGTAAGGGTGGTGGGGGACTCAGATCATCTCCAGGCGGGGGAGCCACGGCTCTGGCGACACGGGATCCCGCTCTCTTCTTGCTGCTGCTGCAGGAAGCCTGGTGCAGGGGCAGTGAGGAGGAGACCCGCCTGGAGGTGGCCTCCCGGGGACCAGCTGGGACTCTTGTTTAATCCGCCGACTCTGCATGTCGCCCTAGAGTGACCTGGTGACCCGAGGACGGCAGGACCAAGCAGTTGTGTAGGAAGGACCCGGGATTCAGCCCCACGACTACCAGCTGACCTCGGGGAGGGGTCTGAACGCACCCGGCCTCAGTTTCTCATCTTTAAGGTGGGGGTAATATGCATCCCTTTCCCCCCAAATCACTTCCTCCCTTGGGGGCTCCCTGTCTTTGAGATCAGCTCCCTTGACCCCCTAGATACTTCAGTCTCCCCAGAAGGATGTCCTCTCACCAGCCCACCCAGCCTCCATCCTCTCCTCTCCATCCACCTCCTCCTTACTGGCCTGGGTCCTCATGGGTCTCCCTGTCTCCTGCCCCTGCCTGTCCCGTCCGGTCTCTGTGCACAGCCCAGGTGAGCTTGTCAATCACAAGCCCCATCATTTCACTCCCTGCTTGCACACACCCTCCCAAGACCGAGTGCCCCTTCCTCCTCGGCATGCAAGCTCTCCCCAGTTGGACCCTGGCCTTCCTCTCCAGTATCTTTGGATGTTAACTCCACTCCCACCCATGAGGGCCAGACTTGCCATACTCCTCATAGGCCCTGAAGGCACCATCTGTTCTCTGCAGCTCTGGACTTTGCACATGTATCTCCCACATCCTCAGCCTGACTCACTCCACTCATCCTTAAAGACTCATCTCAGCCGTCACCTCTGGGTCGCCATCTTTAAGCCTCAGTTTATCCCCCTTTAAAATGGGCATGATCTTATTTGCCCCTTGGAACCGGAGACAGATTTAGGGTTTTAATTGACTACAATCAGCTAAGTTAACTGAGACCGAAGAATAAGGGACCTCAAATGCTAATGGTACCTTGGCTGCATTAATAGAGGTATAGAGTCCAAACAAGGGAGGTGAATAGTCTTACTCTGTCCATGACTTGCCATACTGCACTGAGAGCCTTGAGATCATTTCCCATGACTTGCTTTTGGAGGGATATTGACAAAGTAGATTATCTCATTGATACTTTCACCCTGGTTCATTGAAGTTGTGTTCCATTCATCAAGCCTGTATATGCCATGCTCTACACATATATTGTCGCACTTAATCCTACAAACTGTCATGTCCTTTTACAGGTGAGGAGGAACTCACAGTCTGTTTGGTATTGTAATAATAAAATAACACCCATGGTAGGCAGAACAGTGTCCCCCAGAGATGTCCAATCTCTAATCCCCAGAATTTGTGAATATTTACATTACATGGCAAAAGGGAATTTACAGATGTGCTTAATGTTAAAAACCTTGAGCTGGGGAGGTTATCCTGGATTATCCAGGTGGGACACGCTAATTACACGAGTCCTTAAAAGAGGAGAACCGTTCCCAGCCACGGTCAGAGAGACGTGACAACAGAAAAGGGGTCAGAGAGTGGCTGGCTTTGAAGGTGGAGGGAAGCGGCCACGAGTCAAGGAGTGCAGGCGACATGGAGGAGCTGGAAAAGGCAAGGAAGCAGATGTGCTCCTAGAAACTCCAGCAAGGGGCACAGTCCTGCCAACTCCTTGATTTTAGCCCAGTTGGACCCATGTCAGACTCCTGATCTATAGAACCATAAGAGAATAAATTTGTCTTAAGCCACTAAGTTTGTTGTGCTTTGTTATAGCAGCAATAGGAATCTACTATAATGCTTTAAATAATCAGTATAGATATGATCATATGAATTTAGAGATTGTGTGCCATATGCATGCAGTAGTGTAATTTCTTAATCACAGGGCCCTTCCAATAGGTAGCCTGGGGGTGAGCTCCCCATGGTCCCTAGAGGTGTGGTGTGAAGTGCCATTGGGGATGTCAGAGAGGGGATTCTTGCCTACATGGGCAGGTGCTTGGACACAGGGCCTCCTCTGAAGAGCCTCCGGAGAGCAGAGTCACAGCCAAGCGGCCCTGGGCTGAGAAGATGATGGCTCTCCCGGCCCGCTAGGAGGCCTCTTTGTCACCCTGTTACCACCCACGGCGTCCTCCCCTTAGGTGATTTATTATATGTGGTTCCAGGACTCCATTACTTCAGAACGCTTCTATGTAACACATTGAAGGAATTATTGAAATTTGTAATTACAGTGTGCATTGTAATATAAAACAAGTCTATTATATTCATTTGATGGAACTGTGCTCCATAATATCTATTCTAATATAAAAGATTCTGCCATTAGAGTGTTATATTGGGTGGTGATAATTGTCCGTCTTCACCCGGTTCCTATGCTTCCTTCATGATGATTCTGCCGGCGTGAAATCAGGATACCCGAGCTTCCGAGTTGGGAGGACACTTTGGGGTCCTTTGGTCCAACCCTACTTTAGACAGATGGGGAGGGTGGATCCTTGAGGGATGAGGCGATTCATGCAAGATCCAGACCTGGCAACGCCAGCATCTCCCGTCCCAGCCATCGTCCTGCCCGTGGTCCCCAAATACCTTTTGGGGGAATTGGAACCCCTTCTTCTGAAAGAATCTCATATACAAGCAGACCGAGGGGTCAGCTCTGCAGGAAGCCGGGCTGGGCTACCCTGGGTCTTGACCACTTCGGGAGCCTGCTACCCCTCCACGCCCCTCTCTGAGGCCTCTCCACAAAATACTGGGGCTCCAGGAGACCCCCTTTTGCAAACCAGTGGCCCCACGCCTTCTTTGTCCAGATGGGGAAGTGCTTGCCGGAGACCATACCCCAAACTGGGCAAAGCTGGGATTGGCACTCACGTCCTCTCACTGGTGCTCAGACCTCTTCTCAACACTCAGTCATGGGCACTTGCTAATTATCCAGGTGGGGGGCCCAGCCCTAGGGGCTGAGCTGTGGTGGGTCTGTGGGGAGATGCAGGAATCCCTAAAGGGCACGAGTTAAGACGGCTTCCTCCCCGTCACGCTCCTCCCTGCCCTGTGCAGGCTGCCCTGACGGATCTGTGAGGTTAATTCACTTGCTCAGGGTCACATACCCAGTGAATCAAGGAGCTGGTCACGCTGCCATGTCAGGAATGTTGGCTGAACTGTGGACCAGAGGTGTGGCACATCGGGCTGGCTGATTTAGAACCCTTAACAGGCCATCGGAGCCCGTTACTCAAATCCAGCGACTCCTTCTTTACACTAACCGTCATCAAAGGCGCTGTAACAGGGGCCTGCATCTTCCTTTGTGCATCTGAAAAAGTTCCATCTGAAAGCCATCACCGTGCAGTGACCATGGAGCAGTCAGTTGGAATTAAATCAGGAGCCAGGAACGGGGAGAAGGAGAAGGTCATCTTTTGAAATGACAAAGAGGTGCTGTCCTCTCAGTTGGGTAGGCGTGGCTTTGGTAGCACCAACTGGGCTGCAAATTTTAATTCTAATCTCTGCAGCTGCTAATGTGCTTGTCACTCGGAGAATAGACACTAATTGACAAGCAACTAAATAAATAATGCGTAACATGAAAGCAAACACAAGTTGTAAAGGAGAAGAAAAAAATAGCAAAAAGGATGCAATTAAAAGCGAAGAGGTGGGGTTGGGGGGTTGAAGGGGGTTTTCTGCACTCCATCAGGGTGACATCAAAAGGCTTTCATGATATTTGTTTTATGGTGAAGATACAGTTTGGAGTCATCTGAGCTCTTTTCCCCATGCCGCCTTGCCAGAGATCAGAGGCGGTGCAGTGAGGGGAGGGGAACAGATTCTTCAAAAGGAGGGAGATCAGCTCGGGTGCTTTGTGACCACCTAGAGGGGTGGGATAGGGAGGGTGGGAGGGAGGGAGATGCAAGAGGGAAGAGATATGGGAACATATGTATATGTATAACTGATTCACTTTGTTATACAGCAGAAACTAACACACCATTGTAAAGCAATTATACTCCAATAAAGATGTTAAAAAAAAAAAAAAAAGGACTTGGAGAAACACAGGCAGCACCAGAGGGGTGATGTGCCAGCCCCTGTCTTCAGGAGGACAGGCTGAGACCCAGAGAGGGAATGGGCACAACCAAGGTCACACAGTGCGTCCCTGGGGGGTGTGGCCTCTGGTATGGGTGGAGCTGTGTCCCCCCAGAAAGATACTCTGATGTCCTAACCCCCAGTGTCTCAGAATGTGACCTTAGTGGAAAAGTCATTGCAGATGTAACTAAGATGAGGTCATATGGGAGGGGGATAGGCCCTTAACGCAAGGAAACTGGTGTCCTTATAAGAAGAGGTGAGAGAGACATGGGGGGAAACACCAAGTGAAGACACAGTGACACACAGAGAAAGCCATGTGACGACAACAGAGGCAGAGGCTGGAGTGAGGCAGCTGCGAGTAAGGAAGGCCGAGGATTGCCGGCCACACCAGAAACTGGGAACGGACGGCAGGGAAGGATTCTACCCAGAGTCTCATAGGGAGCCTGGCCCGGATGATGCCTTGATTTTACATCTAACCTCCAGAATTGTGAGAGGAGAAATTTCTGCTGTTTTAAGCCACCCAGTTGGTGGTATCTTGCTACAGCGGCCCTCTGGGGCCTGTGGTCACGCTCCGCACTCGGCCAGCGTGACACGTGTAGACATGTGTCCCCAGTCCCGGCTCAATCACAGCCTCTGAGATTCCCCTGGCTTATTCCACCCATTTATCCCCTGATCACCATATAGCCATGTCAGGTCATCTGTGTTCCCCAGTTATAATTATCTATGTAGTTCTTGCTACCTAGACTATAAGAAACTTCTCAAATCACAATTCAGTTTGTTCGAGCACATTCTGAGGTTTTTAACAAGATGAGCCTGAATCTTCCAGCCTCCCAGAAGGCCTTCTGGTGGAGGTGTGGTCTGAGATGAGTAGGTGGGTGGTGGCAGGAGGGCCTGGCTGAGGGAACCAATGTGCAGAAGTGTGGAAAGATCTGGTCCCCACGCTGCTGTGGATACGTGATGAGGTGAGGCTGTGTGTGACAGATACTGGGGTGGGAGGTGAGCTGGAGGAAGTGTGGGCTGGAGCCTGGAGGGCCTGGCATAGCAGCCTCCTACTCGTGGCTTCCTCCTCCGGAAGGGGGAAGGGACAAGCAGGCAGGGACATTCCTGGGTTTCAGAACATCCACTTTTAGCCCCTTAGCCCACAGTGTTTGGCGTCACTGACTAGAGGCAGTTCCTGGACACATCAGGCTGGGCTCCTATTTTCTTCCAGCTCTACAAGCCAATCTATGCCCGTCAGACCCCCTAGGGCAGCAAGTGACAGAAACCCCATTCAGACCAATTTAGACCACAAAGGAGGTTTATCGTCTGTGTGCCCGGCTGGGAGGCCACGGGTGGAGCCCGCCTGGGGAAGAGCTGGAACCAGGGACTCACACAACTTAGCGTCACCTTATCTCTGTGGCTGACCCTCTCCCTCCTGGGTGGGCTGGAGGTGGGGGACACGGCCGCAGCCGCTTTCTGGCTCACGCCTTCTCAGCTTCATAACCAGAGAGGAAAACACTCTCTCCCTGCAGCTGTGGTGAGAAAAATCCCAGGGAAGCCCCTGATTGGCTTGAATTGAGTCATGGGGTCATCCTGTGAACAGTCCCCGTGGCTGAGAGGAGGGTCCCAGATGAAGCGAGCACCTCTCATTTGGGTTCCTGGCTAGCATGTGGGGTGGGGAGGTCGGATCGGGGAGCAGACCCCCAAACAAGAGGATGAGTTTACCAGAAGAAGGGAGAAGGGGTAAGGGGCAGACTAAAACTGGAATCCTGCAGGACCTGTCCTGTCAGCATCTGGGTCTCAATCACAGGTCTTCAAGTGGAAATTTATAACCGTCAGCATTTAGGTTTCAGGATGAAGTGGAAGAGTTGTCAGATTTGGAGTCGGAGCCTGGATTGAAATCCTTTTTTCCAGCATGTCCAAGTAATGCCTCCTCTTTGGGCGTCAGTTTCCTCACCCGTAAAATGGGATGACAGGCCCTGCTTCAGAGGGTTTTTGTAGGGTCAGTGAGACACGCACGGGGAAGCATATCATAAACTCTTGAGGGCTGTGCGTTTACAAGGCCAGCGCCTCAGTATCACCCCTTCCATTGATCCTGGGACGAGGGAGGGATGAGCTCATGGAACCACAGACAGCGAGGCAGGTAGGGGCCCTCAGGAGTGGCTTAGGGGAATGTGTTCATCTCTCAGCAGGGAAACTGAGGCCCCTGGTTCTTGGGCTTTCGGGTCTGACACAGCGCCGGGAAGGCAGAGCCGATGTGACAGACTGGTGCCGAGGCGAGTGCCTGGCATAAGACAAAATTGCTTATCAGAGAAATAATGCTAAAAGTAAAATAAATTAGACCGCGCTGACTTCGTAATTTAAAAAATTAATTAAGAATAAAAAGAAGATGCATCTCGAAGGAAGGGAGAAGTCTAATTTTGACAGACAGTAATTAATTCCTCTGTTCAGGGATTCACGAACAGCCTGAAGTACAAATTGCTCCTTCATAGCACCTGAAACTCCCTGGGGGCTGTCTCAAGGCAATGCTGGGGGCTGAGGGCCCAGCACAGGAAGGCCACTTCTAGGGACCAGTGTCTGGGACCCCAAGACTGACTCCTGAATGTACTGCTCTGACCATTGGAGTGGTGGCCCCGGGGGGAGTGACGGTGGGGCTCCCTCCCCCATCATGCCTCGGGCACGCATGTGGGCCCTTGGCACTGAGTACCCTCTCTGTGCTGGGGCCAGGCCTGGGGTCGAGTGCTGAGTGCCCACTTGGAATTGGACAGAGCCTTTGCCCTCGCTAAACTCACAGTCAGATGGTACCCTCCTTATAACACGGGCTACATGGGGGCTGGGATTGGGGAGGGAGGGAGGCTGGGAGGACACGGAGGAGGGAGGAGGCGCCTTCTAAATGAGTCCTTGATAATTAGGAGGAGAAACAGCATGGCCTCTGGGAGCTGCTAGAAAGTGACTGTCTGGAGGTCATGCCACTAACACAGGATGTTCGTGGTAGAGCTGCAGCAAGACCCCAGGCCTCCCCTTCCCTAGCCCAGACCCTGGCATAATGAGAGGTAGTGAATAAGTCCAGCTGGACGGGGGCACCCGATGAGAAGTCGTGAATGTGGAGCAATGCCATCCCTTCTCCGACGTGAGCTCCACTTCGTGGCTTGGAGGATGGGCACTGGCTCCAGGATCTCTCTGGTGGGTCCTCTCTGGCCTCTAATCTCCTCTCGTGCCCCCTCCCCTTGCAGATGGGACAGATGGAGGACCTTAATTATGCAGATGCAAGGTCAGTAGGCACCTGATTCTCAGGGGTTAGGGTGGAAGGCAGCCGTTTATTTTGGGGGTTTAGAAAACTTCACATTCACCTTCTGGGGCTGGGGGGCTGAGAGGGAGGGGCTTATTCACATAAGGAGCTCAGAGCCTTCTAGAAGGACTTGGCTGAGAACTTCTCTTTCCGGAGATACAAACATGGGAGCTCGGTCAGGGAGCTCTGGCGTGGCCCTGGGTGAGGATCAGAAGCAAGGGAGGGCCTGTGAAGTAACGCTGCCCTTTGGGGAAGGGGACTGTCCCTGTGTGTAGGTGGTGGTGGCATCCCTCAGGACCCGCTGCCTAGCATCACGGATGTGGTACCGGAAACCAAGGGAGCTGCAAGGCTAAACCCATCAATTATGACAACACATACAAATGAACAGATAAAAAAATGTTAGGCTGAGAGATCAGTAGTGAACAACTAGAAGATCTAAAATATTCAATATTAGGAGCTTGATTAAACAGATGTTGGTACGCTGGAGTATTACGCTGGGAAAAAATTTTTTTTAAAGAATTTTTAATGAAGTGAGGATATACTCACAATATAGTGTTGAATGGAAAAAGCAGGGTGCAATATATGACATGCTTTCAGAGGTGTTAGTAAAACAGCATGGAAGAAAAGCCACCAAAATGTTAACAGGGTTTGTATCTGGATTGTGGGATTGTGGGCGACTTTTATTTCCTTCTTTATCTTTCAACGTTTTCTGCAATAAGCAATATTACTTATATTACTTACAATAAAAAATTACAGTAAACAATATTATTTGTAGAATAAGAAAAAAAAAGTAAAAGTTTACAAAAGGAACATAACCCTACATAATTTGTAAATGATACTGTCTCAGTATAAAGCCATTACAGTGGATTTTCTTACTGTCTCTCCAGAGGCACAGGTCACCTGAATTTATATCCTGCTACCTTAAAAAGTCCCCTTTGCCACTTCATGAGGATGGCATTTATTTTTATTTTTATTTTTATTCTCTTGTTTTCTTTAAGTTTATTTATTTAATTTATTTATTTTGGGCTGCGTTGGGTCTTCGTTGCTGTGCGTGGGCTTTCTCTAGTTGCGGCAAGCGGGAGCTACTCTTTGTTTTGGTGCGCGGACTTCTCATTGTGGTGGCTTCTCTTGTTGCGGAGCACGGGCTCTAGGCACGCGGGCTTCAGTAGTTGCGGAACGTGGGCTCAGTAGCTGTGGCTCGCGGGCTCTAGAGCGCCGGCTCAGTAGTTGTGGAGCATGGGCTTAGTTGCTCCTTGGCATGTGGGATCTTCCCGGACCAAGGATCAAATCCGTGTCCCCTGCATTGGCAGGCGGATTCTTAAGCACTGTGCCACCAGGGAAGTCTGAGGATGGCATTTATAAAACCAAAAAAAAAAAAAAAAAATTTTTTTTTATAAGACAGTAGAGCTAAAAGAAGAACTAGCTAGAAGGGTGCCATACCTTGTAGAAAGAGGAAGGAGAGGCAGGAGGAGAAAATGATGGCAATTTCAGTTGAGTGACTTAATGATTGCTGGGATAGGTTTTTCTCCCCACTAGTTAGAAGGGGCTGCAATGAATCCTTCAGGCTCTCTCACCCTCACCACCTGGGACTATAGCTTACATTTGTGGGGTGGCTGGGGTAGAATTAGGGGTTCAGTCTGTGGTCAGAGAACAGAACCAGTTTAACTGACCAACCCAGGGACCAAACCAATCATCATAAAAAAGAAAACCCGGTGTGGTTTATAAAGTATATTTTCATCTGTTATTTCAACCATCTTCACAACCCCATGGGATAGTCCCCACTCTCTTTGGGTACCAGGGAAGCTGAGGTCAGTGTGGTTAAGAATCGCATCTAAGTTGCTCAGCTCCTGGATGGCAGAATGGAGCACAGATGGGTAACTCCTTAGGGTCATCACATGCGTTGTTGTTCTACCTCTTTTTCAATGCCAGTGAACCCCACTTCCTCCTAGAAGATTCCTTGGATCAGTACCACCCATCAGCACAGCACGTGAGCCAGATGGATGCCCAGGGCATTTTATTTATTTATTTTAAGCAAAAGGAGAATTCACTGAGTAGGATAACAGAAACTGGAACGTGATATAAACTTCAGCACATCTAGGGACTCACTAATGTCATTTGCCCTGATTTGCTTCAGCCTGTACTCGGACTCATGCCCAGTAGTAAGAAGATGGACACAGACAAGCCCAGGTTCACATTCCCCAAACTTGACAACCCTGGCTAAGAGTTGGTATCTTCCCCAAGAGTGCTGACCAAAAAGTCCCAGGGGAGGTTCTGATTGGCCAGGCTGAGTCATGTGACCACCCCCATGGCCAAAAGGATAGGTCAGCCCCACGTTAACCACACAAGTGGTTAATCGCCAAAGAAAGAAGGTATCTGAAACCAGACAAAAACAGATATGTACCAACAACTGAAGTCTTTAAGTATTATAATTCTATTTCTTGACTTATGCCCTTTAGTCAGTATCTATTTCCTCTCTGCTAAGAAAAATGAGAAATAGAGCACAGTTTACTGTCTTTCACCTCTTCTTTCCTTTACTGAATTTTGTAGTTATGGTATTATTCTGAATTCTTCTACAGATTGCCTATGTAACTTTTAATACCATACTAAGTCTCTATTTCTTGATTTATTCATTTTGAACTATAAGTATTGATCTCTGCTATGAAAAATAAAGAAATCTTTCATTTGTTTTGTCAGTGGTCTTATACTTTCTTCTTCTCCTGCACACCCCCCAATTCTTGTTAAATAATTATTCTTACCTGGTCAAGCTTCATAACATTTCCATTCTCTCTGTTACCATAATTGCCGTTCATGATTTCTCTATAGGTTGGTTCTAAAATTTTAAACCCAATAAAATGCCATTTATACACTTTAGGCTACAGAAATATTCACTGCAGAACTAAGTGATGTAAGTAGATCTATAGGTAAGAGAATGTAATCCTATGTCTTGAAAGCTTTGCAGCTTTGTTAGGAATGTTCTAAACACCAGGGCCAGTGGATTCTCCTGTAATTTTGTTTGCACTTTCCTTGATCCTAACTTATCCTTAACTGCCACTGTTTCCCATGTTTACTCTTTTTCTCTTTCCTAAGTTTGTTTAACATAAAATTTACTATTTTAATTATTTTAAAGTGTACAACTAAGTACATTCACCATGTTATACATCCATCACCACTATCTAGCTCCAGAAGAACTCTTTCATTGCTTCAAAAGGAAACCCTGTACCCATTAAACAATTATTCCTCATGCCTCTCTCTCACCAGCCCCTGGCAACTACTAATCTTCTTTCTCTCTCTGTGGATTTGTCTATTGCGTGTATTTAATGTAAATGGACTCGTGTGATATGTGGCTCTTTGCATCTGGCTTCTTTCACATGACATAATGTTTTCAAGGTTCATCTATGTTGTAGCGTGTAACACTACTTCCTTCCTTGTTTGTGACTGAATGATATTCCAGTGTATGGATAGACCACATTTTGTTTATTTACTCAAAAATTGATGGACGTCTTGGTTGTTTCCACCTTTTGGCGATTATGAATAGTGCTGCTATGACCATTTGTGTACAGTATCTGTTCGAGTTCCTGCTTTTAGGTCTTTTGGGTATATACCTAGGAGTGGAATTACTGGGTCATATGATAATTCTATGTTTAACTTATTGATGAACTGCCAAACTGTTTTCCACAGTGGCTGCACCAGTTTACATTCCCACCAGCAATGTACGAAGGTTCTAATTTCTCCACATCCTCTATCCATCCTCTTGCCACCACTTGTTATTTTCCGGTTTTTGATGCAGCTGTCCTTCTTGGTGTAAGCAGTGGCTCTGGTTTTGATTTGCACCTGCCTAATGACTAGTGATGCTGAGCATCTTTCCATGTGCTTATTGGTCATTGTGTATCTTCTTTGCGGTAGTATCAAGTCCTTTGTGCATTTTTAGATTGGGTTGTTTGTCTCTCTGTTGTTGAAATATTTAAAAAAATATTGTTATTTGGTTGTAGAAGCATCTTAATATACATGTTTTTAATTTGGGGGCAGAGTGGTAAAATCCTGAGTTCCTGGGAATCATAAAATATCTTTATTTTGACCTCCCCCTATTTGTTTGTATAGAATCCTTGGATAAAAACACTTTTCCTTGGAACCTGAAAGCTGTGACAGGCTGACTCATGGCCCCCCAAAATATCCAGAATATCCCAGAACCCCTGAATATTACCTTTTATGACAAATGGGACTTTGCAGATGTGATCAAGGATATTGAGATGGGGAGATTGCCCTGGATTATCCAGGGGGCCCTTAAATGTAACCACAAGTGTCCTTATAAGAGGGAGACAGAGGGAGATTTGTTTACAGAGGAAGAAGGCAACGTGGCCACTGAAGCAAGATGCTACCTGCTGGCTTTGAAGATGAAGGAAGGGGCCCTGAGCCAAGGAATGTGAGGAGAGAAGCTCTAGAAGCTGGAAAGGGCAAGGCAAGGAAATATATTCTTCCCTAGGGTCCCTGGAGGGAGCACAGCCGGACACCTTGCTTTCCAGCCTGTGAGACTGATTTCAGACTTCTGGCCTCCAGGCCGTAAGAGAGCACACTTGTGTGGTTTTAAGCCTCCGAGTTTGGGGCGGTTCGTCACAGCGGCCATAGGAGGCTCACACAGAGGCACAGCTCTGCGGCTTCCAGGCCTGCAGCACCCAGCGGGCAGCTAGCATCTCTAGGTTCTGTGTTTTTGCTCTCTGAAGCTTTTGAAATGTTCTCTGTATCTGAGGAGAGCTGAAACCTCACCAGGAGGCGTCCCGTGTCTGTCTTTTTCATTTATGCTGCGTGGCCTTGGTGCTCTCTGTTCTTTGAGGCCACAGCATCCGGCATCCAAATGCAGCCCTTTGACATATAATCTGCTGATGTTCTTGTGCCCAGGGCTGGCATGGCTATTTGCATTTGTGACATGGCCCCAGGAGCGTCTCTCCTGAGGCAATCGCTGCTGTCTCTGACCATGGTTTCCTCTGTCAATCCGTCAGGGCATTGCTTTTTTACTTCAGACATTTTCAGATAAATGCAAAAGCCGTGAATAGTACAATGAGCTCTCGTATATCCATATCTGGATTCAACAGTTAGCAATATTTGTCTCTATTTGCTTCACTCGCCCTTTTGTCTCTTCCCGCTCTCTATGTTAAATCAGTGCTATTTTCCTTTTAAATCGGTGCTTTTCAATATTTAATGTGCTAAGAAATCACCTGGGGATCTTGTTAAATTCCAGATTCTGATTTAGTAGGTCTGTGATGGGGCCTGAGAATTTGCATTTCTAACAAGTTCCCAGGTAAAGCGGCTGGTCCCCCAGGGTTGCACTTGAGTGGCAAGTCTCAGACATCATGAATTTCAGCCCTATATACCTTACTTAGTAGATGCCGCTAAGATGCACAGAATTGGTGCACCTCTGAAATAATCAAACATGCACACGTGTATTTGCTTGGTTCACATGTTGTTCTGTCCTTTTTTTCTACTAAATTATACCTGCTCCTTAAAGGAGCAGATAGGAGATATAGCACCCGCTCTTTCCTGTGAATCTTGTAAGGAGTTTCTTCCCTTGTCATTTCTCCCACAGGACCTTCCCTTTGACCTGGGAAGATTAAAGAAATACTTTCTCTCTTTATCTGCACTCTCATGTACATTGCAGCATTACTCACAATAGCCAACATGTGGAAATAACCCAAATGTCCACCGACAGATGAATGGAAAAAGAAAATGTGGTGTATACATAAAGCGGAATATTATCCAGCCTTAAAAAAAAAGAAGGAAATCCTGCCACTTGCGTCATGGATGAACCTCGAGGACATTATGCTAAGTGAAATAAGCCAGTCACAGAGGAACAAATATTGCATGATTCCACTTCTAGGAGGTATTTAAAATAGTCAAGCTATAGAGTGGTGGTTACCAAGGGTTGGGGGAAGGCGAAACGGGGAATCTGTTATTCCATTGATACACAGTTTCAGTCACCCAAGATGAATAAATTCTAGAAATCTCCTGTATGACAGGAGTTAACAATACCTGTGATCAATAACCAATAACAGCGCCCGTAGTTAACAATACCGAATCGTGCACTTAAACACTTAAGAGGTTAGATATCACGTTAAGTGTTCTTACCACAAAAACCCAAAAACAGGCAGAGAAAGAAAGGGACACAAGGAGGCTTTCGGAGGTGATGGATCTCTTTAGTATCACAGGTGCATGCATACTGCCAAACTCATCAAATTGTATACATCAAATATAGGCAGTTATTTAACCTCAGTTCAGCTGTTAAAAAAAAAACCAACACTTCTCTTGTGGACAACAAAACCTTTCTCTTTCCTCATGATTGCCTTGCCCAAGCCACTGCTGTTCTGTTCTGAAATGGCAAGCACCAAGTCCCAGGGTGGTGGAGGGGGCGTGGTTTAGAATGTGTGGCGGAGGGGGCGTGGTTTGGGCGGTGAGGATCTGAGCAGGGCTGTTAGGAGTCAGCCTTTTAGCCATTATTGCTTTGGTTACTCCTGTGCTCCACTCTGGAACAGGCTGCTCTCAGTTTCCCTTCCGCACTGCAGGATCCGTGCTCCCCACTCTGTGGTTGGTCTCTGTTTCAACAGGCAAAGGAAGGGCTCAGAAAGAAAGTTGGTTCCATCGCAAAAGAGATGAAATAATCTCTTGGGGACTTCTTGTCCAAATCCAGACTTGAGAAAGGACATCAAGGGTCACCCTTTCCCTCTCCTGAATGATTAGTACTTTCAGATCCAGTGACCCATCCGTGGGCGCTCTGCCAGGCTTGTGGCAGCAGCGGAAGACAGCCCTGTCCCCTGCCCTTGTTGAGTTTCCCCCTGGGCTAAGGAGAAACACATTTCACGTTTCTCTGGACCACTGGGTAGCAGGGAGTTCTCCAGCATTCTTTGCAGTGTTTGGGACATAAAGATGCTTAGGAAATATTTGATGAATAAATGAGTGTGTTTTATATTCTTCTTCAAGAAATGGTTTGGGACCTCTGGAAAAAAATTGCTGAATAATTGAATAAGAATATTGTTCAAAATTCAGAGGATGACGAGATCTCTGAAAAGTGTTTTCTCTTGATCCAGAAGAAAATTTTAGAATCTTGTGAGGAGCCTCATGTAAATGCAAGGAGAGGGTGGTTTTTATGAAATTAGAGCAGAAAGTCATAGGGAGAGGAAGCTGAGATGAACAGATACCTCGATAAAATATAAAGAGAGATGGATGAGGTAAAGAAGATTTACAAGGGACCCAAAAGGCGATAGAATCGTTACAATGTCCTGGGAAGCATCACAACAGCCGAATCGACTGGATGGAAAATCAAGTCAGGGATGTGGAGGACAATCTTAAAAGTCTCCCTTAGAAGTCAGAAGAAAAGGATAAACACAGAAAAGATGGGGCAATATCGATATGACGGCACTTCTTGAGGAAAGAGCAAGACAATTGGCACCAAGGCAGAATTTAAAGACAGACTGTGCAGGTCAGAAAAGTCCCCTCCTTCCTGACCAAGCCAGTGGGCAGACCCTGGATAGTGTGCTGAATGACAAGGAAAAAGATCAAAGCCACTAACATGCAAGGATCCTGGCAGGAGAAGGTGACACACCTAAGAGGTGACCCAGCAATGAACAAGTCAGGCTGGCTTCAGACTTCCTCTGAGAAAACAAACTAGCATCTACAGAGTCATGGCCCAGCGATTTTCTGTTCTTCCAAAGAATCTTACATATAGAAAGGCAAACTGTTTCTGCAACTGTCAGATAGGGCTAGTAACAGTTCTTCCCTATGGGATCGTTAGAGCGCTTAGTGAAATATGCATGGATTTAGACACTTAGAACGGTGCCCAGCCTGGGGTTTCATTCATTCTGATTGGCCTGGTGCTCTCAATAAATGAAGATGCTGACTTCACTGGGGCCACGGGGAGTTGGAGGCATCTTGGACATCCCCAGATGTCCAGAGGGTTACTGGATCCCTGGGTTTGGAGCTCAAGAGAGAGGTCTGGGCTGGAGATGGTAACTAAAGCTGGAGGGGCAGATTAAATCACCAAGAAAGTGTGTCTGGTGCAGGAGGACCACCGCTGTGATGAGCAAAGGGGGACCTGGAGAAGGTCTGAGCCCAGCCTGCGGTTTAACGTGGGTTCTGTTCTTGGCTGTGGAGCCCTCCAGGCAATCGAGGTCAAGAAGTTGCTTGACCCACAACAAATATCTCCTGTGGAAGTACCTCTGCCATATGGAAAGGCCCAGGAAATGCCCTAAATCCTTGCCCACTGCAGGTGGAGCTCACCAAGGCCCATCCCCTACCCGGAGGGGAGGTAACCTCCTGGTATCCGGGGAGGCCCTGACTTTTATTTGGGATCAATCACCAGTAACTCTCCTTTTGTCAATAAGGATGTCTCCCTGCTCCTTCCAGATCAGGGCAGACTAATTGGGACTAGAACGTTCAGTGTTTGAAGATTGTATGATTAGGGAAATGTACAAATTCAATTTTGCCCGGCCAGATTCAATTCTGCTCTAATCACAGAGATAGAAAACCCCAGTGTGATAATGACAGGGAAAACGTCTTTGTTTAACACTTCCTGGGAGCTGAGGCCTCTGGACTGGCCTTGCCGGGACTGTGGGAAGGGCAAGGGTTTGGTGGCGCTTCCTTACCTGATCTTGATACGTCAATATCCTCTTTTCCTGGACAGCCTTTGAATGATGCCTCTGGCAGAGCTTGGAACATGATGGGGAATAGTGTTATAGGAAGAACTCACCCCTCTGCTCGGCTCTGAGCTGGCCCAGCTTTGCATCCTAACAGCCCCTGTGGGTCCAAGGATGAGTCCGAGCACCTGGTGGCAACCCTCTGAGCTGAGGGGAGTCTGGAGCTGGAAACACTGGACAAGGAGTGATGACCAAGGCTGGCAGAGAGTGCCTTGACCCCCCAGCCTGTGCTCCATGCACCTCCCTCTCTTTGTCTTGCTGTTTTCTCCATTAGTAATGCCCTTTCTCCCCTGCTCCACCTGGTGACCTCTTATGCATCCTTCAAAGCCCACTCAAAATGTCCCCTCTGAAGGCCAAGTCATCAATTCCCCCAGGCAAATCAGGTCATTCTGCTCTGTCCCATTGTAGCTCAACATCAGTATCTCTTGCCACACATCTGCTTTTCTCAAGAAAGCCCTAGTTAGATTGAACTCAGGCCATTTCTGTCCCATCTAGATGGGGCCAAGCTCAGTCTTAGAAGGAAACTGAGGCAGACACCATTCTAAAATGTTGGCCATGCTGGGGACCAGGGAGACCCTCAGGCCAGCACCTTTGTGTCATATGATCATGGTCCCCTCCAGCTGCAGGCCTGACCAGCCAGGACCCTGGGGTATCTGCTAGAGTGGGTTAATGACCATAAAGGCCTTGGCTTTTGGTGAGGGGTAGGCTCCTATCTTTGTGTTCAGGCCACTGAGAAAGGATAGGGAGTCTGGGCCCAGGGTGGCCATGGCATGTGGCTGGGTTGGGTGGCAGTACCGATGGGGTAAAAACTGTGAGTCCTGGAGCCAGACCGTGGGTATGAGCCCTAGTGCTACCACTTCGGGGACTTCCTTCAGCTCTCCAGGTCACGGTTTCCTCATCTGTAAGATGGGGATGTCCACAGACTTTCCTTGTAGAAATGCTAGAGGATTAAATGCAATCGCAACATGAAGCTCTTAGGACGGCTCACAGGTCAACACTCAGTAGTGCTGGCCTCAGCAGCAGGGGATGTTTGGATTTCTCTGTGGAGAGGAATCATTGTCAGAAGTGGCAGGAACAGTCTTCAGGAGGGATCGTTTGAGATTCTGGGTTCCAGCAATGTCGCTTTGGGCGCAGAGACGCAGTGCGTTCTGGAATTGGGGAAGGGGCCGAGGCACATGGCTACTTTCTGGGAGCGTGGGAAGTGACTTAGCATTCTGACATAGGGTCAACCCTCAAGGAGCACTTTCTCTCTGAAAAACGCCTTGTAAGCCCGTTTGTAACAATCTTCACAAGAACCTCAGGATATCTCGATAGTGCTGGAGACCCATTTTGC
Organism: Balaenoptera physalus; assembly: GCF_965194825.1. NCBI lineage: Eukaryota > Metazoa > Chordata > Mammalia > Artiodactyla > Balaenopteridae > Balaenoptera > Balaenoptera physalus. Next base: position 14,364,231 of record NC_138886.1, read on the forward strand.
AGATTGGGAAACTCAGGAGATCTGATCACCAGTGGGGATGGGGGTTGACACCAGGATGCCAATGCAGGTCTGACCAACTCCAAGTGTCTCAGGTGTTAACACTCCAAATCTTTGATCGCATTTCATATTCCCAGGGGCCCTGACCATTGGTGCGATTCTGCTCATTTACTGTTGAGGAGACTGAGGCTGGAGATGATCTAGTGCCATTCAGTCCATGAGCTGTAGGACCAGGATTTGGTCCTAGGCCCCCGATCTTAATCTTTGAGGCCACCAGGCAGCTTAAGGGGAAGGGCCGTGGTGCTGATGGGGATCCCCTCCTCCCATCTTGCTTGGGGACCCAGGAGCCTGACTCACGGGTGACAGGAGCACCTTTCCTATGGCGAGTCATGTACCCGGATAAGCATTAGCCTCATTTAATGCCGACCCCGGGATCATCACTGTGGCACCATTGCTTTATGTCTTTTGAAATTTAATGACCTATGAATGATACCAGATAATTTGCAAATTTGACATAATCAGCGCAGGCCAATTCCACTCAATTATTTGTTAATAAACACCAAGACCCCCAGTTGGAGTTTCACGCTTCCAAATTTGAAATAAAAAGCTGAGGGGCTGAATAGAATGCAATACCTGAATGTTTATAACGAACTTCATTTCGGCAGGCTTGGTGACACCCAAGGTTTACTTGCAGTTCATTTGCATTGTGAATTTTTAAAAAAATAGTAATTATCTGCAAAAGGTCAAATATTTGATTTATCTATATAATTCAATTTCTCAAAGGCCTTTGGGATTCAAATTAACGCCCTTGTAATATCTTCATTGAAAAAGAAGATTAATTATGCTTACAAGGAACTTAATTTGGCTTATCAGACCTTTAATATGGCTGTGATCGTGAATGCATTTAAATTTAGGATTACGCGGGTGATCCGGTCCCTTATTTGGGAGACTTTTAATATTTGTCATTATTTTTATGCATATCATTTTTCCCGCCTGTTCAGGAAAATTAAAATGTCAGTTCTGAAAGGAATAAACATTATGTATTGACATTGGTAATTATGTTTTGGTATTTAAGGATGCATAAAAAACTGCACACAGAGCCTCAAATATAAATTTGCAGTTAATACCCTCAGAAGGAAATTGCAGCGCTTTGACTTGACTCACTAAATTGGAAACAGGCTCTCTCTGGGGTTGCTGGGATCTAGGCATGTAGTTTGTATTGGCATTCAAGGATGTTCAAAGGTTTGAGGGGCCACAGGAACTCTGGCTTTAGGGTCAGGAGGCCTGGGGTTTCTCTTTGTCACTAAAGTACTGTATGATGATGATCAAATCAAAAGCGCCTTCTGAGCCCCAGGATCCTATCTGTGAATGGTAATCATTTGCTCAGTTGTTCTTGCTCACTGGACTGTCAGTTCCTTGGTGGCAGGGCAATATCTCATTTAGTCTTGAACCTCCAGATCGGTCAGCACAGTGTCTGTTTCATGTGGGCGATGTGTAGGGCTTTGACCCGAATGAAGGCAGTGGAGTTGGAGATAGTAGCGATTGTGAATTAGAGTTTGGCTCTGTATCAGTTAGCTATTGCTGCATAACAAATCATACCAAAACATAATGGCTTAAAGTAAGAACTATTTATTATTTTTCAAGACTCTGCAGGTCACTTATGCTATTCTGCTGATCTGGGCTGGATCGGCTAATCTTGGCCAGGCTTGTTCACATATCTGGGGTCAACTGGCAGGTGGGCTGGGGGCTGGCTGGTCTAGGATGACTTTGGATGTGATGCTTCATGTATTCTGTAATGTGGAAAACGTTACAGAAAAACCTGAACGAACTTTTTGGCCAGCCCAATATTTGCTCATTCTCTGGCCAGCTAGTCTGGGCTTGTTCTCATGGCAGAACAGGTGTTTGAGGGAGGAAGCAGAAGCATGCAGGCTTCAGCTTGCATCTGGTTTGCTACTGTCTCATTGGCTAAAGTAAGTGATACGGCCACGCCCAGAGTCAGCGTGGGAGGGACTTACAAAAGGGGAGGGATCCAGGGAGGCAGCAAAACCTGGGGCCAGCAAAGCAGTCAACCTACCACAGGCTCCATCTTCCTCCATCTTCACCCTGCCACTGCTAGTTACGGGAGCAGAGTCATGGGCCTTGAAACTCTGTCATGATCTCTTCATCTGTCCAATCTGGCAGAGATGTGATGAGGTTTAAGTGAAACAAATGTATTTTAAGTCTTTGGCACCAGGTACATGGTGGCTGTCCAGGATAGCTTACCTGGCAGATAACTGTCCAAAGATGGGCACTGCAGGTTTGTTTATAAGCGTTGGAAATCAGAAACTACCTAAATGCCCATCAGAGGGGGCCTAGTAAAATAAATCAGGGTGCGCCCATGTAATGGAACCCTTTTTGTCCCTTAATTCAATAGATCAGTATACCAGTGTGGAAGGCTGTCCACGATAGATGGTTGAGTGGAGAAGAAAGCAAGTTTCAGGACAACTTGCAGTGTATGATGCCATTTCTGTCTGTGTGTGAAATGTCAGCCATATGTTTATCCTGGTTTATAGAGAAATGTCTGAAAAATTATGCTCCAAACTATAAATAGTGGGATTTAATACTTCTAGATGTCTTGAATTTTCATAATGAATGTGCATTGCTGAGAATGCCTGCACTTTTTGAATGGAAAAAGAAATTAGAGAAAAATTGTAGGTAAATAACATTAAAAAATGCTGGCTTTTAGGTTCTAAGTTATCTGAATGATTGATAATAGTATCTAGTAATAATAAAAATGATAAACTAATATAAAAATGATAACAGCTACCATTTATCGAGGGCTCATTATATGCTGAGTACTTCACATCCTGAAAGGTAGGTGGCTCCCCATTTTCCAGGTGAGGAAACTGAGTCTCAGAGCAGAAAAGTAACTGGCCCAGGTGAGAGCCGCTTCCTCAGGGCTGACTGTCGGACCCCTGCCCCTCACGGAGAGGCCACGCCACATTGGTTTGTAAAGCAGAGGTTCTCCATGACTGGCCACCCATCAGAAGTGCTGAGTGGCTTTTCCAGATACAGATTCCTGGGCCCCACCCTATATTCAATGAGCCATTCCTCTTTTGAAAGGGGACTCAGGAATCTGTATTTTAACATGTACCCACAGGGATTTTGGGACAGTCAGTCTGGCATTCAGGAACTGCTGCCCTAATTCCCTTTATCTTGTCTGGTGGCTCAGTTGATCTTTACAACACAACACCCAGGGAAATGAGCAAAAGGGAGATTGTGGCCGTCACTGTCCATTTTACAGATGAGGAAACTGAGGCTCAGAGAGAGGAAGTCACTAGCTCAGAGCCCTGGAGCTGGGAAATGGGATGTAAGCCCCAGCCTGACTCTAAGCATATGTTCCACACAATGGATGGGCTGGTATGTGGGGAAGGCCTTTCTGAGGGTGACAAGGAAGGAGGGACATTTCTGGATATTGGGGGCCACCTGGTAGCCTGTGGTGGCCAACTGCCCTCCTCCCTGGGCCCTGGCTGTTGGAGTACAGATGGCAGAATCTCTGTGGCCCATTTCTCTGCCAGGCATTTGGAGGCTGAAGCTGGTGTGGAGCTGTGGTGGGATTATTGCAGTCCACTGGGGGGACCCCCCGCCCCGAGATGATCCCAAAGATCCAGCCCAATAAAATGGGGGTGAGAAATGGGCCCTAATTGGGCCACTTCTTCCTCTCTCCCTTCCGGGCTACTGGAACTCTGACGGCTCTTTCTCTCTTCCTCTTTTCAGTTTCTTGCTTCTTGGCTTTTATTAGCAAATTTCAGGGGAATAGGTTTGCTGGGGAAATGATAAAAGTGGTTGTAATCAGAGAACTTCGAGCCATCTATCGTTGAAGATATGGGTGCCTGAGGATTCTCCACCTGCCTTCCTGGTCTTCATAGCTGGAAGGAGACAGCTGCTTGGGGACGTGGGGTTGGGGACGCAGGCTGGAGTGGCAGGAGGCCCTGCAGGCCTGGGAATGTCTCCTGTGTCCCCCCAAACCTCAGAGGGAGTCATCCGCCACCACTTCCTCGGTCTCAGGTCTGGGGGCCAAGACATGCCTCCTGGTTTCTTCCCCAGGACAAGGAGCCCCATGATGGCAGCTCCTTTGTCCCCTGTCTTCCAACAGAGCTCTTGTCTCCCCTCAGGCTCCTATGGATCTGTTCACAGTTATTTTGTTTTATTTTAGTTTAGTTTAGTTTAGTATAGTTTAGTTTTTGTAACAGCTTTTTTGAGATATATACCATACAATTTATCCATTTAAAGGGTATAATTCAATGGTACAACTGAATGGTATTCACCAAGTTGTGCAACCATTGTCAATTTTCAAATATTTTCATCTTCTTTAAAGAAAGCCCATTATCCTTTAGCTGTCACCCTCCAACCCACCATCCCTCCCAGCCCTAGGTAACCACTAACCTACGTTCTGTCTTTATAGATTTTCCTGTTGTGGGCATTTCATATAAACGGAATCATACAATACATGGTCTTTGGTGACAGGCTTTGTTACTTAGCATAACGTTTGTGAGTTGTGGCATGTGTCAGTACTTCAGTCCTTTCTATGGCTAAATACTATTCCATTGTTTTGATAAATGGTTAAATATGCCATCATTTATTTTATCTTGTAAGTATTTTTTTCTTCTTGTTCCTCCAAAGATTTACCAATCACAAAGTGCAAAGAATACTGTCAGATTAAAAACAAAAGTAAGAGAGTATATCTGAGAATTTTTCATCAGAAGAATATTGCAGAAATGGGAAAAATAATTGCACCAGGAATTCCATGGCAGCTTGCTTTGTAATTGTCAAAATGAGAAACAACCTAAATGCACAGAAATAGGGATCTGGCTAAATAAATCATGATAATCCATATGTCATGTGGATTTATAGTCATTGACATGAAAAGCTATCCATGCCATGTAGTTGAGTCGATTATACAATCCCATTTTTATAAAATTATATTTTCATTTCATGACCATCTGGAAGAATGTTCACTGAAATGTTCACATGAACATCATCTCTGAAGGGTAGAATTTCAAGTGGTATGTATGTATTTTTGTTTGGGGGGGGAAAAAGAGTAAGGAAATTGGAACTAGGAGTAAATAAATGTAGTGACATAAGATATACCCAAGGGAATGTTTGTCCCCCCAAATATATACTGGGGAGTCCTCTGCATTTGTTGAAAGGCCCTCTATATTGTCCCCTCTCAGTGAGCCCTAGAAAACTGATAGGGCTGGATGATCAAATTTATACATGGCTCTGAGCTCCCCAGCAGCCAAAGTAAAGAGGGCAAGGAGCACCTACAACTTATTTATAGAGGAGGAGCCTATTCCTGAGAGAGGCTGAGAGAGCCATTCCTCCTGGGTCTTAGGGAGAGGCTCCTTCCTGCTGTGATGAACAGCGTCCTCCATGCATCTTCTCGGTACACACGAAAGTGAGACTCCTAAACGTGGGCCATGAGGGCAGTGATGTGAGCTTATGAGGGGAGAAACAAGGCAGGGCAGGGGAGTTGCTCTCCACTGTCAGCACCTGGTGTTTGGGTGTGTGCCTGTGGGGGCTCGGCAGGCTGCCCTGCAGGGGAGGCGATGGGGGGCCCCTCATGGGTGCCTACCCCTTCTTATACTTTCATTTCATGACCATCTGGACGAATGTTCACCGAAATGTTCACATGAACATTATCTCTGAAGGGTAGAATTTCTGCTCATCCTCATGGGTCTCATCATGTCCACTCTGCAGCCGAGGAGGCCGAGAGGAGACATCAGTTGTCTGAGCTCGTGGAGCTGAATGAGCAGAGCAGGAAAGCCTTCCTAGAGCTTGCTGTCCCAGAGCCAGGGCTCTTGGGACCCTACACCCAGCCTCACAAGGTGGAACCCTGGTCCCAAGCCGCCCTGTCTCTGAGGCCCTGGCGTGCTCTCTGTTCTTTGAGGCCAGCCAGTCTTCTCCACTCACTGCATCCTTACTGCTGTGTGACCTTGGACAAGTTACTTAAACTCTCTGGGCCTCAGCTTTCTCATCTGGAAAGTGGGGATAACAGTAGTTCCTCCACCATCGCTTCTGGTGAGAAGGAAATGAGTTAACAAACAGGTAAGGTGCTGAGGGCCATGCCTCGTCCACAGGAAACACTCCCTATCTTCCTGAGTCTGGTTTAGTCCCCTCCCACTAATCCTCTTCTTTGCATTGACTGGATTTTTCTAAAATGCACCTCTGAGGGTGCCATTTCCCTTTTCCCTCACGGAAGTCCACTCTCATCAGCAGGATGTCTGTGCCCTGGGGTCCAGCTGGCATTCCCCATGTCCTCTCTCCCCAGCCCTCCCCTCACCTTCTCTGCTCCATCCTCCATCAGTTTCCACAACTAAGCTCCTCCCTTTCTCACCTGTGCCCTCTGCTTGGCTCTCTCTCCTTCTTCCCTTCACTCAGACAATGCCTCCTTACGTTTTGGGTTATGGCTTAGATACCTCCTCCTCCAGGAAGGCTTCCCTGATCCTCTGGCCCTCCACTGCACCCCCCCCCACCCTCCCCCTTCCTGGCACGGGCGTTGTCTGCTTCCTTCAGCATCTCCCTTCACCTGGAGTTCGGAGGGCAGTTACCCTCAGCTTGTTCATGACTCACAGAGTGTTTGTCTTACAGGCCAGTTGAATATTTGATGAATGGCTGGAGAAAAAGTAGGACTTGACAGGAGGAGACCAAGCCAGGCTGATGGACTCACATGAATGAACAAAGGCCTGGCATGTTCGGGCTCAGAATAAGAGCTGACTGCTGTGCACATGTGCTGACGAATCTGTGTCATGGACTTGACCATCAACCCCATTTGACGGTTGAGAAAACTGAGGTACAGAGTAGTTATCTCATCTCCCCAAGGTCACCGGCTAGTGAGAGGTGAGCTGGGACTCACACCCCTGGTGTCTGACTCCAGATCACGAGCACCAACCACTGTGCGCTGTCTGCTCCCAGGCTTCTCGTGGAGAGACGGATGGGCCGTCCTAGAAATCAAGATGGGAGGAGGACATTGGGGTCAGATTAGCATTTTAGTAAGTTTACTTGGGTGCCTGTGGTGTAGATAATGGACCCACACCTGAACTCCCAACTGTACACCTCCTGCTGCGTGCATGGATTCCAACACGGACGCCCTCAGGTGGGCAAATGTAACCCACACATTTGAATGTCAAGCAGAGTGTACCATAAAGAGATGTACAAAATCACCCCAAAACATTGAAAGGCAAACACACAGTATACCCCAACACAGACATGCACAGAGTCATGAACACGGGCAGAAAAACATGTACAAACACACACACACACTCACACACACACACACTCCCCAGAAATTTGCAAATGGAAGGAAAACCCTCAGGAGTGGTCTAAAGGGTCTAGGAGGTGGATGAAACAGGGAAGCTGCGTCTGGGATGTCCCATTACTGTCCCCCAAGTCGCCTGTCAAATCAGGGGATGCTCCCTGGTGGCATGGCCACCGACCCTGAGTCAGAGGACTGTTTCTCAGATGGTAATCTGACCACTTGACTTCCTGATTGGAACTTGGCAGAGGCTCCTACTGTGCTCACACTTGGAGTCTTTGTATGATTTGACCCCTCCTGCCTTTCCCCCCAAGTCTCGGCCCGGCCACACTGGACTCTTAAGATTCCTCCCACCCCGGCATCATTGCCCATACCGGTAGCACTTCCCTACCCACTCTCACGGTCCTTCTGGCCAATTCACACTGGTCTTCCAGGTCTCAATTCAGATGCCACCTCTTCCAGGAAGCCTTCCCTGACTTCCAAGCCTGGGTCAAGGACCCTACTCTGTACCTACCTCTATCCTAGTCCTCATCAAGCTGAACTGTCATCCTCATGGCTCTGTCTCCTTCACTAGCCAAAGGCTCTTTGAGGGCATCTGGGTGTCTCTGGCATCTGACACAGAGTTGGGCCTCAGGGTTCCAGGCTCGACCCTGCCACTCACTGGCTCTGATGGTCGCTTTCCATCATTCGGAGCTAGCATGTGAGATAAAACCTCTGTGTGATGCAGGACAAAGTATGGCACAAACCTCCGTAACGTAAAGTAAGCCTGGTACTTTCTTAACACTTTCCAAAGCTCTCCCGTTACCTCATTACATCTTAGTGCCTATCCTAGGAGCTACATGAGACTGGAGTCATTACCTCCACTTTACACCTGAGAAAACTGAGGCTCAGAGAGGGGAAGTGGCTTCCATGCGTGCAGACCCAGGTCTCTGGCCACCTTCTGCTGTAGGAGCTGGCGTGATCGGGGAAGGCTTGGCGACGAGGAAGCACTTCGGCTGGCCTCCCAAGTCTGGGTGAGGCGTGGACACAGGGAGGCTAGGGGGAGGCCTTTGGGAGGAGGGACAGCCCGGGCAGAGGCATGGTGTGGGAAACTGCAGGATGCAGGGATATGCCTACACTCCTGGCCTTGCTGAGCCTGGGTGAGGAAGCTGGAGAGGCAGGTCAGGGCTAGATCCTGGGAAGCCTTGCCAGCCTGACCGAGGACTGAACTTCATCCCGTGGGCTACAAGGAGCTGGTGAAGACTTTTGAGCAGGAAAGAGACTTCTCTCCAGAGCAGGATGAATCCAGGGTTTGGGAGGCTACTGAGAAGTCTGTAGCCGCATTCCAGCTAGGCCGGTGGGTGACAACGGCTGGAGCGGAGGGCACGCCCCGTCCCTTTGTCCTCTGTCCGACCTTGGCGGGGGTCCCCCGGGATACAATCCCGTTTGCCCTGTTGTCTCTTCCTTAGAGGTGGCAGCTGGTGAATGGCCCTCCCTGAGAACATCCGGGGCCGCTGCCGGAGGGCCTGGTTGGGACGGTGGGGAGGGATGGGAGGGAGGGGGGAGAGGGGATATGCTCGAGGTGGGAGGGGTCGCTGCCGCCGCTGACGTCCACAGGGGGTCAGTGCAGCATTAAAGTTCCTCCGGACAGCTCTGCCCTGCACACGTACCCTGATGGAGGCCCTTGGGTTCAGGAATCTGGGTCAGCTAGTTATATTTGGAACCCCTGGTGGGCAGGCACGAGGCAAGGTGGGCTGGGGGATGCAGAGCCACTTGGGAATCAGTTTTGTTTGTTTGTTTTCTTTTTTGTGTTGATCTGAAGAGTTTCAGAGGGAACTTCCTGAGAAAGCCGCGTTTCTGTAACATGGAGAGGACCACGCCCTTCCCTACCCGATGTCCCTGGTGGGTTGGTGGAGACCCCTTCTGTCTCTGCTTTCACCTGGTAAGGTGGGGTCCACCTAAAGGGCAGCTCTATGCAAATGACAGATTCCAGAGCCCTAGGGAATCTCAGAGATGACCTAGATCTCCGACGATCCTGCACATTTGACAACTTTCTGCTTGGTTGTTCAGAAAGTTGAGAAACTGAGACCAGAGAGGTGGCCAGATTTGCCCAAAGTCTTGCAGGGAGTTAGTGGCAGGGCTAGGATAGAATCTCGGTCTCCTATCCTCCACCTGGCTCCGATTTCCGTGGAACCAGCCCGGGATGTGATGTCACCAGCAAAGAAGGCTCGTGTTTACATCACCAGCTGTCAGTTACGTAGAGCTTCCCGGCCACTCTCTCAGCTGGTGCTCAGTGAACTTGCAAGGGCGGGGGGCACTGCCCCCTCCATCTCACAGATGAGGAGACTGAGAAAGAAAGAAAGGTTGAGAGGCTCCCTCAGCCAGTAGGTGGAGGCCAGGTTCCCCGATCTCGAGCTTGGATTCTTCCGTGTGCCAGCGCTCCACAAACTCTTGGGGAACTTCTTTGAAATATCGGTCCCTAAGCCCCACCTCCAAGGATTCTGATTCACTAGGTTTGGGGTAGGGCCTGGGGATCCGTTCTCTAGGCAGACTCCTCAAAGAATTCTGAAGCGGGTCATACTTGGGGTTCACCCAGACAAGTTCTAGTGCTTCTCAGACTTTAATGTGTGTACCAATCAACCAGGCGTCGTGTTCAAATGCCTGTTCAGATTCAGTAGATCCGAGGCGGGGGCCCAAGAATCGGTGTTATGTCTAACCAGCTCCCTGGTGATGCCGACCACGCTCTGAGAGCCAAGGTGGCTGAGACCACGCTCTCATCCCCTGGGCACGTGCTAGGGCAGATAAGCTGCAAAGCTAACACGCATCCACTCCGCTGTCCCCTGATGTTTTACGGTATCACATCACTTTCTGAATTTCTTCTGACTCTCAAATCTAATCACTCACCCCCTCCTCTCTATTCCCTACATCAGAGATGAGGGAGTCCCAAAAGTAGAAGAAAGAAAAGACAGAACTCTCACCAGACTCCACGGCTTAGAGGAATCCCACAGAGCCACTGGTGTTGGCAAAATCTCTCCTTGATGGTCCTGAGAGCTTGAAAGGGACAGGAACCTTTGAATGCTTGGGGAAACTTAGGTGGCCCTAAGTCCCCAAGGACACCTTTCCTCTGTCTCTTTTCCACACCTTCCCAATATTATTTCTACCCCCCTTCCTGAATCTTGTGTTATGTTAATAGTTCCCTAAGTATTTTTAATTGGATTTTCCAAGCAAAAGAAAGTTTCCAAAGTTAATTAAAAGTTGCCCTGCTGTAATTGTATAAAAGCAGCTTTTGCTTCTGAAAATTAAATTCTTATAATTAAGCTCCTCTATCTGTTTAAAGAGTTCGGGGGAATGTTTTTGTTCATTTATGATGAAGAAATCTTGGGCGGGATGCTGCTCCCACAGCCAGGCATTGGTCCATCTGACGCTGTGTCAGGGACGCAAGTTTTTGCTTCCTGTGATGATTTCGTGCCTCTGGGAAAGAAAGATCAAATCCTGTGTGAGTTAGGTTGTTGTGATAAACGCAGGATTGAGCTGGTCCCCAAATCCTGGCGCACTTTGCGAGACAGGTCACATCCTGAATCGCTTATATGTGTGGTTCCTCCCTGTTGGTCCTTCATTTGCATCAGGATTGGCCATGTGACTTTCTCTGTCCAATGAGTGGAGGAGAAGTGATGTGTGTGACTTCAAGGAAGAAGCTTCAGGAGCCGCACGTGGTTTGCCATGATCATCTCCTGTGTCTCTGCCATTATGACTGACAATGTCCCAGACAGACAGAGGCTGCCCTGCCAGCCTCTGGAGGAAGACAACAGGCAGCAGGGATGCAGCTGATTGTGATGCCTCCCAAGTTTTGTCTGTTACTGACCCCTTCACCAGGGCAATGCCTATCTAATTCTGATGACTCGGCTTAGCTGTCCCTTTTTATAAACTTAGAACTAACAAGGCAGGATTAGTCATCCTTCCTGTGAGCTCCCACAGCTTCCTGGGCTTTCTGATCTACAGACACCTATGCAGCCGTGTCTAACTGAATAAATGCCAGGGTCCCCTTAAAACTGAATCCATTGAAAGTAGACACTGGGTCTTATATCTGTGTACCTATAATCCAATATAACGGCACAGCCATACTTATTGAGCGAATAGCTAAGCTTTGGGGGGTCAGACAGATCTGGATCCACATCCCAATTCCACTGCTTACTCTTCAAGGGATGATGGACAGCTCATTTAACCTCTAGGCTTTAGTTTTTTCATCTTTAGGATGAGTCTGATAATAAAGCCTACTGTTGACGCCTGGTCCATGCCCCACCTCTGGATGGTCCCCACCTTCCAGGAAGATGGTAAGGACAAGGGAATAACGTAAGCTGTGGGCTTCCCCACTTGCTCCTTATGTGGAGCCCCAGGATGGTGAACATCTGCTTTTCTCCAGACTTGACTGAGGAAATCTGCGCTTTGCTCTGGGCAGCAATGCTAATGAGTCAACCTGGTTACGCAGCTTGGATATACAGCTACGTGATTTACTACTCAACACAGAAGCTGGCTAGATCGAGGAGGAGAAACAACAGGTCGACAAGACTTGGATGGTAAAACTCTCCTTAGGCTGGAGGCTCACACTGGCCATACGTCAAGAGTCTTCCCTCATGTATCTTTTATGGTCTGGGGCAACAGACCCTTCCAAACTTCTCTTCAGATCTTTCCGTAGGGTTGTGCTAATTATAACATGTGTGGTTCCCCCTGTGGGAAGCAGAATAAAGGCTTCCCCCAGAGGTACCTGTCTTAATCCCAGAACCTGAATATGTTGTGTTACATGGCACAGAGGAATTAAGATCGCAGATGGAATTAACATCGTGACTCGTGTGACCTTAAAAGAGAAAGATTATCCAGATGGCCCCAATAGAATCACAGGGTCCTAAAAAGTGGAAGAGGGAGGCACGAGAGAAGTCAGAGTTAGAAAGAGAGAGATGTAAAGATGCTGTTCTACTGGCTTTGATGATGGAGGGAGGGGCCATGAGCCAAGGATGGAGGTTGGCCTCTAGGAGCTGGAAAAGGCAAGGAAACAAAACAGATTCTCTCCTACAGCCTCTAGAAGGAACGCTTCCCGGCAAACACGTTGGTTTTAGCCTAGTGAAACCCATTTCAGACAGCTGACATCCAGAACTGCAAGATAATAAATACATCTGTGTGGTTTTAAGCCACTAAATTCACGGTAATTTGTTAAAGAGGCGAAAGGAAACGAATACCCCCCCACATTTACTGTTTCTTCATTTCTAAATGTCCTTCTCCTTATTGTAATATCATTAGTATAAAGTGGGCTTTCTATTTCCAGGGCACCAGGGAGTGAAATATTAGCGGGTGGCTTTGATGGAGATTTTTGTCTTTCCCAAGTGGGCTTCCTTCTTGAGATTAAAAAAAAAAAAAAAGTAACCATTCCGCAGTTCTGCCTGTTTTTTCTCCTGGTTTCATCTCTCTACCTCAACAAGATCTGAGTGGTCTGCAGAGTTTCTCCTGAATTTACCAACTACTGTTTTGGTGTTTTTCTAGCTACCCTGATGCTTTCCCATCCTCTTAGACCATAGATTCCCTCTGATCAATAATTTACATTTAATATTATCCCACTTTCCCCAAGTGACCTTTTACATTTTTTATCTCCCTGTTGAAAGGAACTCATTTGTGATTTTCCTCATTTCCTTCCTTCTTTCCTCCCTCCCTCCCCCCTCTCCCTCCCTCCCTCCCTCCGTTCCTTCTTATTACTTTGCTACTTTTATGGATGAATAACGATACTCTGAAATATTATAATTCTGTGTTCTAAGCAACAGAAAATAGCAACTACCCCAAAACCCAACACCTGCTCGCTCTTTGCCAGGCCCAGGAGCAGCATCCTCTGGCCGCTGTGAACAGCCCTGACCTACTTTATCTCATTGTTCCAGACGTTGCTCTCCCTCAGTGTATTTTTAACCATTATGTCATGTCCTCTAAATTTAAACTTTCTCGCTGCTCTGTTACCCAAAGTCTGACAAACTTTTTTTGTTTCTGTTTCATTTCATTGCACTCTGGAGGACCAAGAGTAAAGTTCCGACTGAAACAATCCAAAAAAGTCTGTATTCTGGCGGGGAGGAGAGACCACCTGCACTGGCTCCTTTAATTTTAATGTCAACTCTTCTTGTACTAAACACCCCCTATACTGCATAGTTTCACAAATGTTACATTCCAGTGGTGGGGAGCAGAGGATGGGGGCAATTTACCCTCAGGTTGAAGTTCAGATGCGGGACACACGCTTTCAGTATCACAGATAGACTCTCTGAATGCATAATAAAGATGAAAATCAAAGGGTGAAGATAGACAAATACAGATGCTGAAGGTTTTGTTTAAAATCCTCTCCTAGTTTTCTCTACTGGAACTCCAAACCTTAATTTTTTTTTTTTTTTGGAGAGTTGGAAAAGAAAGTCTTTAATGCTTTAACGAGACAGAAATTGACACTCTCTAATCACTAATGTTATTTGTGTATCTTGAACATATTGCAAATGTACGGGCAGTTGAACAATGAAATCAATCAAGAACCCCCAAACATTTTCCAGTCAGTTCAGCTCCACAGATATCTATATGGGTTTCTTTGGTTTTCTTCCTCTCTATTCCCAACTTAAAAAAAATTGTGGTAAAATATGTACAACAATAAAAGTTGCCCCTTAAATCATTTTTTAGTGTACAATTCAATGGCATTAATTACATTCACAATGTTATGCCGCCAACACCCTGAACAAAACTCTGTACCATTAAGCAATAACTCCCCATTCCCCCTCCTCCTGCCTACCTCTAATTTACTTTCTGTCTCTATGAATTTGCCTATTCTAGAGATTTCACATAAGTAGAATCATACAATATTTGTACTTTTTATAGCTGAATAATATTCCTTTATGTGTATACCACGTTTTGCTTATCCATTCATCTGTTGATGGACGCTGGTGTTGTTTCCACCTTTTGGTTATTATGATAATGCTGCAATCAACATTGTGTATAAGTGTCTGAGTCTCTATTTTCAATTCTTTTGGCTACATACCTAGGAGTGGAACTACTGGGTGACATGGTAATTCTACGATTAACTTTTTGAGGAACCACCAAACTGGATCATTTACATTCCTACCAGCCATGTACAAGGTGGAAGAAGCCACAGCTGTCCATCTACTTCTTTTCCCACTATCTTTCCTTTTACTAGAGCCATTGTTAAACTCTATTCACCCTCACCTTCCCATTTCTTAGAGGCCCTCAGGTATGTACTTTTAAAATCAGGGTTCTATGTTCTCATTTTTACCCAAATTATTCACCAAGATTGGCCCAAAACATGAAAACATACGAACTCTCACCTGAAAAGAGCAACATCCCTGATGTCGTGAAGCTCCCACACTATTGACTGAGCTCGGCTCCCCACGAACCAGCCGTAAAAGATCCAAAAATGACTGGATTATGGCACATTTCAGTCCAATTCCATTTTCATTTTAGATACCCCCAAAGACCAAATAATTCCTAGATATTTTTGGCCTATTCCCAGCTTCTTAAAATTCCAACATAAAAGCACAAAGGTTCAACAAGTAATAGTTATAGAAGATTTTAGTGCAAACACTCCAAACTTTAGCATGAATTAACACATGGCAGGTCTATCCCCACGATTTTATATTCTCAGGTACTTGCAAAACCACCGCAGAGATAAAACAGAGTCACCTTTGAAAAGAATTCAGACTCACACGAAACAAATAAAAAAAACAATCGACCTCAAAGAGATTTCTCTTTCGTCCACTTAGAAGGATTCCTTCAATCTTGTGTGGGATTCAGTGCATCAGTGTGTGGAAAGCACATGGTACAGGCAGGCACACAATATATGTTAGTTAACAAAGAATATCTGCATGTGTCATTTAAGACTCAGCCCAAACACAGATGGGGGAACTATGGAGCAGAAAGGATGTGTTTAGCTAAAACTCAAAGTTGGCAAGTGGCTGGGACTGGATGTGACTTAGGTCTCCCAGCCTCCAGTCCTGGGCTCTCTCTATTTTACTGGTTCCCTACCTCCATCATCAAGCGCTTATTCAGCGCTTGCCATATGCAAGACACTGTAGTGAGTACGGATGTCTAGATGTAATCCCAGACCAGCCAGGGATACAGATCATGTAGTCAGGAAAGGATTGACCATGTGCTGAGTTAGAAACACAGGACTTAGTGTCAGAGAGTTAAATTTGGGGAGGTCATGGTAGGGGTGATAAGTGGAACTTGTCAGATAGAACTAGGTTCTAATTCTGGCTCTTTCACCCTGGCTGTAGGATTCTAGCTATTTAGCTTCCCTGATTCTCAATTTTCTCACAAGATGGTTGAGATGTCGTCTGTCAGGAGCAGGTATTTTGTGACTGCCGGTTCTCCTTCTACCTCAAGTGATGGATGTTGCCCAGGAGCCCAGGGTGAAGTAACACCATAGTCATGCCCATGGCTTAAGGGATGGTGTTTACGTTTCCAAGATGGCGGGTGACGCTGTTTGTGCCGCGAAGGCCTCTGGTATGGTCTTGACAGTGAGTAAGGACAGAGTCTTGTATGATGCATAGTCTTCAAAACCTGTGCTTGTTTGAGTCATTTCCAGAACATTTTTTCTTTGGTCTTCTGGAGACAGAGACCTGGGATGATTGGATCTCAAGGTCAAGTGAATTGTTTCTAACCATGCCATCACCTTCCTATTAAATGCCTTCTTTCTTTTCTTCATTCCTCCATCTCTTCCTTTCACTGACTTTAGCTGAGCATCTCTTTTGTTTCAGACCCTAGGCTGGGTAATGGGGTTCCATGAGAGAATGAGACCTTGTCCTTGCCCTCCCAGTCCTGAGTGGGACACAGCTGAAGAGGCAGACACTTACGATGCACCCCGGGAAGTACTGGGGTTGAGGAAATCCACAACTCTATGGAGACGGTCGAGGCTTGAGGGAACTGGGAGGGAGGTGTCACAGAGGCTCCTGAGAAGAGGTGCGGTCCAGGCTGCAGCCGTCAGGAGGCATAATACAACCTCTCAGTGTTCCTCAATGTAGCTGCCCCGTTCTTCGGACTCCCCATTCTCAGGCCAAGTCTGGGAAGTAGCTCTCAGCCAGCGGCATTTACAGACCCCCCCGGCAAGCACTGGCAGAGGGTCCAGAACAAAGGAATAAACTTCACACCTGGCCTGTCTCAGACGTTTGGCAGTTGGTTCTTTGGACTGATATTCTGCTTGGAGCACTGGTTTCATTTACATTCTCCTGAAGTGGGGGCCATTTTCATCTTTCTCTCTTTGGCAAACTTGACTTAATCTTATGTCATACTTAGGAAAACTCAGGGTCCCATCAGCCCCCAGAGTCCCATCTTCTTCTGGGTAAGAGAAGAAGAGACCTCAAAGCTTGGCTGGGAGGGAGAGGGGGGAATGGGAATCTTATGAGTTGCCTATGTTTATAGTCTTTTTTTTAGGTTTAAAATAATAATTTAGGTGAAATTCACATAGCATATAATTAACCATGTGAACCGTATGATTCAGTGGCATTTAGTGCAGTCACAATGCTGTGCAGCCACCAGCTCTCTCTAGTTTCAAAACATTTCATCACCTCAAAAGAAAACCCTGTACCCATTAAGTATTCACTCCCCATTTCCCCCTTCCCCTGGCCCCTGGCAACCACTAATCTGCTTTCTGTCTCCATGGATTTGTCTATTCTAGATAGGCCATATAAAAGGAATCATATAATGTATGGCTTACGGCTAAATTGTGTCCCTCAAAATTTGTATGTTGAAATCCTAACACCCAGTACGTTAGAATGTGACTGTATTTGGAGATAAGGTTTCTAAAGAGGAAATTAAATTAAATCGAGGTTATTAGGGTAGGCCCTACTCCAATATGATTGGTGCCCTTATAAGAAGAGGAGACTAGGACATAGGCCCATACAGATGGAAGACTACGTGAAGACACAGGAGAGCATGACCATCTACAAGCCAAGGAGAGAGGCCTTGAAGGAACAAACCCTGTCGCACCTTGATCCCAAACTTCTAACCTCCAGAACTGGGAGAAAATAAATTTCTGTTGTTTAAGCTACCCCCCAGGTTGTGCTGTTTTGTTACAGTGAACTAATACAGTGACCTTTTTAAAAAAAATAGACTTTATTTTTGAGTGCAGTTTTAGGATCACAGCAAAATTAAGCAGAAGGTCCAGAGATTTCCATGTATCCCTGATCCCCCGTATGTACATATGCAGAGCTTCCCTTGCTATCACCATCCTGCAGTGGGCTTTTGTGGCTGGCTTCTTCCACTTAGCACAATGTTTGCAAGATTCATCCACGTTGTAGCAGGTATCATTACCTCATTCCTTTTTATGACTGCATACTATTCCATTGTATGGATATACCACAACTTATTTATCCATTCATCTGTTAATGGACATTTGTGTTATTTCCATCCTTTGGCTATTGTGAATGACGCTGCTGTGGACATTCATGTACATGTTTCTGTGTGCCCGTATGTTTCCATTTCTCTTGGATATATATCTATGAGTGGAATTTCTAGGTCATATGGTAACTCTATGTTTAACTTTTTGAGGTGTTTATAGCCTTTTTCTGTGATGACAATTATTTGTGGTGTACCTATTGCCTCCCCAGACCTGGTATAGTGTCGCAGTGAAGAGTATGACTCTGGTAATGAACTGCCGGCTTCATATCCTGCCCTCATGCTTTACCAGTTGGGAGACCTTGGGCAATTTATTTAAATCTGTTGCTCATTTTCCTGAGGTGGGTCTTGTAGGGTGTTGTGCAGATTAAATGAAAATGGGTGCAAAGAACTTTATACGAGTCATTATGCTCAGTACTTCAAAATCCCTGCGGGAATCCTCATGCACATAGTAACGGCTCACCTTATTGGCTATTCTTTATTCCTGTAGTTCACTTTGAGGAGTTGGACACGTGAGATAGCATTTTAAAGGAGAGAATGGAGTGAGTAAAGGTATAGTGTAGGAACGCATAGGGAAGGGGTACTTGGCTGGAGTGAGGTGTGTGATGGAACGTAGCAAGAGTTAATTTTCAAAAGTAGGTGGGGCCAGACTTCAGAGGCCTTGAGGACACTCTACTCTCAGCAGGGCCTTGACTGCCAACCCCAGTCTCAGTCTTGAAGTTCCAGAGCACAGGGGCAGAGGTTATTGAGACTGGAATGAGAGTAGGTAAGTGGGCATGCTCCTGCCTGATTGCACAGGAAGCCATTAGCGATTGCAGCTTTGCTCGTGGTATTTCGTGGGATAGGAGTTTGACAGTTGCACTCCAAATTTTAAAATTTGTGGGACAGAAGAGATCTGTTTAATGCAGAGTTCCTTAAAACCGATGCAGAAAAATGCGCCTTTAACATCATGATAATCTACGGAAAGGCCACTACACAAGCCCTTTGCCAAGTCTTGCAAAAATAATAAAATGGGAGAATGCAAGCAAAAAAAAAAAGAAGAAGAAGAAAAAAAGACATCACGTTGTAAATCAGGGCTGGCATGAAAAAACGGGATATAGTTGGCATAAGAGAAAATGTTTTTCTGAATCCTAAAGAAGATAATTCTGGAGGAAAGTTACTTGCCATAGCAGATATTTTTTAAAAGTCAGTTTTTCATAAAGCTAAATTTATTCAACTTACATGATTACCCTTTGTCATGAAATTAAGACTCTACAAGTGTACACAATATATATATTTAACAATATATAATATATATTATACATCAAAAAATATATTTAATGTATTAGAAATATAAAATCATTGGCATATATATTATTTACTATTTTAATAATTAAATGTTGTTGAATAAAAATAATACATGCATGTGCTTGAAAAACGAAACGATCTGATTGATAAAGAAAATAATTGAAAAAGAAAAGCAATAGGGCTCCCAGAATTACACTCACCAGAGGCAATCACTTTTCATCCTCACTGAGAAGGTTTTTAATATTGACAAATCTGGTTCATGTTAGGGGCAAGTGTCTCCTAGAATTTGTATTTATTGATTTAAATGGTATGTCAAAATTTTACTGTTTTTTTTCTACCAATGCCCTGTTTTAGGTCCAGCCAGCGCTTCCCAGGTAGGGGATTTCTGGGAGGAGGAAACAGCGTCAGGCCTAACATCTTCCTTCTAGCACAAAGTGCCATTGTACATAACTTCTTCTAAATTAAGAAAAGATACCTCCAGACCAACAGAGTCATTGTCTGAAGTAAGCCCTGGTCCTGGCTACAACATTCCCGAGCGTCTACCGTCTCTCTGTCACTGGAGTCAGGTGGAAAGAGCACAGGGGTGCAGTAAGAAGGCCTGAGACACATGGAATACTTTACAGTAAGACCCTTCGTGATTTTGCAGCTGAACCCCAGCCAATACAAACATCTCTCCCAATTCCCGTATTCCAACATGGTAAACTGAGACCCAGAGAAGGCCAGGGACAGAGCCAAGTTCCCTGAGAGGTGGCGACCGATTTCCGTTTGCACAGTGTTGACACCTGGGCTCTCAGCTTCCCTCTTCCCGGTGTCCAGCACTTACACAGGCTGGCAGGGCTGGGGTGGGCAGGCGGGGAGGGGCTGGCAGCATCTGGTTCAACGTCATGTGTGGCTCCTGAATGCTTTTAGCCACTTCACATGGGCACATGGACCTGAGACTGTGGCCGTAGGGTTTGAGGTGGGATGCTGGGTAGAATTCTCTGGATCTGGGGATGTGAGATGTGGGAATGGACACCCAGAGAAGACTTGGCATTGGATGGTTAAGCATTAGATTCTAAGGGTCAGCAGGGGCCTCAAGAGTTACCTCGCTCGAGCCCTTCTTCAAGATTTGACTCTTCTCCATAGCACCATCTCCGCAGCGATGTTCAGACTTCACTCCCCGTGACAGGGAGCTTACCACTGTCACCCCCAGGTCATATCTGCTGTCTGGCCCAGTACGGCGTCCGGGGATTTGTACTTTCTCTCTTCTCCAGGTTGAGGCCTCCAGTTCTTGCTTCTCACGAAACATAGATTGTGACTTTTGCTAGTGAATATTCCACGGGTCCCTGTCCCTCTGAAAGGCCAACATCTGGGGTGAAAATCCACCCTGCGGAAGACCAGCCACGTGGCCCCGAAGGCACATGGGGTTCCCACCTGCCAGGTTTCAGGGGGATGGAACCCCAGTGGCTGTGGCAGCCCGGCCCAGCCTCGCGAGCCCCTGACTACAGGCTGCTGGGCTGCAGGCGTGCCATTTCATGAGCGCCAGCAATCAGATGCCAGCCTGGGAGTGGCCTGATGCCAGGAGATGGAGGATAGTAAGCCCTTTCTCTCTCTCCCACTGCCTCTGGCTCTCACGTCTGGACCTCAGAGCACGAACTCCTCTCTTCCCCTCCCCCTCGCAGATAGAGTTTCCAGCTCTTGTGAAATCACCGCTGTCAGGACCGGAAGGAGCTCGGGAGCTCGTATGCCTCCAGCGTTCTTCCTGTGCCCTCGGCTTCCGGTGCCGCCTCCAAGCTGGCCTCCCAGACTGTCACCTCCGGCCTAGGTGCCTCCTTAGGTGCTCCTGATCGCAGATCATGGACACCCCCATTGGGGTGACTGTAGACACCTCCCATTCAATATGTCCCAAACCCGATCAGCTATCTCCACCCACAAGCCCATCCTCCTGGGTGAACCCTCACTTCAGTGCACACACCTGAGTCACCCAACCACCCGCAGCTCCGGTCACCACAACAGCCCTCCGATCGCTCTTCCCTCCCCCACCCTCCCTGGTCTCTTCCCTCCTCATGGGCACCAGCTTCCTGATTCTGAAATCAGCTCTGCCCACATCACTCCCGCTCACAATCCTTCACTGGCTCCCCATTGCCTTGTTATTAAGCTCTCCCTTCCTCTCCTGCCCGTCTTTTCAGCCTCATCCTAAACCTTTTCTCTTGCATTTAACTCCCCAGTCAGATGAAACCATATGTAATTCCCCCAAATACCCTTTCTCTTCTGTACCCTCTGGCTGTTCTCTCCGAAGAATGTCGGCCCCTGCTCTCTGATCTGAGCACCTTCTTAGGTGTTGCTATCCTTCTGAAGCCTCCCTCAACATGACAGATATTTACCATACTTCTTAGCCTACTTCCGTATCCTATACACACCATTCATTCATTAATTCAACTGACATTTGTTTTTTTCAACAAACATTTGTTGACCATCCGCTAGACATTTGATCTTTACCTTCATACAGCTTGCGATCTGGTGGGAGAGTTTGACATTTAACACACACACACACACACACACACACACACTTATAAATTGTGATGTGTGCAACAAAGCAAAAGAATAACGAAGACTAGAACATACTGGTAAATGGTTAGCTTAGGAAGTCATGGGAACCCTCACAGAGTAAGTGATGTTTGTGCTGAGAACTGAGTAGGCGTCCTCTCCTACTTCCCCAGGGGAAGAACAGAGAAAGAGCATTGCAGACAAAGCAAACAGCTTGTGCAAAGACCCTGAGGCAGGAAGGAGTGTTGTGTGTTCAATAGAGTGAGGAATGTGAGAGTGGCTAGATCTCAGGGTGCAAGAGGGTAGGTAGGGTGAGACCAGCCTGGAAAGAAAGGGGGGGTCAGACCACACAGGGAGACAGGAGGGTGTCTGGGACCAGGATGGTGCCTTGGATGGAGATGTGGGTGCAGGAGGGTTGTGGGAACACTGCCGTTTGCCCAGATACCTTCAGCAAAGCCTGCCTCTCACACAATTGTGGGGCAGGGATGCTGGTAAGGGGAGGGGGAGAGGACGTCAGGATGTGTCACTGCAAGTGAGGTGGAAAAGGGACAGTGCTTACAAGGTGTAAGCAGAATCACTGCAGCAGAAACACATGCTGGGAGCCAGAGCCGAAGTGGGAGAAATTTAAATTCCACATTCAGGAAGCTCGAAGGTAGGCTGGAAGTGACTTTGGGTTTTTGACCTGCAAGGTGAGATGGGGGTTCAGACTTAGTGTCATTTGACTCTCAAAGCTGCAAGGTGATCCTGGCAGCCACCTGTGTGACCTTGACATCAAGGCAAATTCTCAATAAATGTTTGTGGATGTGAATGGAACTTGAGCAGCTCCTTAGACCCGGGAACCCTCAGAAATGCCTTAATCCCAGGCCAAAAAGGGCTTTGGCGTTCTTCCACCATCTCCATCCTATTTGCTGCTCCAATTTCTACTCCTCCCATTAACCAGACCCCCTTCTCTTTTTCTGGCCACCCCTCTCTCCATTTGTGGTTTGCAAAAGTTGTCTGGTGTTTTGCCTTTAAAAAATGCATTTAACCCTGACCCCCTCTCCCCGGTAGCTCCTGCTCCTTAAATATGGGGGCCTTGAGCTGTGTGGGGAGAGGGCTGCACCGCACTCTGGGTCCGGCCTTCTCTAAGCCAGACCCCTTCCCCAGCTCTCAAGCACTTAGAGCAACCCTTGCAGAGTCAGCGATAACTGGTCCCTCTGAGCAGGAAACACACAGTTCAGCATTTAGCTCGAGGCTGCTAATGTGCCTGGACGTAATTGTTAAGCGAGTCCAGGACTGGAGCTGGGGGTGGGGATGGCACTGGGGCTGCCAGCCCAGGATTCAGACTGATTTGTTTGCTTTTGATGACCTCAGCAGTGAAAGCACGATGTGTCTTGTCCGGGACTCTTTCCCGGAGCCCAGTGGGGACTGGCACATAGTAGGAGTCCGGGAAGGACCCTGGAGGACAGGGTGAAGGGACAAAGATCCCATCAGCTCCTGGTCTCTCAGGAGGGCAGCAGGGGAGGTCATGGGTCATTGAGGAGGATGACCAGGGAGGCGGGAGGGAAGCAGCTTTAGTTTGCTCTCCTGGAAGGGACCGCCTCCCGGGCACGACCTCCTGCAGCCTACTTCCCCATCTGTACAAAGAAGACAATGACGCCTGCCTGTCCCAGTCCAGTAAAGACTAGAAACAGACTCACAGACTTAGAGAACGAACTTATGGTTACCAGGAGGAAGGGAGGTGGGAAGGGATAGTTAGGGAGTTTGGGATTGACATGTACACACTGCTATGTTTAAAATAGGTAACCAACAAGGACCTACTGTATAGCACAGGGAACTCTGCTCAATGTTATGTGGCAGTCTGGATGGGACGGGACTTTGGGGGAGAAAGGATACATTTATATGTGTGGCTGAGTCACTTTGCTGTGCACCTGAAACTGTCACAACATTGTTAATCGGCTATGCTCCAATATAAAATAAGAAGTTAAAAAAAAAAAAGACTAGAGAGGAAGTTTGTACAGTGCCTGGTACCATAGATGCTCCATATTTGGGGGTTCCTCAAAATCATGATCATAACAGCCAACATCCTGGCTGCCATTCCTCTACTCCAGTCCCAAAGCCTCCACAATGCGTCCTTCAACCCCACATGAGCCCATCAGCCCCTCCGAGGGCCTCCCTTTGCCTGCAGGATAAAGTCACAACTCCTTAGCTTGGCGTTCAATGCCCTCCAGGTTCTAACCCAGCTTCCCTCTGACTGAATTTCCTACCACGTTCCCCACACTGCAGACATCCTGAACCCACTATGCACTTGACTGTCCGTGGATGCTGTCAAGTGCATGGAATGCCCTTTCCCTCCTTCTCTGCCTGGGG
Organism: Balaenoptera physalus; assembly: GCF_965194825.1. NCBI lineage: Eukaryota > Metazoa > Chordata > Mammalia > Artiodactyla > Balaenopteridae > Balaenoptera > Balaenoptera physalus. The sequence continues at coordinate 14,388,079 of NC_138886.1, forward strand.
AACTCCTCCTCCTCCTCCTCCTCCTCCTCCTCCTCGAGGGCCAGCTCGAACCTCATCAACCTGGTTAAGCCCCTTCTCTCGTGCTTACCCTGCTCTGTGGACACATGGGGTTGCAGCGTGGCAGTGAGACATGATGGCTAAGAATGAGTGTGCTCTGGCCCTTGTTAGCTGTGTGACTTTGGGCAAGTTACTTTACCTCTCTGAGCCTCAGTTTCTTCATTCCTGTAGATTGAGGATAGTTAGCTCTTAATAGCTAGAAAATTGGGGAAGTGTATGCATTGGGAAAGTGCATGGCCTGGTGACCTTGACTTAATAAAGGGCTTAATCAAAGCTGTAATTATTGCTACAGTGCAGTGTGGTTGGCCATTTTTGTATTTGTCTTCACTATCAGGCCATGCCTCCTTTGCCCTCCTTAGGCTTCAGTTCACTCCTGTGTACAATGGGAATTTAGGAGCCATCCTTTAAGGATATAATCGTGTAGAGCCCGGCTCAGTGCCCGAAAGAGAGTAAATGTTGGTTTGCTCCTCTTTCTCAAGACAGGAGCTTGTGGCGTCTTCTTCTCTGAGTCCTTTGCTCCCGGCTCAGTGCTGGGCATCAGGCATCAAGGACACACTCAGGATGTGTCCTAAAATACAACGCTGGCCACTCCAGTACTCCCTGGCTCTCCAGTGCCACCTACAGCTCCCAGGACCCTCAGATAAACTCCGAGCTCCTTAACTGGCCCCACGAGGCCTCTTTTCACGCCTGCCTTTGGCTTTCCAGGTTCCGGCCACAGCTCCATTCAGTTCTACAGATGGGTTACACGCACTCTTAATTCGGGCTTCGGTTTATTTTGCTTCTTCTGTAAACCCCCTCCACGCCCCTGCTCTGCCTTCAGCGAGGGTGGGCACTGCTGTGTCGGCTGGCTAAAGCCTGTGTATCACCCTGGCTCTCAGCCTCCTGCCCACACCAAGCCTGGGTACCAGGCAGCACGTGAGCCCCGAGTCAGGAGGCTGAGATTTGAATCCCTGCCCTCTGCTTACCAGCTGACTAACCTTGAGAAAGTTCACGCAATCTCTCTGAGTCTCAGTATCCTTATCTATAAAACACTGATGCTAAGAGCGTGCCTCATGGGTTGTTGTGAGAATCAAAGAAATTATACTCCCCATGCCTGTATCACCTCATGGTTGCTGCAGCGTGCGTTTGCCTTTAAGACCAGAAATGCTTCCTTGAGGATGTGCAGGTAAATATTCCCTCCCTAAATATTTGATTTAAAGAGCTTCAACATCTGTAATCATTAGAGAAATGCAAATCAAAACTACAGTGAGGTATCAACTCACACCAGCCAGAATGGCCATCATCAAAAAATCTACAAACAGTCAATGCTGGAGAGGGTGTGGAGGAAAGGGACCCCTCTTGCACTGTTGGTGGGAATGTAAATTGATACAACCACTATGGAGAACAGTATGGAGGTTCCTTAAAAAACTAAAAATAGAACTACCATATGACCCAGCAATCCCACTACTGGGCATATACCCTGAGAAAATCGTAATTCAAAAAGAGTCATGTACCACAATGTTCATTGCAGCTCTATTTACAATAGCCAGGACATGGAAGCAACCTAAGTGTCCATCGAGAGATGAATGGATAAAGAAGATGTGGCACATATATGCAATGGAATAATACTCAGCCATAAGAAGAAACGAAATTGAGTTATTTGTAGTGAGGTGGATGGACCTAGAGGCTGTCATACAGAGTGAAGTAAGTCAGAAAGAGAAAAACAAATACCGTATGCTAACACATATATATGGAATCTAAAAAAAAAAAAAAGGTTCTGAAGAACCTAGGGGCAGGACAGGAATAAAGGTGCAGAGGTAGAGAATAGACTTGAGGACACGGGGAGGGGGAAGGGTAAGCTGGGACAAAGTGAGAGAGTGGCATGGACATATATATAGACAAATGCATTACATATAATTTAAAATATTTCTGTCTGGTGAGAATGCCATAAATAAGCTAAAGGCAAGCACTGAACTGGTAAACATATTTGCAACAAATGACAGGGAGAACATTTTCTTATTAATGAAAGTTCTTAGAAATTCCAGTTCAAGAGCAAAAGAGAAAAATGGGCAAAGGGTATAATCAGAACCTTTTCAGAAAAAAAAAGGAATAAATGTCTGAAAGATGCTCAACCTCACTTATAACTAAAGCGATAAATTCTAAAATAAAAATAAACTTGCTTTTTATAACAGATTGGTATATTTTTAAAAGGGAAACTGGAAAGCTTAAATGTTTTAGTCATATAATGGTACTTGATTTAGCTGCAGAATTTGGCTCTATCTAGTACATCCAGCAGTTCTATTTCTAGGTGTATTCTAGAGATGATCTTACTTCTGCATGTAACTCGATGGTGACTGTGATGCAGTCACTTAGCCTGTGGCACGATTTCTCCGTCTGTAAAATGGGAATGATACAGCCTGATTGGCGATAACATGACAGCTGCATTCCTATGAAAACCTCACATTCTCAAAACTTGTATTTTAGAAACAATTTTTTTTTCAGTGAGGGGGGAAGAAAAGTAAATAACCCATTTCAAACTCACAATTAGTTATTTTCTCGTAGGAGTTTGAATCATGAGAGAGTTTTTCCCAATAGATTTTGAGATTATTTTGTCATGGCACCTCAAAATAGCTATTTGATTAATTAACCCCAATCAGATGAAACTGAAACAACATATTGTATCATATCAAAACCAATGAGTTTCTAGCAATCAAGTTAAATGACAGCTACTCACTTAGGCGAAAGAACAGGTGAAACTATAAGTGTGGGCCCCTGCTCTAAGCTGGTTTCCTTCCAACTTGTTAGTTTATCCCGGGATGGAATCGGGGAAGGGGTGCAGTGGTGTCAGTTGTGTCCCCTAACTAACGCTGGCTTTCTAGCCCATCTGTGTTAGGGAGCCTTTGTGCAGGAGGAGAAATGTCTTCAATGCAAAGCCTCCGCGTCCCCATCTTTTGGGTATACTTCCAAAGGTCAAGGACCTGGCTCAGTGCCCAGGAGGTAGGAGACACAGCAAATATTATTCTTATTATTCACTTTCTCCATCCCACCTCCTCCACCGTTCCTCACGGGCCACTATTCCCGTGCTCCTTTCAACATTCTACAGTTTGGAAAAAACCTTCAAGGAATTTGTAGTCTGGGAGGCGGTGGGCATGTGCCTGACTTACCATCATGCTGTGTGTTAAGTACTGTAAAGAAATTGGGTGGGGGGAGGAGAGAAGCAAGGCGTTAACTCCGCTGGCTTTGGGGGGTGGTCACATCTGACTGTCATGGCAAGATGGCATCCAGGGCAGAGAAGCAGTGGAATGACACCCAGTTACAGGGGGCAGTGACAGCAGAAGCCTGCAGTTTCTGTTCTGACTTTAGGGGTTCCTAGGAGAGGGGCACATAGAAAGACCACCCACCCTGGTAAAGCAAGTGAGAGAACGTCATTCGTAGGCCTGGTGCAGGGAAGGGGCTCAAAGCCGCCAGTCCCCATGGTCAAAGGCCCACTTCTGGGGCCAACCTTTCCCCAGTGTGAAGAGTGAATTAAGCGGAGTTCCCTGAGGTAGTGGCTGAGATTTCCGTCTCCTGTGAATCTGGCTGCTTGTTCGGCTTCACTGGATTTTAGTCAAAGTCCATTCCGAGAAGTGGTTGTGACCCGGGGGGGACCATCTGACAAGCAAAATGACCAGAGGGAGAGGGCAGAGCAGCCCCGGGAGGACACAGGAACCAGCCTCATTATAACCACACTGGCCGGCTGCCTGCTGCTCAGGAGTGCCCATGCCCTGCTGCCTGGGGACACGGGGGCCCTGGGAGTTGGAGGGGCTGTCACCTGGGGGATTTCATCTGCTGACCCCACCTCCTGCCTGGACCTTCTGAGAGTGAGGCTGAGCTGGGAGAGGTTTAGGGGGCAGACCTGGCCTTGGCTTGGGGGCTACCCTGGGGCTGGAACTCTGATCTGGAGAGACCCCCAGTCTTTCCAGCTCTCAGGGGGCTCTCAGGGGGCTTGCCTTGGAAATGTAGTTCCCTTCATCTTCTGAGACCCCATCAGAGGGGCCATCCTAGGGGCTGCCAGTTCGATGAGAAAATCCTGTGTCCAGTGGAGGCACTGGTCACAATAACCTCTGCCAGGTACCGAGAGTCTACCGTGTGCCAGGCACTTTCCCACTGAATATCCTCATACCCATTTTAAAGGTGAGGAAACTGAGGTTCAGAGGATTGAAGCGGCTTGCCAGACGTCACATAGCATGCAAATAGTGAAGCTGTATGTTAAAAAAATAATTTAATCTCTAAGTATTTCAGATCCTATTTCGAAAAGATAAGGACTTAAGAAACAAACACCATTTCCCACGTAAATGAAATTAACAGCAGTTCCTTATGAAATCAAATATCCGCTGTGGCTGTATCTCCCCGGCCATTTCTAGTTCGGGCTTTGAATCGGATCATGATAGATTGATTCATGGCTTAACTTTATTTCAATCTGTAGCTCCCCTCTCCATTTCTGTTTTCCCTCTTTGCAATATTTTGTTGCTGAAACCAGGTAATTAGTACTGTCCAATGTCCCACAGTCAGGATTTTGCTGATCTGAAGCAGACATTTGAACCCAGATGTGTTTCCAGAGCACAGGTGCTTTTTAGGACACTAGCTTTATCATTTTCAGTCTCTTTTCTCTGTAACAGCCAGTTGTTCTCAAAACAGAATAAGATCATAACCTCCATCTGCTCGAAGTCCTCCGCCTCAGGGAAAAATCCAAAAGTCCTTACAGAGCTGAAGCCGAGAATGACCAAGTACCTGGCCCCGGGCTGCTTCTCTGATCTTGAAAATCCCTCCTGACTTTGGTCTGGCCACACTGGCTTCATCCCTGTGCTTAGGGCACTCAAGCTCATCCTGCCCCCCTCCCCGCCGCCACGTCACGGTGGAGCGAGGTGCCCCCCATCTCCCAGTCTGCGGTTCCCACGTGTGTCTGCACTCACACACCACCTGATGTTGCTGCTGCCTGTTTACTGCCCAGTCTCCCTGACTGGCCGGGTTCCTCCCTCACCTCTGCAGCACCAGGTGTTTGCATCTGTGAACTGTATCAACCTCAGGGACCCTAGAGGGAATGCAGGAAACTTTCCCACCCTGAGGGCCCCTCCTTCCTTCGTCAGTGGGTACACCCCTGCCCTTCCCGCCAGTCCAGACGGTGGGCAGCTCATGTCAGCACTCCAGTGGGCAGACTCTAGGTTGGTCTTTGTTTTGAGCTCACTCTCCAGGGAGTCTGCTTCCTGGGTGCCCTGAAACTCACTCACTCAGCTCAGTCCATGGGGTTTGGTCTTGGTTTCTGTCCTGGGCATGAAAGGATATTCTCCCCCTCCCCGTCGTTTGCCTTTATTTCAATCTGTAGGTTCCCTTTCAATCTCTCTTTTCTTTCATTGCAATATTTGGTTGATGAAACCAGGTAATTAGTCCTGTCAAATTTCCCACAGTCTGGATTTTGCTGATCTGAGGCTAAAATGTGAACTCAAATGGCGCCTTGCTTGCTTGGGGGGGATCCAGTTCTTAGAAGTCCCACCCTTCATGAGTGGGTTCCTGGCTGGACCTCCCCCCCTCCCCACCCCGGAAACTACTTGGTACTCTTCTCCAAAACACAGCCTGAGCCAGGCTGGGGTCTGTCTGATTGAACGTGGCTCCTACCCAACCTGCCCTGAGCTTTCACAGCTGCTTCAGTCCAGCCTGAGTCGCCCACACCTTTGTGGGCACTGAGTTTTTGAGTTTCTGGTCATTAGTCCTGGCTGGTATTAGCCTCTGCCCATTCATTCATTCATTCACTCATTCATCCGAGAAACACATATTGGGGCCTTCTCTGCCCTGGGCTCTGGAACACAGCAGCGAGCCAGAGTGATGATGGCCTGCCCTCGAGGTGACCATGAGGGGACAGAGACAGGCGCCCACATGGAGACTATGCAGGGTGATGGGTGCTGCAATAGAGGAAGAGCGGGATGCTTTGGGGGCACAGAGTTTAGGCATTTAACCCACGGTGGCGGTGGGGGGTGGTGTTAGGGAAGACTCCCTGGAGGAAAGACATCTAAGACGCTCTCTGATGGGTGATTAGGATTTGATTGGTGTGTCAGTTTGCTAGGGCTGCCTTAACAAAGTACCACCAACTGGGTGGCTTATCCACAGAAATGTATTGTCTGCAGTTCTGGAGGCCAGAAGTGCAAAATCAGGGTGTCAGCAGGGTTGGTTCTTTCTGGGGGCTGTGAGGGAGGATCTGTCCCAGACCCCTCTCCTCTTCTGGGGGTTTGCCAGCAGTCTCTGGAGTTCCTTGGCTTGTAAATTCGTCACCCTGATCTCTATCCTCATCTTCATGTGGCGCCCTCCTGTTTTCATGTCTGTCTCCAAACTTCTCCTTTTGTAAGGACACCAGTCATCTTGGAATAGCGCATACTTTCCTGACCTCATTTAAACTTGATCACCTCTGTAAAGAGCCTATGTCCAGAAAAGATCACATTCACAGGTACTGAGGGGTTAGACTTCATCATATGAATTTTGGGCGGGACACAAGTCAACTCATAATATTGGGTCTGAAGGCAAATGCTCGGGTGAAAGTTCGGAGAGAGGGAGAAGGATTCTGGGTTGGAGGGGCAGTGTGTACAAAGTCTGGAAGTGAGAGAGGAGGCAGTGATTTTAAGGACTTAAAAGTTGTCCAGTCTGGCTGGGTGAGACTGGGGGGGTGAGACAGGGAGTGGCACAGGTAAAGTTGCAGAAGTTAGTGGGGGCCAGATTGGAGAATCTTGAAGGCCCTGGAGAGGAGTTTGCCACTTGTCCTAGGACAGTGGGAGCCACTGAAGAATTTTACACAAGGGCATGGCAAGGACAGAGGCTCTGGCTGGGAGGATGGGGTCTGGGCCAGCAGGGAGGCAGTGGCTGGGGAGAGAAGCACATGGATTTCAGAGATATTTGGGAGGGAGTTTCAGCAGGGCTTCCTGATGGATTGGCTGGGGAGGGATGAGGAAAGGGAGGCTCTGGGCTGATGTCCTGGTTTCTGTTTCATCTGGGTACTGGTGTTGGGGGAACATCAGTGTCTGGGGCCCCAGGAAGAGTCTGACACGTATTGACTAGTATGTTCTTGGCCACACGCACCTCTCCAGATTCGCACCACTTTTGCGGTGACATCGAGCTGAGAGTCGGTTGCTCCCTGGGACACAGAGGAGTCAAAACGCTGTGACAGCTGGCAAGGACAGTGGTTGATGCTGTGAAGTTGCAGAGGGCAGGTGGAGAGCCTCCTGCATCCTGGTGTATGTCATCAGGGAAGGTGAGGCCTGAAAGACTCGCTTGGACGTCGATCCTAAGTGGCTCTCATTGCCTGTCTTTTACGTCATGCTTTGCCCAGAATGTAGCCCAGACTTGAGGCTTGGCACTCAGGACCCTCCAGGGTCTGGTCTGAAGACTCCCAGCTTCATGCTCTGTGACACCTCGTCAGTGGGACCCTCTGAAGAACAGAACAACCACTGTCCCACCACCGTTCTGGTAGCTCAGCTTTTTCCTCTCTTCCCCACCTTCTCCACATTGTATGACCCTGCACCCTCTTCCACCCGGCCCCTCTCATGTATTCCTTATCTCCCTTATTGCATTATGAGCTTCTTGATGTCAGGGGAAAACGTCAGATTCACCTTTGTAATCACCTGTACATAAGGAAGGAAATAAATGAACTTTCCTTGAACACCAGTTAAATGCCAGTCGCTACGTCATTGGTTTTATGAACACATTCAAGTTAATCCTTACGACCCATCAGGTCTGGTCTTTCAAGTCAGCCCCAATCACAGGTGAGAGCACAGGCTCAGAGACAGAAGAGACTTGCTCAAGTGACTTGATAATAAATGACAGGACTCTAAACAGTGTGTCCTTACCACTTCAACTAGTTGGGTTAGTGCTTGTTGAATGAATGAAAGAACGAATGAATGGGTAGGTGGAAGGTTAGAGGGATGGAAGAGGTGCAGAAGGGCACTTATGGCCTCTCTCATTTCAGGATCAGAAAGGAGGTAAGGAATTAAGGTAGACAATCTGTCCAATAAATGAAGTTGATGGGGTCTGAATGTGACGTTCTGCCTGTGTACTATACCGCACAGCCCCCCTGGAGGTGGCTGGAGGAGAAAGAGCCCCTGCCCTTCATCTTCGGGTGAACTTGGGCAAATCACTCCCATGCGAAAAAGAAGGCTGGATACTCTGTCTTAGAAGCCCCCCCATCCACTGACCTTGTCTCGGTTCCAGTGACGGGGCCCATGAACTCCCGAGGTGACTGAGCACACGCTGGTCTTCCTGAGAGCTCAGGGCAGAGGGCGGGGAGCGGAACAGCCTGGGAGCCTCACTTCCTTCCTGCAGGGCCCTGACTGGCTCAGCAGTTGACTCAACTCAGAGGCGACAAGACCATTTCATTCTAACCAGGGGTGGTACACTCAGGTGCAGTCAGTTCAAATGAAGCTCTGCTCTTCAGGCTGCTGGGTTAAGAGGATTTTTCCTTGTTCAGTGGAGAGAACAAAGGTGGGAGGGAGCACAGGGTGTTAGAGTCAATTATAAACCAAGGCTCTCATCAACAGATATGGAAATGCTGAATCCTGCCTGAAGTCTCTTTTCTGACTCCCTTCCCGCTGACTTCCCACACTTTTAAACCACAGATGTCAAGGCTCCTGGAAACCTTGGTGGCTGAGTTATACTCTGTCCTTCCCAGTCTGGTGTCCTCGCTCAGGCTGAATTAGACCAAAAGCAGATGACATTTGGAAGCACAGGCTTCCAATTCCTCCTCCCCATAAAAATCATAGTGTCTTTCCCTCCCTCCCTCCCTCCTTCCCTCCCTCCCTCCCTTCCTTCCTTCCTTCCTTCCCTCATTCCTTCCTTCCTTCCTTCCTTCCCTCCTTCCTTCCTTCCATCCTCCCTTCCCTCCTTCCTTCCCTCCTTCCTTCCTTCCTTTCTTCCTTCCTTCCTTCCTTCCTTCCTTCCTTCCTTCCTTCCTTCCTTCCTTCCTTCCTTCCTTCCTTCCTTCCTTCCCTCAAAAGTGATGATGGCATCTCTGAAATTCTAGGCCTCCCTCCTTCCTAGTAGAAAAAAAGGACCTCTGTTTATCACTAAGTTTAGGATTTCCACAGGCAACTTTACTATCCAAAGTTGCCTCCAATAAGGGAAGGGAATCAACTCACTACAGTAAATTATTGCTGTTAATAATTGCTTGTTAATACATTGCTGAGGATTTCTGCTACTGGGTTCATGGGAGAAATTAGTCTGTAATTTTCTCACAATTTATTTTTCAGGTTTTGGTATCAAGATGATGCTGGCCTTATAAAATAAAATGAGTTGAGAAGTATTTATATTCTCTGGAAGAGCTTGTGTAAAATGGCATCATTCCCTAAGTACTGAGTGAAACTCGTTAGTGAAGCCACTTGGGTGGATAGAGTTTTTTGGGGGGAAGGTTTCCTTTATGAATTCAATTTCCTTGATGGATATGAGACAGTAGTCAGATTATTTGTCGTCTTGTGTCGGTTTTAGTGGGTTGTGTTTTTCTAGGGATTTGTCAATTTCAATTTTTATTTTCAAATTTATTGACATAAAGTTGTTTGTAATATCCTATTATATTTTGAATTTATATACAATCCTGCAATGATGTTCCCCTTGTTATTACTGACATTGGATATTGGTTATTAGTGCTCTCTTGCTATCTCTCTTATTCCTTGATCTGATTTGCCAGGGGCTTATCAGTATTATTAATCTTCAAAGAATCAAATTTGCATTGTAAAGCAACTATACTCCAATAAAAATTAATTTAAAAAAAGAAACAAATTTGGCCTTTGTTAATCAACTCTATTGTACTCTGTGTTCTCTTTCATTAATTTCTGCTTTTTATTTCCTTTCTCCTACTTCCTAAAGTTTTATTTTGCTGTCTTTATCTAACTTCTTAAGATGGAAGCTTTGATCATTGATTGTCAACCTTTTTCTTTTCTAATATGTGCGATTAAGTCTACTATTTTCCCTCTGTGCCCAGTTGTAGCTGCATCCTATAAATTTTGATAATTTCATCATCATTCAGTGAAAAATATTTTGACCTTGGGAAAGTTGCTTAACTTTTCTGTGTCTTAATTTCCTCATTTGTAAAATGGGTGTAATAATGGCAATCAGCTTACAGGGTGGCAATGGACAAATGACCTAAAGTTTATAAAGTGCTTAGAGGAGCGCCTGGCATATAGTAAATGCTACAAAAACGTTTGTTAAAGAAACAGTTAAGGTTTAGAGAGATGACTAATCAATGTAACTAACACCACAAAGCAGGTTAGTGGAAACATGAGAAGTCAGACTCAGGTCTGTCTGACTTTAGATGTTAGGATTTTGTCATTGCACCATGCTGCCTCCCAAATCTTACCCCAATCAATGACTGGTTCAGGGATGGCAAGTAGGTATCCTCTTATTTGCCAGTTGGATCTATTGGTGATGGCCCTGGGTTTGAGTAGGATCCTGAGCTCAGTGTAGGTGTGTGCCCCAATTGATTGGATGAGGTGGGGAGTGGAGGCACTGATGGCATGCATGTACCACCCCTGGTCAAAGCCAGGGGCCACCTCTTCCAGGAGATGTCCTTCACTGCGTCTTCACATAGTGGGCTCTCCCTTCTTTGAGGCTCTTTGAGTGCTGTCATCACCACTGAACCTGGAGGAATGAGAATCCACATGCCTATACCCAGAGTGTCTGAGGAAGAAATGGCAGAAGCTACCTACAATCTCAGCCAGGAGGTCTAAGAGTTTGCATTCATGGGGCATATCTCCTGGGGATTTCTGTGCAAGTGGGAAGATTCTGAGCAGGGCTGAACTTTTCTCTTATAACCATGTGTGCCCGCTGTAGGGACATTGTTATTCCTCATCTGACCTGAGGAACCACAGGCTTCCTCATGGGCTTCATGTATGGTTTCTTTCTGTACCAAAACGTGAAGGCAAAGACCATTCTTCTCTGTGTCCTCCCTAGGTCTTAGCATTGACCTGGCCACCTAATAGAAGCTTAATAAATCCTATTGAGTTCACCTGACTCTCATTTTGGTGGCCATAATATATGCAGATGTTGTCCCAGAATATCCAGGTGAGTTAATCACACCTGGACATCTGAAGTCAGGACACACTGGTGTCTCCATTTCAAGACCCAGATTTATAGCTATATAATAGCTATATAATAACTGTACCTCAGACTTGGTGTCATGGGAGGGAGGAGAGGAGGAAACATTTAATTAGCAATTACTGCAGTGGCAGGAATTTAGCAAAAGGTTTTATATCCTTTATATATTATCTCATTTAACTTTCAGAAGCCCTTTTGAGATATTATCATCCCCATTTTACAGGAGAAGTATCTGAGACTCAGAGAGGTTGTGTGACTTGCTTGAGGTTATACAGCCAATAAGTGGCAGTGCTGGGATTTGAGCCCAGGCCTACATGACTCCAGAACACATGGTCTTTCCATTTTACCATTCTGCCTAAGTTTGTCCACCCATTCGTCCATCCTTCCAACCATCCATCTGTCATCCACTCATTCACCCATCCATTCATCCATCTACTCATCCATTCAACAAATATTTATTGAACACCTACTGTGTACCAGGTAAACAAGGTTCACGTCCTTATGGGGAGATACAAAGAACAACCAAAAAAACAAAAAAACAAAAAACCAAGAAACAAGAAAACCCATAAAACAAAAATGAGCTGAATATTACCCAGTAAGTTAATGCTACTGAGGCCCAGGGGAGAGCCAGGTTTGAGTCCCATATCTGCACTGACTCACTGGCTGACCTTGGGCAAAGCACCTTACCTCTTTGTAGCTCTGTTTCTCATTAGTAAAACAAAGGTTTGGACTAGAAATATACTCTTGAAACCCTACCCACTCCCCCACCTCACCTGTCCAGACCCTGAGATTCTATAATTCTAAGTCCTTAAGGAGTTCAGTTCTCTCATTCCCTTTTCCATAAATAACACCATATGAAATTGCCAGGAAAAGCCCAAAACAGGTGCCCAAGGAACCACAGAGGCAGATTCCTGGTGTCTGAAATTCAAGGACTTTTTCACTTTCAGTCTGAGGACAATTTACCTGGATTCTGACCTATTCCCATTTGCTTTGGTGAATATAAGTTTCTCAGTCCCAAGCAGTTTTCATGTGGTAAACCCAGAGCTATTTCTTGGGAAGGAGGTGGGGTTTATTTATCAAATTAAGCCCCGCTGTGGAAGCAGATTCTGTGTTTACACCGTTCATGCATTCAGCAAATATTGTTCCTTTTAAAGACAAGGACAAAAGTAAACTTCACCCTGAAAGGTCTGCATTACCACAGGTTTTCAATTCCAGGGACTCTTAAAAATCTCCCAATACCCTTTTTTCCATTTTCATTTTTCTCCATTTGGACCTAAGATTGACTATTGTTAACCATTTCTTTTCCGATTAAAAGAAAAAAATTAAATTGCAAAAGTAATGCATTCCCAATGTTGAAAATACAGCAAAGAATAAATAAGAAAAACAACCACCCATAATGCCACCACCCACAGATAAACACTATTAACATTTTACCATATTTCCTTCCCGTCTTTTTATGCTTTTCAAAGTAGTTGGAATCATACTTTATAAGCTTTTTCTATCTTGCTCTTTTACTTAATGTTATATCATTAAGCATTTTTCCATGTCATTAAGAACACTTCACAAGCGTCATTTGTAGTGGTGGCACAATATTCTATCTTGTACAGACAGTTCCATTTACTTAGCCATTGCCCCAGATCCAACATTTAAGTTTTTCTACCCACAACATTTTCCTCTTACGAATGATACTGTGATGAGCATTTGTTGCGCATCAATCTTTGTCCACATATCAGATGATTTTCCTCAGAGAAATACTCAGATCTAAAACTTACTAGTCAATTTGCTTTCCAGAAATATCATACCCAAGTGTTACTCTTTTCAGCAGTCTGTGAAGATGTCCAATGCCCCCCTGCTCCCTTCACCAGCATAAACTATTATGAGGAAAAAGAAACTTTGCTAATTTGATGGGCGAAAAGAGTACTCATTCTTATTTTAGATTGCATGTCTTTCATGGTCAAAGAAATATTGTAATGTTTACTGGCTATGTGCATTTCTTCTTTTTTGAATTGTCTGTTTCTGTTTGATCATCCCCTTTTTTCTAGGTGCTCTTTTCTCTCTGGCTTTTTGTCTACAGACGTGAGTTTCCCAAATGAACAACAAAAGCAAGAACTCAAGAGCAAACAAGCTTTAGATTGAATCTCAATGGGCTCTGTTGTTCCCTGTAGAAAAGATGTTTTGTAATCTATTACTGTGTTACAGATTACTCCAAAACTTAGTGGCTTAAAGCAACCATTTTATTTTGCTCATAATTTGAGGGTCAGGAATTTGGGGAAGGCTCAGCCGGGCAGTTAGTCGCTGAACAACGTGGCATCTCCTGGGGCAGCTGGGGCTGGAATATCCACTCCCAAGATGCTCCTTCACTCACACGTCTGGCTCTCTGGTGGGGATGGCTGGAAGGCTGGGCTTGGCTGGACTGCCAACGACAGTACCTACCTGGGTCATCTCCAGTGCGGCTGCTTCAGGGAAGTTGGGCTTCTTTCAAGAACGTTCAGGGCTTCCCTGGTGGCGCAGTGGTTGGGGGTCTGCCTGCCAATGCAGGGGACACGGGTTTGAGCCCTGGTCTGGGGGGGTCCCACATGCCGCGGAGCGACTACGCCCGTGAGCCACAACTGCTGAGCCTGCGTGTCTGGAGCCTGTGCTCCGCAACAAGAGAGGCCACGATAGTGAGAGGCCCGCGCACCGCGATGAAGAGTGGCCCCCGCTCGCCACAACTAGAGAAAGCCCTCGCACAGAAATGAAGACCCAACACAGCCAAAAATAAATAAATAAATTAAAAAAAAAAAAAAAAAAAAAAAAAAAAGAACGTTCAGAGCTCCCAGAGAGAGTGGTCCCAGTTACAAGAAGTAGAAGCTGCTGGGTTCGCAACGTGGGGCCTGAAAACTGGCCCCCCTGAAAACTGGCACAGCATCACTTCTGCTGTATTCTGTTGCTCAAATCAGCCACAGCACATGCCCAGATTCAAGGAGCAGGCACGTACAGCTCACCTCGTGATCGGAGGAGGGTCAAAGAATTTGCAGCTATCTTTAATCTGCTAGGAAAGAGTACCTCTACATTCCGGTTTTAAGTTAGTGTGGATTCAGGGGGTGGAGGAAGGCAGAAAATAAATAAATGAATGAACAGGCATTGAGAAGTTACACAATTTGTAGAAAGCCACACGGCAGACCACTAGGAGAGCCCAGCCTTAAACTTTAGGGTATCATTGCTCCTATTTAGCTCCAGAAACATTTCCTTTCCCTCCAGGGAAGGGACTTACCTTAGCAATATGGGTGGAAACGAGCTTTACATGGAATAAAATTTCCAGAATGGAACCATATAGCAATCATCTCTTTCCATTTACTTCTCCTTAAATAACTGTGTTGTCAGAGGGTAAGTGGGGTGGTGGTGAGGGGGAGTGAATTAAAATATCTCGGTCTCAGAGTCAACGACATTGTGTGGTAGATTACACATGCTAATATGCATAATTTTCAAATCCTTATCTTTCTTCCCCAGACAAGTGACCTGGAATTATTAGCAGAGCTTACAATGTTAAATATTATAGGCTGAGATTACGTGGCATAACTGACTTCTCTTCTCCTGAGAATCTAGCCATTTTCCTGACACAGAGAGCTTGGCCCAATAAATTCCTGGGTGAGGATTGCCTTGGATTTAGTAATATGACAGAAAGGATTCCTTTGCCTCATTTCAGTGACTTATTCTATGCCAACAAAGGCCATCATACAAGCTAACACCTCCCATCAATTCCCCAGCATAATCAGAATGGAAAACTTTTCATTCATTGACTCATTCATTCCTTCATTCATCCATCCATCCTCCTACCCACTCATCCATCCACCCATCTACCCATCCATCCATCCATCCATCCATCCATTCATCCATGCATCCATGCATCCGTCCATCCATCCATCCAACCACTCAGTCAACAAATATCTATTAAGCACCTCCCATACTTCCATCAGTGTGTGGAGATGGAAAGGTGAGCTAGAGTACTCTGATCTCAGTGATCACAGAATTCCTTGCAACACTGAAGAAAGCTGGTAGGAAAGTAGATTTATCAAGTGCCTACTGTGTGCCATGGATGGTTAAGTACTTTACACACATGATTTGCTTTCGTCCTCACCCCTGGGACTTGGGGATTAATACCTGCCCTTTAGAGGCGGAGGAGACAGAGGCTCAGCAAGAAAAGTAATTGCTGAAGGTCAGGCAGCTGGTCAGTGGCAGAGCTGGGATGGAAACCTTGGTCTGTCTGGCTCCAGAGCCAATGCCACATGAATGACAGAAAGAGGATAGCCATGCTGTCTGACTTCATAAGCTTTGTGCTCCATCACTGCCTCAAACCCAAAGCTATAAAGTGACCTACTTCAGAAAACTTGCGTTTATGTCCTCTGAAGGCAATGTGGAGCAGGACAGTGCATCCTGGTTTGGGAATCAGGAGATCGGAGGTCCTCACCCTGGTACCATGTGACCGTGGCAAGTCCATTCCCTTCTCTGATTTAGGTTTTTGAAATCCAACCCTGGGGCTGGGCATTCAGAGTGAGTGTTCAGGCTGTGGGTAAGGGGTTGGCATGAGCACCTTCTGTGAATGGCATAGGGGATGGAGGAGGCTGGATCTAGTCCTCTGAGGCGGAAGGGGTTGGCCACAGTTAGGTGGGATGTCAGGGTCCCAGCCCAGCAGGCCAGACCCCCATGGAGGGAGATGGGCACAAGGAATGGTCCCTGGGCCTTGAGACACTCAGATTGGAATATGAATTAGTCCATTCAACAAGCAGCAACTCAGTGGCAACTACATGTGTTCAATATACCCCGGGGGACAAAGAGGTGGAGTCTTTGCTGTTATGATGCTCAGTGGAGAAAGAGAGCTGAATTGAATAATCACACAAAGAAACCAGCCCGACAAACTTGGACTTGAAGGAAAACTGCAGGGTTCCATGAGACCATAAAGCAGAGGATGGGGCTCTCTAGTCTGGGGACTGGCGGGGCTCAAGTCAGAGGCAGGTTTGGACCCAGAGTTTCCCCTCCTCTTGCTCCAAGTCTTCTTGGCTTCACCCTGTTCTCCTTTGTCTTGAATGCATCTCATGAGGTGTGTGGGGTCCTTGCCTCTTCTCTTTGCCCCTCTCAGACCTTTCAACTTGAATTTGATCACCTTTTTAAAGAGAAACTACAGGACGTTTATTTTCATTATTCTCTTAAATATTTTTTCATCTGCATTTTCATTCTCTCTTTCTGGATCTCCTATCTCGATGTCAGTACTTTGACTTCTGCCCACTGGATTAGTTGTTCTTTCAATTAATTAATTAGTTAATTAGTTCATTCTTTTTCCTTCAGGGAGTTTTTCTCAATCTCTTTTCCCATTGACTAATTCATTCTTTAGCTATTTATCCCAACTGCTTTGTTCATTATAGAAACCATTCTATTTTCTCTATGCACTATTCTGCTCGATCTTTTTATTTTTGTTCTGTTCTTCTTGTTTCATACGACAAATATCTTCCCTTACCTTCTTTTATGGGTTGATTAGGCTAATTTTAAATTCTTATTCCTTCTGATCTAATGGTTTTGCTTCTCGATGGAATTTGTATTCCAGAACGCTAGTTTTTTTTCTTTCTTTTGGTATAGGTTTGCTTCTCAAATATTTAGTTGTGTTTCCCTGTGAATTAATTTTTCCCCAGGGAACATACATGGGGGTGGCAGCCAGTTCCAGGCTCAGCGGACTCAAGGGTCAGGCTGGGGAAGTAGACAGGCCATAGCATCACAAAGCCACAGCCAGTTACCCTCGCCCCACCTGACAGGTTTTTAGCTTGAACCTCACCCTGTGCCCCTGAGAAAAGCAGAATTTGGAGGAAATCTTCTTTGGATTGCAGCCCCCCAGCCTTGGGTGTGGAGGGGAGAAGGTGGGGAAAGGATTCCTGAAGTGAACTAACCCCCATCTGTTTTTCTCAGCCTTTCCCAAGCACAGGGCTCCTGTACTTCCCTGATGTCACTCCTGAGGATACCTGGGCCACTGCTGGGGGTCCCTGCAGGTGTAGGAGAGGCACTGCTTGTCCCAGGACAACGGTGGCTGAGAAGGAAGAATAAACAATCAGCTCCTGTCCTCTTATCCACCTATCCAGCTGGGCTGGTCCCTTGCTTGGGTCAAAATCACTCCTCCACCCATTTAAAAAGGGTCCTTCCCCAAGGGGTTCATCACTGTTGACTTGCTTCTTGGTGTCCTTTCTCCAGGTCCTTCGGGGCTTGCCTTGGGGGAGGGAACCGGTGTCGTGTTAGCTGGGCGTTTTAGTTTGCCATCCTGCCCAGTTCACCCCAAACTTCCAGCAATTTCCTAAACACGACAGCCCTTTCCCAGTTTTCTGCCCCTGCTCACACTCTTTCTATCGCCCTGAATACCCACCCTGGCGAACATCTACTCACACTTTACAGCTCAGTTCAAGTACCCTCTTCCCCATCAAAGCTCCTCTGACCTTCCTGATAATGATTGTAATAAATGTCTTGAGCTCTTACTCTAGGATAAGCCCTGCATTAAACT
This sequence comes from Balaenoptera physalus, assembly GCF_965194825.1. Lineage (NCBI taxonomy): Eukaryota > Metazoa > Chordata > Mammalia > Artiodactyla > Balaenopteridae > Balaenoptera > Balaenoptera physalus. Next base: position 14,405,735 of record NC_138886.1, read on the forward strand.
CTTTTCATGAATTTTCCATTTAATTCCTACCACAGTCTTGGCACAGAGAGGTTCAGTGACTTGTACAAGGTCACCCAGCAAGTTAGTGGTGGTGCAGTCTTCATACGGGCGTCAAGTGCTAACGCCTGTATACCTAAGCACTGGATCTGCTGTCTTCTGGTTTTTATAGGACTTTTCCATCTCTCCAGCCTAATAGTAACCCAGCATAGGTCCTGGTTCAGACGAGGGGAAGGAATAGATGGATTAGTCTTCATGTCCCATTCCTGCCAGATGCTTTCTGAGGAGCAGAACTGAGCAGACTGCTCTACATATAGTAGGAACCAACCAAGCAACCAACCAATCGACCGACCGACCAGTTAACCAACCAACCAGCTAACCAACAAGCTACATAGCCTGCCCTAGGAGGGAACTGAGGAGGATGTCATATCCTTGCTATAGTTGATTCGTTGTGCTTGAGAATTAGTTAATTAAACAAACATTTATTGAGCACCTACTATGATCAATATCTTTTTGACTTCATCTTGTAGATTTCCGCCAGGGAGTTTTACCTCTATGCTCTGATACTACTGCCCTTGGGCAAACAGGTATCAGGTACTTGACAGCTGATGATCTAAGAGTCTGGCAGAGTATCTCTAAGAACATAAATCTTTGATTTAGAAATCAGAGAAATAAGAACTCTGGATTCTCCAAGTTTATGAACAAAAGATAAACTATTCATGAGCAAATAGCAAAACTAAGTAAGCATAATACAAAATTAATAAGACATAACTTTTAGAGCAAAGTAAAGGAATTAATAATAAACTACTATTTACTACTGAGAATTCAACTCCCCCCTGGGGAAAGAAAAACCTATTTGATGATCATATGATGTCAGTTTGATATCGCTATAGAGTTGGTTGTTGTCGCTAAAACCAGGTTTTCTTTAGTTCATGCTCCTTGCATTTCTACTGATTTTTTGGGGACCCTTCCTGCTCAAGATGGAGGCATAATCCTTAGATTAAAAACGGCCCATTTTACCTGGGATATACTTTTTTTCACATCTAATCCTGTATATTTTCATAGCCACTTAACACTGCCTTACACTGACATACTGCTTATAAGAAAGCAATGGTGGACACTGCTGGTTGCCCATCCAATTACTCTCTTTTCTTTCATGCTGATTGAATCTTGATTTTGGTTGGGAAAAATGTGCCCAGCATCAGGGGATAATCAGGATTGGTCCAAGACAATCATGGAGATACTGTTCTTCTTGGCAGAGGTCATGTGGATGAGATGTGAGGGGAAGTCTGTGGGGAGAGTTCGAGAAAGATTTTCCTGTCTTAAAAGGAGGATACGAGGGAGGAGAAAGCCCTTTCCCCACTCCTTCCCTCCTTTCCAGTGTTGGCCACTGTCCAGTGAGGAACGTGAGCTACTTCAGCCCTTTTGAGACCCTAACGGGAAAGCCAGAAGACCCTCCGAGGGGCTGACCCAGTGCTCTGATGTTACTGAGCTGCTGAAGAAGCCGATCTTGGATAGAAATCCGGGCTTCTTGTCATGTGAGATGATTGTGTATCTTTATTACTCAAGGAATTACGTATTGGCTTATTCTGTTACTTGCAGCCCACTTGTGCAACAGGTCCGGGAGGCTGCCCTGATTTCTCCTGCATATACGGTACCCCAGAGTATATTACTCATAGCCTCACACATATGCATATAAAATTCTTCCTTTTAACCTTTGACAGTGTCTCGTTAGTACCAAAGACATTGTTGTCTCCTTTTTTTTTTTTTAGCATCTTTATTGGAGTATAATTGCTTTACAATGGTGTGTTAGTTTCTGCTTTATAACAAAGTGAATCAGTTATACATATACATATGTTCCCATATCTCTTCCCTCTTGCGTCTCCCTCCACCCTCCCTATCCCACCCCTCTAGGTGGTCACAAACCACCGAGCTGATCTCCCTGTGCTGTGCGGCTGCTTCCCACTAGCTATCTATTTTACGTTTGGTAGTGTACATATGTCCATGCCACTCTCCCACTTTGTCACAGCTTACCCTTCCCCCTCCCCATATCCTCAAGTCCATTCTCTAGTAGGTCTGTGTCTTTATTCCCGTCTTACCCCTAGGTTCTACATGACCTTCTTTTTTTTTTTTTTTTCTGGTCTCCTTTTAACAGAGTAGGAAAAGGGCTGAGAGGGTGACTTCTTTTATGATAAATGATGATGGTGCCAAGCCCCCTGTGCTTTAGTTGCTGAGATTCTCCCAGTAGTGTGGCAGATAGAAAGTAATCAGATGCACTTCCACACGAGATGTGAACAGCACTGTCTCCTTAGAGTATCTTGGCATCCGATTTAAGAATTGTGATGGTTAATTTTGTGTGTCAACTTGACTGGGCCATGGAGTGCCCAGATATCTGACCAAACATTATTCTGGGTGTTTCTGTTAGGCTGTTTTGGGATGAGTTTAACATTTAGATTGATAGACAGAAGAAAGCAGATTGCTTTCTCTAACGTGGGCGGGCCTCATTTTATCAGTTGAAGGTTTGAATAGAACAAAGGATTAATCCTCTCATGAATGAGCGGGAATTCTTCCTGCCTGACTGGCTTTAAGCTGAGACATTGGTGGTTTTTTCCTACCTTGGGACTCAAATTGAAACGTCAGCTCTTTCTGGGTCGTTTTTTTTTTTTTTTTTTTTAATATTTACTTATTTATTTGGCTGCACCAGGTCTTAGTTGCAGAACGTGGGACCTATGTTGCCACATGCAGGATCTTTGTTGCAGCATGTGGGATTTTTAGTTGCGGCATGAAAGATCTTTAGTTGCGGCACGCAGGATCTAGTTCCCTGACCAGGGATAGAACCTGGGCCCCCTGCATTGGGAGCGTGGAGTCTTAACCACTGGACCACCAGGGAAGTCCCTCTTCCTGGGTCTTGAGTCTGCTGGTCTTCTGAGTGGAACTACTCCAACAGCTCCCTTGGGTCTCCAACTTGCAGATGGCAGATCTTGGGACTTGTCAGCCTCTATAATCATATGAGCCAATTCCTGAGAATGAATTTATTTCTCTCTCTATATATACATCCTACAGGTTCTGTTTCTCTGGAGAACGCTTTCTAATCATCTGACTCTGAAGCAAGTAGGATTTCCTTCCTAACACAGTGAGGGGAAGAGGAACTAATACCTTCTGTGTGGCCACTCCGTGCCAGGCACTGACAAGGTGCTTTTCACCCAGTATCTCATTTAATCTTTTAACAGCCCAGAGAGGGGGTCCTCCTGGTGCCTCTCATCACTGGAGGGAATGGAGACTCACAGCAGTGGAGCAGCTTGCCCAAGGCTACAGAGATGGTAAAGACATAGTTGAGATTTGTGAATTTTCTATAGAAATAGCATCTGGGAGATGCTGGAGGAATTTGTGGGAGAGTAAGTTTCTTTGCTTGTTTTCCCATTCATCCTTAAGGGAACTGTCTGTTCCCTTGTTTGAGGCTGAGACCTAAATCACCATCCAGCTCAGGGTTTCCCCGATGTTCTTCTCATTCACTTGAAAAGCTGAGTGATTTACAAAGACAATTCCTTGCAGAATCAGATGACATTTGCAGTGTTTCTAGCAAAACGTAGACAGTTCATTTTTAGGCTCATGTGGGAAACTCCTCCTGCTCCCTACAATCTTTTTTTCCCTCTCCTTTTCTTTCCTTTCTTTCTTTTTTTTTTTTTTTTTGGCTTTAGTCTCAACATCCCCTATCTTATTCCTTCTACCCATGAAAGCAATTTTAACTTCATGAAACTAATTAAAGCTTTATGTGCTTACATTCCTTTACTGGACTGATCATAGATTTCTTAGATTGAAATGGAACTAAGCCAAGAGGGAAAAGTCTTCTGGACTCTCCTACAAGTGTGGGGTTGGGGGGTGACTCAAAATGTCAGCCAAGCCTTGGTTTGGGGACCATAGGACTAATTGATGGAATCCAAGTTCCTTAGGGCTAAGATAGTGTGATGAGGAGTCAGGCAGATGCCAGTGGGTACACAGGACATGTTTGTTGAATAGATAAATGAAAAATGGAGAAATGAGTAAATAGAAAATAATGATTAAAAAGAAAATTATGATTAATAAAAATGAATTTTCATTTTTTTCATAAACTAGAAGTTTGGGATGAACAGATACACACTACTATATATAAAATAGATAAACAACAAGGGCCTACTGTATAGCACAGAGAATTATATTCAATATCTTATAATAATCTATAATGGAAAAGATCCTGAAGAATATATATATGTATATATGTGTATATATGTATAACTGAATCACTTTGCTGTACCCCTGAAATGAATACAACATTGTAAATTAACTATACTTCAATAAAAATGCATTATTCTGGGAAAAAAATGAATTTTCAAAATGCTATTGATAAAAATAATCATTTTTGAGTGCTTACCATGTGCCAGGGGCTGTGCAAAACATTTTACAGCCATTATCTTACTTAATCTTTCATGGGTGCCTTTAAAATAGGTATTATTATCCTGTTTTTACAGATAATGACTGAGGCACAGCTTTAAGAACTTGCCTGAGCACACTCAACAAATCATTGGAAGAACTGGGATTCAAAAGAGAAGTATTTGATCTTGAAGCGTGTGCTATCTGATTGCTGAATACATTGTGGGATCTGTTCAGTTACTCACTCCTTTCTTTGCATTGCTTCCCTGTAGGTGGAGCGTCCTTTCCACCCCATTCACTTTGGGCTTGGCCATGTGCCTTTCTTTGGCCAGTGGAATGTGAGGGGCGCCATGTCTGTGCAGCAGCTTTAAAGACACTCTGCCTCTCATGTGCTCCTTTTCTCTGCCATGAGAAAACATGAAACATGCCATGTGGCATGTGTCCAACAGACGCTGTTCCTTCAACCTGGGTCCCCAAATAAGAAAATACATGGAGCAAAACTGACACATAGAATTGACCCACAATCTCCAAGCAGCCCTCTGGTAATGTGAACAAGAAACAAATGTTGTACTCTAAGGTACTGAGATTTTGGGATTGCTTGTTACTGTAAAGCTGACTAATACAGTCTCCAAATCATGGAGACTATTCTGCATTGCCTCCTGGAAGAGGTGGAATGTAAACTCAGACTGGAGAAGTTTTTTATTAGGCTGAGACATGGGGAAAGTTCATTTTAGTAGGCAGAAAATGAGTGAACGAAGGCATGGAGGTGGGACCATGCATTGGAATATATGAGGCCAATGAGAAAACAGCTTTACTGAAGCACCACGATAGGGAACAAGGGACAACAGTTGCAAAATTAGACCATGGAGAGCAGTGAACACCCTGCTAGGGATAATGAACTTTACTTTGAAGGTGCCAGAGGGGGAGCCACTGAAGGTTCACAAACAAGGGACATGGTGTGTTTAGGAACTTGCTCATGGTTTCCTGCCATGGGTGGAAAATCATTGCTGGTCACGTCTTCCCTGTTCCAATTCCTGGCTTATCCTGTAAACCTATTCCTCCAGCGACAGCATTTGCCAGCAGCCAGGAATTTGATTTCTTTCCACCTTTATCTGATGTCTTATCAGGATGGGTGACTCTGTTCCACTCAGGGGAGGAAAAATGAAGCTGCCTCAAGAATAATAATAGTGATTTTCTTCTAATAAAAAGCTTCCAAATCCTATTTATATGTGTTGAGGAGGGCAAGGTCCAAGGTAGAGGAAAGAAAAAGGTCCCACAAATCTTAGGCAGCTATTGTGTGTCAGCAATGTTGGGTTCCTGTGTGTGTGACCTGTGGATGGCACAGGACTCTGCACCCAGAGGGGTCCTGCACTTGCTCTAATGCTCTGAGATCACACCTTAAAATTCTTCATAATTTGGAACAAGGGTCCCTGCATTTTTATTTCACACTGGGTCCTGCCAATTGTGTAGCCAGTCCTGTAGTACTTAGGTGTTGTGATACTATGCACTACTCATACCTTCTGTCATTGAATTCTCCTGACAAATCCTGTGAGGTAGGAATGATCATTCTAGCCTTACTGTTGTGGAAACTGAAGCTCAGAGAGGTTAAGTTATTTGCCCAAAGTTACACAGCTGGGATTTGAACCCTTACCACATTGTCCCCAAAGCCCAGCCTCTTTCACCTGACGTGTTCACAGAACATTTTGATTTTAAGGCACGGTTTCCCCCCATTGTTTCAACCTGAGCCTCCCACAGCCTTGTGAGGTCAAAGTCATTATTCCCATAGAAGAAAAGTGACTGTCTCCCAGCAAGTCAGCACTAGAGCAGGACTGAAGGTGAGGTCTTTTAGGCCAGGGCTCCCTGAAACCTGGGTCAACAGACCCTGTGTCCAGAAGAATAACTCCATGGAAACATGTGAGATCCAGGGCTGTCAGAAGCCTCCTAGCCTCTCCACCTACCTTCTCATCTCTCAGTGACTCATGGCTTCTATAGGCCATGCCCAGAGATGATGGATGACCCAGACAATGGAAGTTCCATGACAACACTGGGTCCAAACCCTCCCCTTTATAGATGGTGGAACCAGAGGCTGAGAGAAGGGCAGTAACTTACCCTAAGTCACACACGGGGATCAACCATTGACCTTCACACATTTATTCTTCCAACAAGTACTTCTAGGTTCCCAGTACCATGCTAGGTGCTGGGGTACAGAGGTGAACAGGGCAGGCATAGCCCTGCCTTAAGGAGCTCATGTCTAGTAGGGGATGAACAAGAGACCTAGGTCTTCTGACTTCAGGGACCCTCCACCAGGCGGACCCTCCCTCTGCACAGTAACAAACAGGCTGAGCGCCCTCCAAAGGAAAGCCTGGGAACTTTTTGCTTAGAGAAGTCTGAACCATTCTTTCAGAGATGATGCTGGTTTTCAAATCAATTTGCATAAGATAGGTTCTATCCTGTTAGAACAGCAAATTAATAGCTCATTTTATGGATTGAGCAATCAACACTTACAGCCCATTAAATTTAACAACAAATGCAGCTGACGATCAGGCTTTCAGCCTGGTCCCACCATCAACTCAGGAGCTTCCTTTTCCTTCCTCCTGACCTTTTTATTTCCTTTCATCTCCCTTCTCATGAACCCCCCTCCTAGATCCTCACTTTCTCATTAGTAAACACAATGTGCACTTAACTCCCCAGTATCCTTTCCAGCCTGGGGCTAGAGGGTCTTCCCAGTCCCCCAGGTGGGTTCTGTCATCTGTGGCGTGTCCCAAACTCCAGACATCAGCACACAAGCTCATTTTGGGACCCTTGACTGGGCCACTGGAATGAGTAATCAATATTTTATAAAGGCGTTAAGGTGGTAATAAAAGATGCATGAAGTGGATGCAGGGAGGAGCTTGCTGACAAAGGAGTGGGTGACATTAGAGCTAACCTTGGTGGCTATGACTTACGTGGATGGAATTTGCTAAGGAAGTCTCCACTCTGGTCTTCCCAAGGAAATGGAAGATTTTTCGTAAGGACATTGTCAATTTCTTAGGCCCTCCAACTTAACCTTCCTTAAAAGACTTCTAATTACTTTAGATGCGTGGGTTGTATGAATAAGTGGATGAGGTCCAGATGATATGGTTAACTAGACCTCTATTAGCTGTGCTTTCCCATGAATTTTGCATGTCCCTCTAGGTGGGAGCATTTTGCCTGATGATTGTGCTGTATTGGCCGGGTTTGAGGGAGACTGGAGATTCTGGAGAAGTAAGATGGTGTGTGATAGACTGAGTTATTGGTTCCAATTCTTCACTCCACTGTAATAGGATAATACATTTGCACCTTTTGCCATGCCTTGCACACAGTGGAGTATATATTGGGCTTGTCTGCCTGAGTTGCTTTAGCCAATGGATTGATAGTGGATGAGATTTGTTCAGAGACCTTACATGTGTTCCTACAGTTTGGTTTGGGCTCTCGTGCTTCTACCATTTGCCATGAGAAGAACGCGCCATTGGTGCAAGGAACTTGAGAGACATTGAAGTGGCCTCGAGGCAAACCTGCAGCCTGAACCCAAGCCCAACCCAGCCCAGCTGAAGTGCAGGCTGAAGTGGAGCTGCCCAGCCAGTTCAGTCTTGATCAGTCAAACTACAGTGACCTGCATCTCTGCACGACTTGAGCACAAGAAGAAACGCCTCGTATTTCAAGCCACTGAGTTCTGGGGTGGCTTGTTAGGCAGCATCAGCTTCCTGATACAGGGCAGAAATGGACTATTGCTTGAAATTCTTCCCTTGATTGGTTCTTTGAGGCTCCTTTTAACATGTCTGTCTGATTCAGTGCCACAGAAAAGTAGATCTTGGAGACTCCTTCACCAACCTAGCCATGAGCCGCCTACCCTGCCCTGATCTGTGCTCAGCATCCTGAGTACTTCCGTTCTGCAGGGCTGCTCACCTTGTGACCTATTTCCCGACTGAGGTGGGGACTCCAGGTGACCTTACCTCTCCAGGGACCCCTTCCTCACAGCTTGTCTGGGTCTAGTGTAGCTTCTTCCATGAGCCGAATTTGAACATTGTCCTGGGTTCTGAAACTGGTGCCTTGTCTTGGGTTCCCATCTCAGTGGGGGCAGCCTCTCGCTCAGTGCCCGAGGCAGAACGCTTGGAGCTCATTCATCAGTGCTCATTCCTTCATTCATGCAGGCATGCAGCTGTGAGGGGCTACCCTGTGCAGGATCCTATTCTGGGAATACAGACAGAGAAAAGTCTGGACCCACTGTCGAGGGGCTTACATTTTAGGGGGAAGACAGATAATTATCCCTCCTTCAAGGGGCCACCAAGTTCTGCAGTGTGTCTCACTCGCTTCCCCTCATTCCCATCAGGTCACCATCATTTCCAGCCCCAATCATTGCAACAGCCTCCTAATCACCTCCTGCCCCTACCAATTCTACCCTTTCCCATCAGCCTTCCAAATTCTCCTCCGAACTAGTGACCAACCTGATCTTTCTAAACAAAATCTGACTATGTTACCGTTCTGCTGAAAAATCTGCTAACGGCTTCCCCTCACCTCCTGGACGAATCTATCTGCTCACTGGCTTCCAAGACCGTTCGTGATTGGGATCCTGCCAACCTCACCTGACTCACTTCCTCAGCCCCTCCCCACTCACTATTTGTCCTGGGACTCCCCAGGAGCTGCCCCACACATTGACCATGAACTTTCCCGTCTCTGCACTTTAGTACATGCTCTGCCTTCTGTCGGTCATGTGCTTCCTCTATTCCCTGCCTGTCAAAAACTGCCAACATCACCTTGGAGAGGCCTCCCTAATGCTCCCTTGGGCAGAATTCACATCCCCACCGCTCCCATACACCTTGCCCATCTTTCTCTGGTGCAGTATTGATCACACTGTGTTGTAACTTTTTTTGTGCGTAATAAATTTTTCTTTTCCTGTTTATAACCCAAATTGCTTTTAAAGAGAGTGGATTAAGTTAATAGGCAAACTTTTGTTCAGCCAAGCACCTCGGTGTATTTGTGTATAAACAACTTCTAGGCAGGAGCCAAAGTTGAATCACTTTGTATGATGGAGGGAGAGAAGCTTGAAGATCCAGGAATGGGGTTGGGGGATGGGAAAATAATTTAGGGGTGGGGGCCAGGGAGAGAGGAGTCCCTGAGATTGGGCATTGTACGGGGGCAGAGCCAGAGATGGAAAGCTCCCCTCCACCAGCGGGGCAGCTGAGAAGGCATTTAGGGAGGACGGAGAGTGTGTGAGATGAGAGTTTTAAGTTGATCACTGTAGGATGTGCACTATACCTCCACCGTCTTCCCTTCAAGACCTTTAGGTAAGTCTATATCACTCACAAATGCTTTTGCGCATGTTGGGAAATTGGCAAAGTTCAGCTTCTGCTTTGGAGAGGATTTAGAGTAGACACAGAGAGAGCAGCCTTAGACCAAGGTGCAGGCAGAGGGGTCCAGGAAGACACACGTCTCTGGGAATGAGAAGAAGTCATGAGAAGTGCTTTGTACTCCTGGAATGAGGATGTCTGAGGCAGGTACCTGCATCTCTTGAGGGCCAGGAGAGTCCAGTTGGCATCTTGGTTATATTCCTTTTTATGCTTGTCTCTCCTATCAGATTAGTTCTAAGGTGGAAGTCATGCAACATTTGTCAGGATTCTTTTCCTGGAAAGGAATAGACCCATCTGAAAATTAGCTTAAGCAAACAACAACAACAACAACAGAACTATTGAATCACATAATTGAAAGGTTGCAGGGAAGCTGGATCAGGTAAGGCTGGATCTAGGTGCTCAAATGATGTCATTAGAATTTGGTACTTCATTTTCTATTTTCCCCCATGTTTGCTTTGTTCCCAGGGAGTTCTTTCTATCAGGTGGACCTGGCAACACTACAACTCCCTCATAGCCACGTAGCAGGAAGAGAGCTTCTCATGTTTTAGGGGCTGAACTCATTGGAGTAATTTGGATCTGGTGCTCACTCCAGAATGAATCATTGACCTGAAGGATTGGCCAGACCTGGGTCATGTCCCATCTTTGGTTTAGGGTGGGAGTGGAGGTTGGAACCAGTCCTACCTGGGTCACCTGGGCTTTGAGTAGGGGTAGCTGGCATATTTTCCTAAAGAGCTGATACCAGAAACAGGGGAAATGGATGCAGAGGCAACAAAACATGCCCACAGATAATCACATTCAGCGCCTCCAGTCATCTCTGTAGCATTGTACCTGAAACAGAAGAAAGGCTGGTAAGTTTTACTACATTTGGCACAGCAAAACAAGCAGAGAATTCGGTTTTGTCATACTTTCAAAATTATCGCATCTGTAAGAATCACTAATATCACCTGTCACTGATGGTACTGGCCTCGTAAGGTACAAACAAGAAACAGCCTTACTTTTCTCCCTCCACTGCCTTCAGACATGTTCTCCTGGTTCTCATTTCCCCGCCCTTTCAAGACGACTCAGGCAGATCCCACAGACTTTCAATCACTTTAAAAAAAAATCTTTGACTTGATTTTATTTTTTAGAACAGTTTTGATTCACAGAAAAGTTGAGAAGATAGTACAGAGAGTTCTTATATTATCCTAGTTTCCTGTATTATTAACATCTTAACTCAGTGGGGTACATTTGCTACCATTAGTGAACCAATATTGATACATGATCATTATTCAATCACTTTTAGGTATTAAAATCGTCCTCCTCTCAGTGGTTAAATAACCCAGTCTGATCCAAATCAGAACTTCAGTCCCCCTGTATTTCAGAGCTTCTCCCCTCCCCCAGCCCATGCCTACCCTATGGTGTAGGGACTTGCAGTGGGGTGGGGGCTTAGTCTTCTCATTTGTTCATCCTCACTTTGCTTTTTCTTTTCCTCCTTCCCTGCCTGGCAACGGTCAGAGCCCAGCAGTGAAGGGATTAAGGGGAAGAAAGAAGTCAGTACCCTTGTAACCACTGATGACCTCTGCTACGGTAGGCTATCTCTCATGGGATGCAATTTAATAAATCTCTTGACTCTAATAGTAAAAAATTGTGGCTAGCATTTTCTATGTCTTTATTTTTCTTTCATTTCCTAGCTACTCATTTTTACCGTGTTTTACAAAAGTACTGGCTGGGAGTAAGCAAAACAAAACATTGGTCTTTCAACAAACAAAATTAAGAAGCACTGCTCTAAGAAGTGCCATTTGAAATTTTGATGCACTAGCGGCCACTGGGTAAGGAAGAAACAAGGACCTACCAATTAGATCCCAGGCATTGTGCTAGGGTCTTTAATGATCATTATCTTATTTAGTTCTTACCATGACTTTGCAAAGGAGGTATTATTATTTCCATTTTGTAGGTGAGAAAACAGACTCCAAGAGATTAAATAATTTGTTTATAGTTACCCAGCCAGCAAGTGGCTATAATCAATTTTAGTTTGCTCACAACTATTCATCAGTACCTCCTTCCCCATAGGATTATAGGTTCACATCCATTACCATGTAACTTACTTGCCTCTGGTGGTTGGAGCATACATCTGCCCCTTATTAATTTTGGGCTTTGGCCAATGAAATATGAGTGGAAGTGTCAGTGTGTTAGTTCTGAACAGAAGCTTTAAGAAACACTGCACATTTCCACCATTCCTCTGGAGAATCTGCCCTCTGCATGGGAACTTCACGTACCCAGTGGAGGCTGCTCCTTCAGCCTGAGTCACAGAACGAGGAGACAGATGGAGTAGATTCAAGTCCACTTGGTGCTGGGAACAGAGTTACAGAGCTACAGAGCTACAGCTGAACCTCAGATGATACAGATGAACTGGAGGGACAAATCTTTGTTATTGAACTTCTGAGATGTTGGGATTGTTTGTTATTCAGCATTGCCTCAGTGAAACTGACTGATACAGTGCTAGAGCTGGGATTTCAAACCAGCAAAGTGGCTCTGAGATAACTGTCCTCTCATCTTGTCACATCTGATTTTTATTAATACCATTATTTGTTGTTTTGAATGTACTTTCAACTCCTCTATAAAAAATGCAAACTTGAGTCAAATTTATGGACCCTCAAAGAGGTCAGGCTTATTTTGCTCTTTAAGCAAATGTCCTGAAATTTCCCTTCACTTGACACAGTGAACCACATCATTATGGTGTCTGTAGTCTTTCCTGTTTTTAAGTGTCTCTATTAAAGGGCAAAGACCATTGGCAGATAAACAATGTGAAACTTGTTTTGTTTACAGGTAACAAAGCAGTGAGGATAAATTGATGGTTTGTGGATTAGGGTCTGAGAATCAGGAAGGGCTCATGGGAGAGGGGTTTTTAAAGGGAAAATCTTCACCAATGCCATCACTTTGCTTAAAACCAGCCTTATTTATTTATTTATCTATTTATCTATTTTGGCTGCACCACGCAGCGTGCAGGATCCTAGTTCCCCAATCAGGGACTGAACCTTCACCCCCTGCAGTGGAAGGGCAGAGTCCTAACCACTGGACTACCAGGCAATTCCCCCTGCTTTGGTCTCTGCTTTGAGGTTTCATAGATAGCTCAGGCAGAGCACTCATTCATTCATCTATTCAGCAAATGTTTCCTGAGATCTTAAGTCATGAATTCTTAGGAATGGACCCATATCTGACCATGTCACTTCCTTCCTTACCATCCTTCTGTCTCCCCACTGCCCACACTGCTCCCAAAGTCCCCATTGTCTTTCCTGAGCTTACTCTCCAGCCTCATCTCCCACCATCACCCCAGGTCTGACTCATTCTCCATAAGGGTTAGGGGTTCAGGCTCTGGAGCCACTGTATGCAGGTTCAAATTCTGGTTCTGCCACATGTTGCCTGTGAGACCATGGGCAAGTTACGTAACCTCTCTGTGCCTCAGCTTCCTCACCTACAAAAGGGTACGTGAGATAACACAGATGACAACTCTTAGTGCCTACCTCCTCCTCCTCCAAGTCCAGCCGTACTGAACTGTTCACGGTTTCAGCATGCACTATGCTGCGTCATCCTTTTGCGCTTTTACATCTGCCTCTGCATGGAGCACCCTCTCCCTCTTTTGCTGGAGAACTCCTACTCAGTTTTTAAGATTCATTCAGTAGACAACTCCTCCAGGAAGCCTTCTCTGGATGCCCACCTCAGTGCTTTCCCAGCCTTCTGCGTTTGTCTTCATTGCAGTTCTCATCGTCCTCATGTCCTCATGGTCCCAATTGTCTGTTACTGCCCTATTATCTTTTTAGTTATAGCCCCTCCTGGACTGTTTAAGTTCCTTAAGGAAAACCAGGTATTTTCATCTCTGTGTATCTAGAATCTACCACAGAGTACGTGGTCGATACGCACTTGTTTTGTTTGTTTTTTAGCTCAGAAGATAAAATGTTACTTGAACAAAAGTAAATTCAATTTTCATTTACAAAATTGGATTATTCAGGCGATATATGGTTTTGCTAATAGAAGGCTATTTTAGAAATCAGTGATTATAATTTATTAAACTAGTTTTTAAAAATTAAATAATGCATATAAACCCAGTAAACCATGACATAAGACTATAAAATGAAAATGAAAATCTCTCTTCTTCATTCTATTCCCCACTGCATGGTGTTTCCTAAGTTGTTATGTGTATACAAGAATTTTTGCACGACTCCTTTGAAACACACATGCACATACATAAACACACAGAGGGTCATGCTATACATAATGTTATGTACCTTGCTCTTTTCCTGTTTAATATTACATCTTAGAGACTATTCCATATCAGCACACAGAGAGCCATGTCATTCATTTCAATGGTTGCATAGTATTCCATTTTACAGATGTTATATATTTTGTGTAATCAGTCACCAATGCATAGGCTTTTAGCTTGTTTTCAGGTTTTTGCTATTACAAACAACGCTACAAGAAAAATATTTGTTCATGAGTACATGCACAAAATTAACGGTTGGCTACATTCCTAAAATAGGCGTTGCTGAATCAGTAATTATAATGCTCTCATAATCATTATTTTTTCTTTTTAATTCTGAAGCATCACAAAATTTATTGAAATGTAAAGAAATAACTGTTACCCACACCCATCCTCATTTCTCATATGTAACATGCATATACATTTGCCACATTGCCTTCATCTCTCTCTCTCTCTTTTAAAGACAACAAATATCATAGCTGCATGGAGAGCTCACCTTGGTCCTTTCCCTTACTTTCCTGGCAGAGGTACCCACTCTCCTGTGTGCATCATTTCCATACAATTTTCACATGTATATCTGACCTTCCATTATATATATATGTTTCCATCAGCAATATACAGCAGAGTATTACAGGTCTAATTTTTTAAAAATAAATGCTCTCCCATTATTTTGCAACTTGCTTTCCCCCCCACTTAACAGTTTGTTGTTAAGTTTATTCCATGTTGATCAGTTTTAGCTGTTTTAACTTCTACCTTATATTCCACTGTATTAACAAATCGCTATTTCTGTAGTCTGCTGTTGAAGGACAGTGGGGTTATTTTGTTATATAAACAGTGCTACAGCAAACGTCTTTGTAAATGTCTCCCTGTGTGTGTATATGAGAGCGTTTCTAGGGTAGGGACCTGAAGCCGAGTTGCTAAGAATGTGTGCATCTGTAGCTTACTACATACTGCCAAATTGCTCTCCCAAGTGCTTGTGCCAATTTGTATTCTCAACAGCAGTGAGTGAATACCTTTTTTCTTCTATCCTTGCCAATTCTTGGTGTTATCAAATTTCTTTTAAAAAATTGGCAATTAACTTGGTGTGAAATGTTACTTCATTGTTTTAATTTGATTGTCTCTACATATGTTTATTGGCCATTTATATGTTCTCTTCCATGAATTGCCTGTTCATATACTTTGCTCACTTTCCTGTTGGGATTTTATTTTATTGTTGATTTTTTAGTTGAATTTTTTTGACATAATTATTGATTCACATGCAGTCATAAGAAATAATACAGAAAGATCCACAGAACACTTTGTCCAGTTTCCCCCAATAGAAACATTTTGCAAAACAGCAATGTAAGATCACAGTGAAGAGATCGCTTAATACAATCCATTGATCTTATTTAGATTTCCCCAATTTTACTTGTACTCCTGTGTGTGTGTGTGTGTGTGTGTGTGTGTGTGTGTGTGTGTGTGTGCCTTTTGGTAGGTAGATATTAAATTACTGATTACATTTCTGTAATGATAATAGATCTCTTAAGGTTTACATTTCTTTTCAAGTCCATTTCAATAAGTTATATGCTTTTAGAAAACTGACAATTTTGGCTAATTTATTGTCATCACCATCTGAGCCCTTCCCACGGAGTTCCTCTCAACCTGAGGCTCTGTGACCCTTAGATGATAGTGTCCTCAGGACCCACGTATCCCAGTACCGTGTCCATCACCCATGCTAGAGTGAGTCATCCTTTAGCTCAGACTGCTCTGAGTGGATCAGAATCAGGCAGACCTTACTTCAAATTCTTTCCTAGCTGTGCAACCTTGGGCAGGTGATCGAACCTCTCTGGGCCTTGGTTCCCACATCTATAAAAAGGGAATACTAACACTACCTCATAGAGCGAGGTGGACATGAGGAGGATCCTGGCTCGGCACACAGTAGGTGTGCAATACACACAGCTCCCTTTCTACTTTGTACCTTACTACTCATAGCCAGGTCTTTAACTACTAGGCAGAAACCATCTGGAGGTAGGGATTGTGTCTGATCCTTTTATGTATCCATCTGGTGCCAGCATGCCGCAGTCACGTGGGAATTATTTAGGACTGGCAGACTGCATCTAGAGGGATGAAATTGCCGGATACGATGGAGGTGGAAGGCACCTGAGGTGGAGACCACACATCCGGGGTACTGGAGCAGCACTGGTGGGTAGGAATATGGGCTTTGACTAGACAGAGATGGATTCAGATCCCAACTCTGCTACTTGGTTACTGTGTAAACTCTCTGAGCCTCAGTTTCCTCATTTGTTAAATAGAGTTAATAATAATAATAGCTAACAACGAATGAATGCTTACTCTGTGCCTGGATTGTATTTAAAGCACTTCCCATGTATATATTAATTCATTTCATTCTCACGACTCCACAAAATAGCCAATAGAATCATGCCCATTTCACGGATGAGAAACAGAGAAAGGGAGAGATGACATATCTTGCCCAATACCATGTAGCCACTAGGAGGGGCAGGTAGGATTTGAACCCAGGCGGTAGGGATCCAGAGTCCACTTAGGGTGCTTCCTACAGTGTAGATCTGGTGGGATTAAAGGAGATACTGTGCATAAGGTTCTCAGCAGAGTGCGTGGCACATGGGATGTGCTCAACCAGAACGGTAGCTAATATTACTGCTCCTGTTACCATGGGTAGCAGCTCACCTTGAACCCTCAGCTGGATCCAGCTGCAGCGTTATTGGATTGGACTCACAACCTTCTCTCTGCTTGGTGTCCCATGCTGGATGATGAAACACGCTTAATAATAAAGCTATTCTTGATCTTCCCCCTGGGTGTTGACGCCACTTCCCCTGCAGCCGAGGGAGAGTGTACGAGGCTATGAAGTTTTTATTTTGGCGTCAAAGCTGCATCTTGGAAATGACTTTTTTGGAAACACCTCTTCCTGTTCTTCCCAGAAGTGTTTCCTGGGTGCAGAAAAAAGCCTCTTCAAATAGCAAAATGACTCCTCTTTTAAAAGGACAAAACCATGTAAAAACACAGTCATGGCAGCTTTCAATTTTGTGAGCTTTTGGCATGTCTATGGCGATACGGTGGAAAAGAAGGCTGGAGAGCTCAGCAGAGCCAAGCTCCATCCATCATCCATCCTCCTTCTAATCTATCCATCCATCCATCCATCCATCCATCCATCCATCCATCCATCATGAACAGATGTTTTTTGAGCATCTACTATGTGCCAGGCATCATCTCATGTGATCAATGCTCATCACATATGCCTGATGAAGGTGGTCAGTCTGGGGTACCAAGAATAAAAGATCCTTGACAGCTTCGTGGAAGGAGCAGCACCTGATCTGAGCTAGGAAGACTGGGTGCACAGTAGGGCTAGTGGAGTTTACGGTTTATGGTAAGTGAGGTAGACTGTAATCAGATCCTGATACATTTGATTGTATAATTACCAATGAGATAAGTGCTCTTAAGGAAAAAAGCCCAGCTCCGTGAGACCCTAAAATAGATGGGAGGTAGGGGAGGAATACTGGTCAGAGGAGGCCTGGGGATCTGCATTTTCAAAAAGGTCCCCAGATATTTCTGATGGTCACTCATGTTTGGGATCCATCGCTGTAGGCCTGAGCTTCCCAGTCAGGCAGATGCAAGTGGTTTATAACTGTCCTGAGCTCCAAAGCCCCTCAGCCCTTAGCCAGGGCTCCAGGGCTGGTTGCTCCCAGCAACAAGCAGCTCATCTGCTTTCTCCAACATACTGGATAAATATTTCCATTTTCAATGTAAGCCATGGAGTGACAAAGGCAGGAAACATGCTGCAGGCAGGGTGAAGTCATCGGAGGTTGTTAAACAGGGATGTGTTCTAGAAAGTTCTGAGGCCACAATGAGGAACAAGTGCTGATGGAAGAGAGGGAGCTGGAGGGAAGGAGAGCAGTGGGGAGGCTGGGGCGCGGCCCGTGGGATATGTGGGGAGCCCTGAGCTCAGGCTGGGAGGGGCGGGGCAGAGAGGAGAGGGCCGAGTCAAGGCGCACTCAGGAGGTGAAATTGACAGGGCTAGTCAGAGGAGTCAGGGCTGGGGTGATGGGGGTTCCACTTACTGAGACAGGGACACAGGAGGAGAAGCTGGGCCGGGGGTGGGTAGGTGAAGATTTCCGTTTTGGATGAAATAGGAACTTTTAAGAGTCCAGATTGTGTGTCCATGACGGTCCTTTGATGACAGTCAGGGGCCCTTGAGCGTGGGCCTTTCAGATGGACATTATTCCTGAATCAAAGCTTTCACCGTCTGCTCATCCCTAAAATGTGGAAGCCGAGAGAACTTATTTCCCGATGAGACTGGTGAAGAGGAGGAGAAGTGCTCTCTGAACGCAGGCAGGACATATGTTCTTCATCCAACATCACGTTTGTCTGGAGTGCTTGGCTCACTCCTGGGGGACATGAGGAACCGTGTGGGGATGCGGCTGGAGGGGGAGAGAAGGAGGAAAGATTGCTGGGGAGGGGCGGCTGCGGCTTCTGAAGACGGGGCTGAGTTCAGGGCTAAAGAAAGACCTTCATGGCCACCTCTCCAGACTTAGTCTGTCTTCACAGCCCAGATCAAGTGCTGCTTCTTCCAGGAAGCCTTCCTGGCTCTCTCCTATACCCCAGGCACTGAGCAGAAGTCGTCAAGTGGTGATTTAACTTTTCATGGGTCTCTCCATTCGTGGTCTGCCCACCAAGAAATTAGTCTGGAGTAGTGGTTCTCAAACTTGGCTGCATGTTGCAATCACCTGGGGAGCTTTAAAAAATGGTAATGCTGGCCAACCCCAAAGATGCTGATGTAATTGTTCTGGGGGTGCTGCCTGGGCATCAGGAGTTTTTTTGTTTTTTTGATTTTTGTTTTTTGTTATTTTAAAGATTGATTGATTGATTGATTGATTGCTATGTTGGGTCTTCGTTTCTATGCTAGGGCTTTCTCTAGTTGCAGCAAGCAGGGGCCACTCTTCATCGCGGTGCGCGGGCCTCTCACTATTGTGGCCTCTCTTGTTGCGGAGCACAGGTTCCAGACGCGCAGGCTCAGTAGTTGTGGCTCACGGGCCTAGTTGCTCCGCGGCATGTGGGATCTTCCCAGACCAGGGCTCGAACCCATGTCCCCTGCATTAGCAGGCAGATTCTCAACCACTGTGCCACCAGGGAAGCCCATCATCAGGAGTTTTAATAGCTCCCAGATGATTCTAATGCATAGCCAGGTAACTTGATAGTTGATAATTCCCTCCCACCCAGACACATACATGTGCTTTTGTCTAACACATTTTCAGGAGGCAAAAGCGACAATTTCACCCAATTATTGCTTAAATAAAAGGTGGCTTATTGCTCTTAGCCAAAAGGATGGCTGTTGTGGCAGGAGTACTAAGTGGCCAGCAGAGACGGGTTCCAGGATGACGGGCTTTTGTAGACTGTGTGCGTCTCACTTTGCACAGCCAGAAGGGGTCCCTGGGGCTGGTGCTTAGTTGGAGCCAAGAGCCTATGTACACACATAGGTTCTAAGAAGCGGCTCAGCCCAGGGGTGGAGACAAACTGCCTGGGTACCATCTTGTTTCTGCCACTCAGTAGCTATGTGGTTTGGGGAAACTATTTAACCTCTCTGTGCCCTAGTTTCCTTACCAATAAGATGGGGAAGATAATAGCAACTACCCTCCAGTAGGGACTGTTGTGAGGAAAAAAATGACTTATAAGAAAAATGCTTAGAACAATGGCGGACACCGGTGAACTCTGCTTTCATTAGTGTAGCTGCAGGTCCTGGTACTTCTACCCACTTCTTTGCATCTTGTTTATAGTTTCCTGCAGGACAGAGGCTGTAACTCAACATGGCCTCTGACCACTTGGGCAGTGGTCAGTCTAAGGCTTGATGGTCAAGATGGCTGGACCCCAGGCTGTAGGTCCAGTCTGAGATTGGTGACTGCCATTTGCCAACATGGGTGATGTCACAGGCAGCGATGGGAGTTAAGATTGCCAAACCGTAGCAGATGTAGGGCAGGAGACTGAGTTTGTCCAGCTCTGTAACTTCCGGTCTCGTCTCTGTCAGCACCTTGCTTCGAGACCTTACGAGACCTGGTAAGTCCCCAGACTTTCTGTGTTTCAGGCTTCACAGGACAGGGTTCTAGAAGATGAGCTGGAAGATCCTTCCACGTCCAGCCCTTGAAATATGTGCTAATTGAAGCTATGGACTTGGGGCTTCTGACTTGCTGGAGGACAGAGTTATTTCCAGGAAAGGGATTTGATCTGTGCATGAAAGACTGTGCATGTGTGTGTGTGTGTGTGTGTGTGTGCGTGTGTGCATCATGCATTAGTCCCTCAAACATCACAAGGACAAAGTCACAGCAAATAGCTCACCAGATAGGCCCCTATGAAATGGATTTCACTCTCTAATTTACTAAGTAATAGATTCTGATTCCTGATCATGTGTATTAGGGCCATGGTGAAGTCAGTAATCAAAACTCAGAAGAAAATGTGTTTTTCTTGCTCTTAGAGCAGAATAACCCACCCCCTCAACCCATCTCTATTAAAATCTCAAACATTTCTTCTCAGCAGTAAAAACCACACTGTAATCCCCAGGGGCCCAGTTATGTGCATCAAAAGACTCATCTCTAAATCTGTCCATTGAAATTTCTTTACCTGAATGGAGGACTTTCTAAAATCAAATAAAAATAAGGAACGTGGAACCAGCTGCCCCCAAATGCCTTGTTGGTTTCTCCACTTCCTACCGCCTCATGCTTTATGCCAAAGTTTATGAGTCTGTCATTTCCTGGAAGTTTATATAGCATGAAAGAAGGAGAAGTGATAAAATATGCAATGTAATTGCAAAAACCACGTACTAATCTCGCTAATGTGCTAGATTAAGACTGTAATGCCAGAAGCTACAAGGTGGTTAAACTGATTTAGAGCAAATTGTACCCCTAAGTCTCTTTTGTCTGTGCCCGTATTTTATGCCAGCCAGACCTAACAATTTACTTTATTTTGGTTACTGATTTATAGTCTAAGAATAATAATGTCACGTCAGACTGTATGTTATTTAGAATAATCTCCTCTCATGCTGGGCTGGATGAATACCTCTGAGATGAATCCTGCTTGTGGCAATGTGCCTGCCAGGGGATTCAAATGTGCTCTAGACCACAAGCATCTCATTCCTGAGCCACTGCTCAGCTGCCCCTGGCTGGCTCCTGCAGGCAAATACAAGCCCCTGGGTATCCTGCAGAAAGGATGTCAGCTGGAAGTGGTAATGCTGCCTGGCACCCACATTCTCACAGGTACAGCTGGGTTCTGAGATCACGAAGACTGGCCTCAAGCTTCAGCGCCACTATTCACAGATCACACCACATCTCTGAGCCGAAACCCCATCTCACTGGGTTGGGGTGAGGATCCAAGGGGTTGATATACCAAGTTCAGAGGCCCCAGTCAGCTTCTAATTATGGATAATTCTCTCTCCTTTATTTTAGATTAACAGAGAAGGTGAGGGACTTCAGAATCATCATTATAGCATCATTTTAAGCCATTTATGGGGGGAAAAGAGCAATCCAAATTCATTTAAAAGTAATCGTTCATTGTCCATGCACCAAACTCTAGCCCACGTACCTGAACTTAATAAAGAAAAGTACTGGAGAGGGGGAGGGAGGAGATAAAAGTGGGAGACACGTGTGTAAGTCATGAGTGTGTGTATGTATGGTGGGGTGTGGCACTGCCATGCGTGGTGGAAATCTTACTGTACAGGTTGTAGCCCCAGCTCTGTCTCTGACTTGACTGGATTGTCTTGACGGCATCCTTAGCCTCTCTGGACCTCCATTTTTTTCTTTGATAAAATCAGAGGGCTGAACTAGGTGATGTCTGAGGGCCTTCTGGAATTCCAGGACCCATCTTGAGGGATGGTTGCTCTGCGCTGGGGGCAGGGGCAGCTCGGCATCGAGAGTGACCACCGATGGAGCCCAAAGATGGCCTAGGCAGAGAGCTGAGACCAGGCAGAACCAGAATCAAGACGAGGCCCAGGACATCCGATCTAGAGCCAACAGGCTGCCACGTGAGTGCTCGGAAATGCACGGGGAACCCAAAAGCTGCGTATCTCTTCATACTTCTTTCTCAGATTTTCTTTTCAGTTTCCCCTTTTCCTGTTTATTTTCTCTTTCATTTAGATCCCTCATGTCATGTGATCATATGGTCATTTCATGCTCCTCATATCTTTGACCCCTTCCTAGTACTGAGTTCACCATTTCTTTTTAATATCCAAGCTAATCAAAAGAAGTATGAAATGGAGCCTTGTCTGATCTCCTCAAACAGATTTAATGATATTTTTGCAGATGTTTGCCTAGGGTCTACTATGAACCCTCATCATATTTCATCACATCTTATATCTCTTTTTCAATTTGTCTTACCTGCCCCTGCTAGACTGTGAAATCTTAGATGGTAGAGATTCTGTCTTTTTTATCGCTAAAACCGTCTGCCATGCTCCACATGGTGCCTTCCATCATGGGGTGCTACACACCTGCATGGAGCAATTGGAGAGAGAGAGAGAGAGAGAGAGAGAGAGAGGTCCTCCAGAACGGATAAATAATAAAATAGTGTCACACAAACTTGAGAAACAACCATAAAATCCACAAACTATTGAACATCTTGTAGGAGCCAGGCCCTGTGCTGGATTATTTGGATAATAGAGAGACTGTAGAAGAGACAGTAGACTCTAGTAGATGCCACCCAGGTCCCCCATCAGGACCCAGGCTCCTCCAGAGGCTGGAAGCATGGACTGCTTTGGCTCATTTGCCCAAGGCTGAAGGGAGCCACCTGACCCAAGATTTGGGGCAACACATAGGGTTTGGGGTAAAAAGCCTGGCCCCCTTACCTCTACTTGGGATAACTCTATAGGATCATCTCTTTGCAATTCAGAGCTCCTTTTGGGATTGGCCGAGCCCTCTGTTACAACTACGTTACAGTTCAGTTTCTCCCTCTGCCTGATCTTGTATACTTTACTGCCTCACAAGTGTCAGTCCTGAGACTACCCCACTCCCTGGCCTGTAAACCACTTGCATGCAGGTCTTTGTCTTAGAGTCTGTTTCCCAGGAATATGATCTATGACCAGACAAACGAGAATAGGCATTTATCCTGAGAACTGGGAAGATGACCTGGGAAACAGAAGATCAGCTCCATGACCTTGGCCAAGTGACTCTCCACTCTGAAACTTAGTTCCCATATGTACAATGAGGGGGTTATAGAGACTGGTGGGTATCAACCCAAATCCCTTCTCCCCTTTGTCCACAGTGATTGCACTATAGTTGGGCATGTGCTTTATTTCTTAGCCTCCCTTGTAATCAGGCCTGGGGGGCTACGGCCTCTCCAACAGGTGTGCAATGTCTGGATCGGGGCTTTAGACCTTAGCTGTGCCTCTTCTATACTCTTTTCCTTTCCCATGAGTTGGTACCTGAACATGATGGTGAAACAATGTTGACCAAAAGATGACGAACTGTCCTAGAAGTTGGAGGAGCAAAAAAAAGTAAGGAAATGGGTCCCTGATCTGGGCCGGGTAGAGCAGAGCTGCTCACCGACCTGGGCTACTTCTGTGAGTTCTGTTGTGTGAGAGAGAAATTTCCTGGTTCTTTAATTCAGCTTAATTTTCACCCTAACAAATGCAGGCCTTGCCAGCTGATTCTATGCAAAATCAAATGTTTTGGAAATCATTCATCTTCTTTCTAGCTGTATCATTATGTGATTGTATAAAACCAAATGTTTTGGGAACAATATAGTCATTCCTCCATCCCTCCATCCATTCACTGATTTGGCATGTACTGAGAGATCTGCCAGGCCTTGGGGATACACAGGTGAATAAGACACAGGCCCTACCCTGGAGGTGCTCACAGCTTAGTGTGGAGAAAAAGACTCTCAAATATCTTACTATGATACAGTGCAGGTGAGAACCACATCAGAGGTTGGTACTAAGTACCTCCAGGAAGAAGTGTTAACTCATAAGAAGGTGGGACAAGAAGGTATCACAAAATTCCATTTTGAATACAGAATACAAAAATACACTTTGAACTGGGTTCTGAGGTATGAGTAGGAGTTTGTCAGAGGATAAATAGGGTGGACATTTGGGGCAGAGAAAAGAGGATGCAAATGGGTATGTTTTGGACACTGCAGATGTTTGTGGCAGAAGTGCAGCGTAGAAGAAGTCATGGGATAAATGTGAGAGGCCTTGGACAATAAGAGTTTTGACCCCATCCTCACAGCAGTAGGGGCTCAGTGAAGGTTTAATCAGGACATGATGGGATCCCAGACGGGGTTGTGTGGAGGTCAGTCCAGCCCTGTGGAGCAGGAGCTGGAAGGGGAGACCGAGGAAAGGAGACCATGTGGGGACAGTGGCAGCCTCTGCTGCATCAGAGCATGGTGGTCACCAGAAGGAAGGTCACCTGGGTTACCTTCGGAGAGACACAGCAGCGCAGGAGAACGGAAACTCTTCCATATGGTCACCAGTTCAGTTCATTGGAGGGTCCACTGCCTACAACAGTGCCTGATACCTAGTGGGTACTCCTTCAGTGCTTGTTGAATTTTTGAATGAAAGTGGGAAGGGAAGAAACAGGGTGCTCTTTGGGGGCTGGAGGGGTGGGAGCTGAACTGGTAAAATTAGAGGGGGGATGCATGGTGGTCACTGGTACCCAGCATGGCTTTCTGTGAGGTTCACACAAGGGAGTACAATGGCCCGGGGCACTCTTCTCCTCTGCGCTACCCCTCCTGGCTTCTGATCGTTTGTTCTTCCCTCCGCCTTTCATTCTCTGTCACCAGAGCCCGGAAGTGGCTCCAGGAATAAGCGAGTGCCTTTTTTTTTTTTTTTTTTCTCCCAAATCACTATCTTTTTTCCTTCTTCAGAAGTTCACGTACTGCATCTTGACAATATGCAAATGAACCATCACCATGGCATTACCTGGGGTAAACCATGTTCTCTTTTCATTCAGCTGTCTTTAGTTAAGGTACAGTCAGCGTTTCCCACCATGGACTTTTGTTTCCAGAGTTTCAGGCTCAGCAGGGGACAGAAGAGGACCAGTCCAATGGAAACTTCCTCCAGAAAGGGCATTTCTCAGGGCAGGCTCGTGTTGGCTCCTCTTCCTCCCCTGCTTTCCTGGAGGCTCAGGCTGGCCCTGGCAGACAGGCAATGTCTCGGGAGAGTTGAGAAGATTCCCAGATGCATAGAATGGATCAGAGACTCTGAGTTAACCTGGCCCCCTGGGTGTCAAACTTGGGCCTGAGGAACTCTTGGAGTTCAGGTGATGGAGGGGGGCTGGGGTGCGGGGACTCTGTGCCCCTCCAGCTTAAATCAGAGCTAACCCTAACTCTTATTTCTTTTTCCTGTTACATGTTGTGCTTCGGCATAAGATTTCATTTGAAGAATAAGTCCTGTGGCTAAATAGTTTGGCCAGCCTTCCCGCATCCATTTTACAGATGAGGAGGCTGAAGCCCAGATGGAGGAAGCAAGTTGCCCACATTGCCAGGGCACGTCAGGAGTTGACCTAGAGTCTTGGGAAAGTGACTTGACATCTCTGAGTCTGATTTTCTTATCTGTAAGTGTGGAAGGGGGGAAGTCTTTGCTGAACTGTTTATATTAAATGAAATATAAACTTGCAGACATTGTTGTCAGATGAAAGTTGGTCCAGGTTTTTGGAAAATCTGCAGTATCTACACAAGCTGAACATCAGCAACTCCACCCTTGGTATCTATCCATCCGACAGAAATGAGTCTTTATGTTCTATGTACGACAAGTACAAAAATACTCCCAGCAGCTTTATTCATAATAGTCCCAAATAGGACATAGTCTGAATGTCCATCAATGGTGGGATGGATAGATTGTGGCATATCCATCTAATGAAATACTACACAGCGATAAAAAGCAAATAGGTGCTATACACGATGATACAGAGAATGTCACAAATGCAATACCAAGGGCAGGAAGTAGGATACAAAATAGTGTTTATGGCATAATCCCATTTATATGAAGCGTAAGAACAGGCAAAGGTACTCTATGGAGACGGTGCTCAGAATAGTAGTTTCGTTTGGGGAGAATTGATTTGGGGGGGGTGTACAGTGTTACGGGGGGCTGGAAATGTCCTACACCTTGATTGGGTGGCGGCTTCACGAGTGTGTACAAGTGGAAAGATTAATCAAACTGTATCCATGAGTACTGCATGTCATTGTACGGATGTTATCAAAAAGGTGAATAAAGCAATTATAAATATTAACAAAAATCAGATAGTAGACCCCATGTGTGTATGTGTGTGTGTGTGTGTGTGTGTGTGTGTGTGTGTGCATGTTACCAACTGGGGTCCCAATGGAAGACGTAAGGTACTTCCAGAGCTAGGGTCCCACAGTAAGGCACTCTGAGCCTGTGGTTCCCAAACTTTAACATGCATGAAAATCACCTAGAGAGTGTGTTATACACAGATTCCTGGGTCCCACCCCAGAGTTTCATATTCAGTGAGTTTGGGGCGGGACCTCAGAGCCTTGCTTTGCTTCAAATTTCCCGAGTGATGCTGAAGCAGCTTGCCCACAGACGCCACTCTGAGTAGCAGCACCGGCCTAAGTGGTCCTCAGAAGCAAAGGGAAAACATTCCATTCAACATCCCACACTCCAGCGAAGTTCATGGGCCAAGGTTGCCCTCACATGGGCCTCCCTTCTGCCTGCTGAATCCCACAGGAATGCGTCTCATTGATGGAGTCTGATGTAACTCCGGATCCTTAGCTGCAAGGACATCTGGGAAATGTAGTTTTTAACCTCTGAGTCTTGCTGTGCAGGAAGGTATAGAAGGGGGATACATAGATTCAAGTGACATTTGACCACCCCCCACAGTTCCTGCTCAGCAATTGGCTGTGACACTCCAGATGCTCAGGGCACCGATGTGAACACAGGTGTTCTGCTGGGTGACTTAACTGCAGCTTTGTTGCCTTCTGGGGATTTTTGACACTTTCTTTTTCAGTCTAGGAGAGTCAAGTTTCAGGTTGAAAAAGTCTGATAAGGATTGTTCACAGAGACAATAATTTCCTTGTTTGGCTCAATGATGCAAAAAGGAAATCAAAATTTAGTTCATGCTAGAGTTAGAAGAAACAACTCAGTGCAACCCATTTCTAAGACTGGGAAACTGAGGCCCTCCCCTGAAAAGGACAAAGATCACCGGGGCAGAGGTGAGACTTAAACTCATGTGTCTTCCTTTGGGTTTTGAAAGCACTTCGCTTTCCATGATTCTCTTTGTTCCTCCCGTGTTCCCTTGACTAGAGCAGGATGGTATTGTTATTTTACAGATGGAGAGGGCCGAAGTTCTGACAAGGCAAGCAAGCACGGCCATCTCACCTGGTACAGCCTGGAGCCAGAAACCTGCCTTCCAGTCTTGGCTCCTCTGCCTGCTAGCTATGTGACCATGAATTAACGACCTAACCTCTCTGTGCCTCAGTTTCCTCTTCTGTGAGATGGATTTAATAATGGCACACACCTCAAAAAGTTTTGGTAAAGAAAGCGTGAGATAGTAGATGTAAAGTGCTTGCACAGTGCCTGAAACTTTGTAAGTCTTCAATACGTGTTAGCTATCGTTATTTTTCTGAACTTTTTCTAAGGAAGAGTCTCAGAGCTTATTCAGGAGCTATCACAATGCCCCGAGAGAGGCTGGTTTCCATAAAGCAATCAGATAAAACAAAACAGAATAAAGCAAAGCAGCAGTCTGGGAGGGAGGTTAGTTTGGAGAGGCCAGGTGGCCTTACCTGTGGCTGTAATGGGTGGCTGCTTTCATGGGATCCTTCGGGGGCAGCCACCAAATGACCCTTTTTCAGCATCTCGCTGACTCTGCTACAGGGATGCATTTCACCGTTTGACAGTTACTTCTTTTGGTTTCAAATGCATTTTCCTCTCCCAGTTACAATGGAAATACTTCTTAAGGAACACGCACTGGTGCCGCTGTTCGCACCTCCACACCAGCCCTACTCTGTGCCAGGTCTGGGACAGGTGTTGTATACATACTACGTCCAATTTTCACTACAAGCCTCTTGGTGGAGACTGGCTGGCAGCCGGCTGAGCCCCAGATCTCAGAGAATGAGATGCTGGCACCAGGGCAGGAGCGGGAACAGCAGGAAGGAGGCCTACGAGATACCAGGCGCCACAGTTCTCGGAGATGGGACATTATTCCCATTTTGCGGATAAGGAAACTGAGGTTTAGAGAAACATCTTGTGTGGGTCCTAAAGCTGGGAAGTGCTGTCCCCAGGATTTGAATGGAGAACCTTCCGTCTCCAAAGTGACTTCTTGCTTCTTGTCTTGTCTCCCATGAAAGGAAAGTAGACAATGACAGGGGTGAAATGGGTGACCCCAAATATATATTTGTGACTTCATCATTCCATAGAGCTGGGGTCCTGCAGAGGTGCAACGGTCCTGGAAGAGTGATTAATGCCCAGCTTTGGCTTACCAAAGCTTTGTCGAGAGGCTCGGCCCGTGGTGATCCCAAGAATCATTTGTTCCCTGGCTCACTCAGCTGTTCACTGTGGGTTAGTGTCTACCGTTGGAGAGTTTGCTAGTTTCCATCCAAAACCCATCCCTTCTTTGTAACAGAATCCCAATCTTATTTGGGATGCCAGTATGCCCATCTGAAAGATTATATTTCCCAGGGTCCTTTTTTTTTTTAACATCTTTATTGGAGTATAATTGCTTTACGATGGTGTGTTAGTTTCCGCTTTATAACAAAGTGAATCAGCTATACATATACATATGTTCCCATATCTCCTCCCTCTTGCGTCTCCCTCCCACCCTCCCTATCCCACCCCTCTAGGTGGTCACAAAACTCCAACCAGGGTCCTTTTTAAGATGTGTCCGAGGGACCAAGTTATGCCCAGTGAAATCTAAACAGAAGATTAGGGGATGCCTTCAGGGAGACCGCTTACAGGGAGCCCATTCCTTACCTCACCCTTTCCTGCATTCTCCTCCTTCCTGCCTGCAGGGCGTGGTAGCCAGAATTCCAGCAGCCACCCTGGATGACAGTGAGGTGGATTTGCAAAGGGCAGCCACATGGAGAGAAGTGGAGTAGAAAGAGAGAAGGTCTCTGGGTTCCTGATGCCTGTTTCTTTGACTTGAGAGAGGAATGCACGTCCTTCCTTTTGAACCTACCGTTCTTCTGAGTTTTGGGTTATGTGGAGACAAATGCAGGCTTAGTGGATATATCTACTGTATGGAGAGCACAGTTGTAGGCACTGGTGGGGATACAGGATGACTCTGTCATGGAACATCTGTGCTTAGAAAGCTCCGTCCAGCAGGAAGCTATAAAACAAGGATTCAGGGCATGATAATAGCCTGAGTGTGACATTCGGAGTAGCTGGATGGGACTTGGGAAGTCCTCCTAGAGAAGGATGTATCAGGTCTTAACCAGCAACAGGCAAGAAACTTCCAGGCGGAAGGAATAATATGGGCAGAGTGAGTGCAGAGTGTAGGGCTTGACTTTAGAATGGCATGTTTGCCTGTATTCAGGAGTGATTTGACTGGAAAGGGGCTCGGGAGAGTCTTGGGATGCCAGGGAAGTCAGCGAAAGTCATGAGCAGGAGAATGACCTCATCACATGTGCTCATCAGCTTCTTCTTTCCACTCAGCTCCACCCACCATGCTGTCCCCTGAGACCAACCACAGACTTCCCCAACTCCTGATCCTGATGAGGGAGAAAGAACTTATTTCACTAGCAGTTCTTGTAACCTTTGCAGTGATCAGAGCCTCATCTTTTGCCATCTATCCTCCCCACCCCTTTTTAGGATACACTTAAAAAATTTTGAATTGTGGCAAAACAGACATAACATAGAATTTACCACTTAAACTATTTTTAAGTGTACAGTTCTGTGGTATTAAGTACATTCACATTGTTGTGCAGCCATCCATCTCCAGAATTCTTTTCATCTTGCAGAACTTAAACTCTCTATCCATTAGATAGTCACTCCCCTTTCCCCCCTCAGCCCCTGGCAACCACTATCTACTTTCTCTCTCTCTGAACGTGACTATTTTAAGTACCACATATAAGTGGAGTTAGACAGTATTTGTCTTTTTGTGACTGGCTTATCTCACTTAACATAATGTCTTCAAGGTTCATCCATGTTGTAGCATGTGTCAGGATTTCATTTCTTTTTAAGGCTAAATAGTATTCCATTTTATGTATATACCACATTTTCTTTATCCATCCAGCAGTGGACACTTGGCTTCCACCTTTTGGCTCTTGTGAATAATGCTGCTATGGACATGGGTGTACAAATATCTGTTTGAGTCCCTGCTTTCAATTCTTTGGGGTATATACCTAAAGGGGAATTGCTGGATCATTTGGTAATTCTATTTTTAACTTTTTCAAGAATCGGTGCAGAGTAGCTGCGCCATTTTTCATCCCCCACCAGCAATGCACAGGGTTCCAGTTTCTCCACATTCTTGTCAATCCTTAGTCTTGTCTTTTCTTTTGTGATAGTAGCCTCCTTAATTGTTGCTGTTCATTCCCTTGCATTCCATTCCATTGTCGGAAACTTGTTGTCATCACTGAAAAAAAAAACCAATCCGGTACCCTGGGGAGCTAAGCATCCTGACAAGCCTCAGAAGCTCATGAGAATCAACCATCAGTGGCTGTGTAGAGCAGCGGAAGGTCCAAAAGGGCAGCCACGTGAAACACCTTTCCTCCTCTCCTTCCAAAGAGCAAACACTCCCTGAGTCTTGAGGAAGCATTTCGGCACGCACCAGACTATTGAAACCAGTGCGTGGAAATGCTTCTGTTACATTCTTAAGATCTTCTTCCATTTGGGGATTCTGGGAATTTTATTTTGCCTTCACGGTGGCACAGTAATAACCACATGGTCCAAACCTAAGTTTTCATGTGCATTTCCTTGTCGAATTTTGCACATTGAAAGTTTTATATTTGTGCATCCTTTTGTGATGCCTCAATGTTTTCCTTGAAATGTGTATTGATTTGTAAATTAGATGGTCTCCTATAATAAAATACCACTTGTGCAAGCAATTTTTGTTGTTTCAGGAGGTGTGGAGGGGGACCTGGAGGGGAAGGTGGGAGGGAGAGAGCCCCCGGAGGGGGGTGTTGCAACGTGCAAAGGGAAGAGATGTGGCCTGGGCTACGGCGGTGGCAGTCAGGAGCCACTGGTTGCGGGGGAACGGGGGTTAGACGAGATGCGTTTCAGAGACAATCTACAGGACATGGTGACCAGTCAGGGGTCACAGGGTTGAGGCAGAGTCAAGATTGACTCTCGGATTTCTGGCTTCATGGAAGGGGGAGGTGGAGGAGGTGGGGAACAGGACGGAGGGGCTGGTGATGACATGCAGGAGCATGGGATTGGGGGAGGGTCAGAGGGGAAGGGGAGGTTGGGGGACGGAGTGTGAAGGGCCTTGAAGGTGGGTCTCAGTGTGTG
Source organism: Balaenoptera physalus (assembly GCF_965194825.1). Classification (NCBI taxonomy): domain Eukaryota; kingdom Metazoa; phylum Chordata; class Mammalia; order Artiodactyla; family Balaenopteridae; genus Balaenoptera; species Balaenoptera physalus. The sequence goes on from NC_138886.1 coordinate 14,437,125, forward strand.
AACTTGACCCTCTGGGCTGGAGAGACAGCATGAGTTTGTTTACCCCTGAGTTGGTGCATGGTCAGGTTCAGGTGAGAAGAGATGGCTGTGTCCCAGGCCAGGCTGATGGGGGTGGACAAGATCATCGAATCCTAGATCTGAAGGGGTCTTTAGTCTAGTTGTGCCAAGGTGCAGATGTGGCAGCTGAGTGACGGCCCGAGGTCTTAGGTTGGGCTGGCGGGAGACCAGAGACTAGAGCCCAGGTGTCCTGACTCTTGGGATGGGGAAGGGGCTCTTGACCCTGGGCCCCTCAGCTCTCTCTTGGGTTGGTGTCCTTAGGGCACACCCCCATCCCCCAGCATCTCACTCCACTTCCGGTGCTCCCATCCTGGGCTGAGGACCCAGCACGCAGTAGAGTCAGAATGACCTGAGTTCACGTCCTGCCTCGCTCATATCCTGGAAGGCCCTGGGCGGTGGTCCTCTTCCTGAACATTGTCAGTTTCCTCATTGGTCACACTGATGCTTCCATCCCAGGGCTGGGCAGGTTTAATGAGACCTTAAATGGCTGGCGGATTGCTCAGCACACAGCGGACTCTCAGTAAAAAATGGTTGAATCTGAGTCATTTCAGAGTCTGCCTGGCTGTCCCCTCCTCCAGGAAGCCTTCTTTGGCTCCCTCTCACCTACTTACACAAGGTCAGATAAGGTCCCCCTTCTCTACGCCCCTAAAACATCACAAATACCTGTCTCCCTGAGCCCAGGGGCTGGCATTACTTAGCAAGATAGTTTGATTTTGGCATCACAAAAATTCTGTCTGTGCTGCTTCCTAATTGTGGCATCTTCGGCGAGTCTCTCAGTCTCTCTGAACCTCAGTTTCCTCATCTGCAAAAGGGAATGATATCAATAGGACCTGCCTCTTAGAGTCTTTGTGAGAATTAAATGAGATAATGCACAAACACAGTGCTTAGAACGATGGCTGACACACAGTAAGTGCTCAATGAACATTAGCTATTCATCCATTAGTTTCTGTTCTCAATGCTATTTTTGCTTGTAGGCCCATTGGACTGGGAGTCAGAAGACCTGGGTTCTGGTCTCAGCTTTTTATTCTGTTGGTTTTCTGTGACTTTTTTTTTTTAATTAATTTTTATTGGAGTATAGTTGCTTTACAATGCTGTGTTAGTTTCTATTGTACAGCAAAATGAATCAGCTATACATATGCATATATCCCCTCTTTTTTGGATTTCCTTCCCATTTAGGTCACCACAGTGCATTAAGTAGAGTTCCCTGTGCTATGCAGTATGTTCTGTGACTTTTTGATGTACCTGGAACTGTTTTAGATAGGTGGTTAGGTAATCGATGAGTGATTCTGTAATAAAGAGAAGCTCTCTGTATTCACTGAGTCAGGCACAGACTAGGTGACGAATTCGTGTTTGTGGAGTGACTTTGTGGGGAATAGACTCTAAGGTGGCCTTTGTCTTCTCTCCTGTGACCTCAGGGGCTTTCTGGGAGTCTGCACTCCTGGCGGCACCTGCTCTGAGCGAGTGGGGCTCCCATCTCCCTGCTTCCCCGGAGCCCTCCCACCGCGGACACAGTGGACACCCTTGACCTGGGGGCACACCCAACCCATTGGGACTTGCTCTGCGTGCACACGTATATATATATTAGAAATGCTTCTCTTAATCATATCTTGAATTAACGCAGGCCTCGTTCATTCCCAGCTCTCATTACCCTCTTAATTAACTCGGCACAGATGGAAAAAGTCGGAATTGCTCTAGCCGAGTTGTTCTGCTAGTTTTAAAATGAGATGGCATATGGGAGGACGAGGGGGAACGGGCCGGCTCAGAGGGAGGAGATGAGTTTTCAAGCTGTCACCGGAGCGTCAACAAACGCTCCATCTGTCAGTGGTGAGGCTGGGCCGAGGCATCGTGCAAGGGGCTGGCGTTCAGAGGGCCACACGCGCCAAGGCTCAGCAGTCCTGGCTGCCGCAGACATCCCTGGGATGCGGCCCCCAGCCCTGGAATGGCTGCTGAGCGTTCTGGGGTCCTGATGTGGGAGGAGACCTCTGCCCTAGACTGTGATGGAAACCTTCCGGGCCCACACTGCTGTTTGGGAGCCAAGGAAGGCTTTTATTTTCCTTCTTATCTAAAATAGTCTTAAGGAATGAATTACATCGACTCCACATGGCTGTCAGAGGGAACTTTCTAAAACGCCCATCACTTTGCTGCTTGACTGTCATTGGCTCTCCACGGCCCTCCAGGCAGAGTCTGGCCCTGACCCTCCCTGACTGAAGCCTCATCTCTGCCCAGCCCTCCACTCGCGCCACGCTGCCTTCAGCCGTGCTGACCTTCTGTGGTCTTTCAGACGCACCATCGCACTCTCTCTTGCCTCTGGGCCTTAACATTTTCTGTTGCTCTGCTGGAACCCATCCTCTGCTCCTCCTTTAAGGCCAGCTGTGTTAGGTACCCCTAAGAGTCCTTGCTCTCCTTCTGTGTTTCTCCAACCAAAGTGTTTCCCAAAATACTCGGCTTGGGAATGAATTAATAAATGATTCCTTAGCAACAGCTCACTAAAGGGTGTTTGTGGTGTTTGGGGATGTGTCTCATCCCGCAGAGATCAGAGAACCTTAGAGTTCAAAAATACCTGAAAAATCTCTTGGAGTGCAGGCATCCTCTCTAGAGCATCCCAGGCAGCTGGGTGCTCAGCCTTGGCTGGCATACACGCAGGGACGGGGAACTCACTCTCATAGGTGGACGGGTCAGATTGTTCCTCCTTTCTCTGGGGTGGGCAGTGGCTGGACTCCCTGTGAAATGCGTGGGAATAAAATCTCCCCCTCTACCACGTGACAGTCCTGGAGGGGCTTGACCACAGGGTCTCCCCTGAGCTTGCCACTCTCAGTGACAACAACATGGAAGGTAGCATCCACTGTCAGCTCTCTGACACCCCAGTCAGATGACACAGGCTTGGGATGACTGCTCTGCTTTGTGTCCAGAGGTTTGTGGAGTAGCAGACAGCTCAGACTTTGAAGTCAGAAAGTCCTGGTGCCAAACCCCTCCTCCGCTGCTTATTAGCTGAGACCTCAAACAGGTGCCTTAACCTCTCTGAGCCTCAGTTTGCTCATCTGTAAAATGGGGGGTGAGTCAGATGGTAGTTAAGGTCCCTTGCAGTTGTGACCTGTGAAGTTCCCAGTTGGTTGAATCTCCTGCTTCTGTGTCAGGGAGATGTTCTGATCTCATCTGGCCTCCAAACCCCTGTCCCTCCACCCCCATCCCTCTACCGTCGTTCCTGGTTTATTGCACTGACTCTTTGGCTACCTTCACCAAGTTTTCCTAAAATTCAGTTCTGGTCAGGTCATTCCTCTGCCCCTTCTTTATCCTCCCATCAGCAGCTGAGTCATGCCCAAGCTCCCTACAATGGCTTTGTCAGTGTCTCCAGCTTCATAAGCTGCAACCCTTCACTCCCCACTTTCCCCTTGGAGTTCTCCAAATGCACTTTTATTCTATCCCTTCACACACACTGTTACCTCCACCTGCAAATCCCTTGTCTTTGGCTGCTGTCAGTCACAAACTCCTATTGATACTGCAAAACCCTATACAGATATCACATTTTATTTGAAACTTTCCTATTCTTTCCTTCTGAGACAAAGTCAGTGATTCCTTCTTCTATACTCCTTTACATGCATGATCACTACATCTATCACAGTATCTTTGAATAGTCATTCTCCATGGTTATGTTTCCTCTGTGAATGTCGAGAGGCGGGGACATTCTTATTCCTCTCTGTGTCTTCAGCGCTGGGGACAGGGCCTGGCAGGCCGAAGTCCCCACCTTTATGACTCGTGTTGCTGCACTTCTGACCCCAGTCTCTTTCCTCAATTTTTTTGAGTGAAAATGACAGCGGTTCTTAATCAGAACTTCTTAATCACACCACATTATCCTTCCGAGATGCTTTTACCTTCAGGAACCCATTGATTCACCATCTAAATTACTATAATTACCACAAATGATAAAATAGCAGCTTTCCCAGTTTTCTTTACCCTGGCCAATTTGCATATGCTAATACAAGAATATCTCCCATTGCACCCACCCCTCCTGCTGGTTTTTCCAAGACAATTTCTGTGTTTGTGCTCACTTTGTTCCACTCCAGCTCAGGGCTGGATCGGGGCAGGGAGGAAAGATGTTTCCAGGAGCTCCTAATCTACCCGAGGAATGGAAAAAAGAAATTTCCTGTCATTTAAAGTGTAGTAAATACATCCAGTGAAAATTTTCTGCTGCCTTTGGAGAAGGCAGGGTGGGGAGAAGCAGTGAACTCTGTCCACCAAGAAGCCGGAGGAGCCTGGGTTCAAGTTCTTACCTCCAATAGCCTTGGCTTTGTCCTCTGACCCTCACATTCCTCTTCTGGAAACTGAAAGATTAGACCCACTTGTCACTTTGCAATGAGGAAGACTACAATCTCTTTTTTTTAACATTGTGGTAAAATAGACATTGCAGAAAATTGATCATCTGAACCATTTAAAGCATACAATTCAGTGGTACTAAGTACATTCACATTGTTGTGCAGCCATCACCACCATCCATCTCAAGACCTTTTTCATCTTACAAAACCGAAACCCTCTATCCATTAAATAATTACTCCCTATTTCCCCCCCGCTTCCCTCAGTCGCCGGCAACCACCATTCTACTTTCTGTCTCTATAATTTTGATGAATCTAGATACTTCATACAAATAGAATTTTATAATATTTGTCCTTTTCTGTCTGGCTTATTTCACTGAGCATCATGTCCTCCAGGTTCCATGTCACAGTGTGTCCATGTCACAGGGTGTGTCAAAATATTCCTCGTTTTTAAGGCTGATAATATTCCATTGCATGTATATGCTACATTTTGCTTATCCATTCATGCATCATTGGACACCTGGGTTGCTAGCGTTATGATCTCACAGGTGAAAATATCATTTAACATTTACAGAACAGCACAATTTTAGGAGGCAGAGATGGTTAGCACCGAGAGCTTTTGTGTCACACTTGACTTTAAGCCCTGGCCAGGAATCTTTGGGCTCTTTGCCTCAGTGCTTATCTCGCAGGCTGTTGTGAAGGTAGTGATTTAAGGCGTGTACAAAGCTTAGCACAGGGACTGACCTGCAGTGAGCATTCATTCTTTTAGTCCTTTACTCACACCACAAATCTTTATGGAGCACCTACTATGTTCCAGGCATTGAGCTAAGTGCCTGGGATAAAATGATGTGTATCATGCAGAAGGCAGATCGCAGGAAGGCAAGAAATAATCAGACAAGTAAAAGAAAGTGTATGCATCAGATGATGATACGCTGTGGATGGAAGTAGAACAGATGAAGGTGGGTAGTGAGAGCTTGGGGGGACGGTGCTATTTCACACTGGTGAACAGGAAAGGTCTCCTGAGGACATGAGAATTGCAAGGGGAGCCTAGTAAGGATTATGAGAAGCGGAGGAAAAACAGAAAATGCAAAGGCCTGGAGGTAGGAGCATGCCTAGAATTTTCTAGGAGCAGGAACATGTCTGGTGTGGCTGGAAAAACTGTAGATAGAGAGCAGCTGGAGATAAGAGCAGAGAGGTACCTGGGGGTTAGAGCTGCAGGGCCCGGTGGGCCAGGAGGAGTGAGACAAGCCGGCAGTGAAGGATTCTAAGCAGGGAAGTGGCTGGGACTGACTCAGGTTTAAAAAGCAATGCTCTGTCTGCTGGGTTGAGAATCGACTATAATGTGGGCAAAGGTGGAGAGAGGAAGTCAACGTGGAAGCAAATGGGTGCGACTGTTCCATAAAACTTTATTTATAAAAACAGATGGGAGGCTGGATTTGGCTGATGGGCTGTGGTTTTCTGAGCCCAGCTCTGACAAGATGATGGTGGGTTGGACCAGGGTGGGGTGATAGGGTTGTGGGAAGTGGCTGAATATGGGATATACTTTGAAGGTGATGTCAGCAGGATTTGTTGTTGCATTTGGAGGTGAGATGTGAGAAAGAGAAGAATCAAGAATGACTTTAAGTTTTGTGACCTGAGAAATGCCAGTGAGTGAGATGAGAGATTCTGTGGGTGTAAGAGTTTTTTTTTTTTTTTTAGGATGGAAGAAGAATTAGGATTTTTGATTTCAAGCATACTAAGTTTGAGATGGTCCTTAGACAGACAAGGTGGGTGAATGAGTCTAGAGTTCAGGAGAGAGGTCGAGGCTAGAGGTAGGAAATTGGAGTTGCCAGTATCCAGGTGGGATTTGAGGACGTGAAATTGCACAAGGTCACCTAGGGAAGGAGCATGGGAAGAGAAGAGAAGGCCTGTGCGGGTCAAGCTTGGGGCACTCAGATAGAGGAGGGGCAACCAGCAAAGGAGACTGAGAAGGGTGGTCACTGCAGTGGGAGGAAAACCAAGAGAGTGGGGTGTCCTGGAAGAAAAGAGAAAGAAGTGTTTCCAAGAGGGAGTGATCAACGGTGCTATATGTTGCTATTATGGGTGGATTAGTGTCCCCCCGAAATTCACGTCTACCTGGAACCTCAGTATGTGACTTTATTTGGAGATACGGTTCTTTGCAGATGTAATTAGCCAAGTTGAGATGAGGTCAGGCTGCATTAGGGTCAGCCCTCCAACCAATGACTGATGTCCTTACAAGAAGAAGAAAGGACACATGAGACATACTGAGGGGAAAAGGCCATGTGAGGATGAATGCAGGTAGAGGGGTTGGAGTGATGCAGCTACCAGCCCAGGAAAGCCAAGGAAGGCCAGTAGCTACCAGAAGCTGGAAGAGGCAAGGAAAGACTCTTGCCTGGAACCTTCAGAGGGAACATGACACTACCAACACCTTGATTTTGGATTTCTAGCTTCTAAACTTTCTGTTGCCTTAAGCCACCTAATTTGTGGTAATTTGTTATAGAAGCCCCAAGAAACTCATATATGTTGTTGATGGGTTAAGTAAGATCAAGACTGACAAAGGACTTAGGATTTGGCAACATTGGATGACCTTGATAAGAGCTGTTTTCAGTAAAATGTCAGGTGGAAAGTCTGATTTGATTCAACAGAGAATGGGAGGAAAGGCATTAGAGACATGAGTATGAACCATTCTTTTATTTTAAAGGTGAGGAGGAATGTTGGTAGCTAGAGAAAGTGGGAGAAATAAAACATGTCTAACATTGATGGGAATTATACAGGCAGAGGCAGAAGTGATGATGCAGAAGAGGGGGGAGAATGAGTGGTGTCCCTGGGGACTGGATTAGTGGACATGAGTTGTGGCTGGAACTTGGGAGGTCATCCAAAGTAGCAGGAGGGAAATCAGTGCGCATGGGTGGACATGGTTGATGGATGTAATGGAGGAACTTGTGGTAGTTCTTTTCTGATCACTTCCATTGTCTTAGTGAAATAGGAATCAAAGACATCAACTGAGACTAAGGCTGGGGAGGAAGCAGTGAACGTTTAAGTTGAAAGAAGGAGTGAAAAAGCGTTTAAGAGAGTGATTCTTATTAGGGAAATGTAGTTGGATGGCTGGGCAGCCCCAGGGCCCACTTGAGCTTAGTGGCTGTGGATTCAGAGGAGGCAGAGCCAGCAGGGTTGTGTGCTTCCCTCATCACATTCAGCTGCCAGGTCCAGGTTGAAAGCAGCTGAAGAGTTGGACTCAACCAGCAAGAGTAATGAAGCAAGAAACAAATAAGGCGGTTGAGGGTTGTAACAGTCATCTATTGCTGTGTAACAAACCACCCCAGTCCTTAGAGGCTTAAAACAACAATAATCATTCATTTTTTTAGTGAATCTTCCATTTTTGGCAGGGCCTTGGTGGGGACAGCTTGTCTTTGCTCAGCTGGGGTGGTTTTACTGGGGAATGGAGGATCCACTTTTAAGAGGGTGTAGTAGACAGATAATAGCCCTTTAAAGATATCAGGATCTTGTTCCTGGAACGTGTAAATGTTACCTTATTTGGAATAGTGGTCTTTGCATACGTGATTAAGTTAAGAATCTTGAGACTGGGAGGTTATCTTGCATGGGCCCTAAATGCAATTACAAGTGTGCTTGTAAGAGAGAAACAGAGGGAGATTTGACATACAGAAGAGACAGAGGCAGTGATGCAGCTACACACCAAAGGACGTCTTGAGCTTCAGGCACTGGAAGAGGCAAAGAATGGATTCTCCCCTAGAGTTTCCAAAGGAGTTTAGTCCTTTTGACACCTTGACTTTGGACTTCTAGCCTCCAGAACTGTGAGCAAATAAATTTCTGTTATTTTAAGCCACCTGGTTTGTGGTAATTTGTTACAGCAACCCAGGGAACTAATACAGATGGTGATTCCCATGGCTGTCAAACCGGTGCTGTCTGTCATCCATGAGCTCAGCTGGAACTGGGCGAAGGGCCTTAGTTCTTTTCCACATGGACCTCTTGTGGCGTGGTGGCTGGGCCCCAAGAGTGAGTGTCCCAGGAAAACAAGGCAGAAGCTCTCTCGCTTTTTATGCCTTAGCCTTGGCATTACTTCTGCCATAGTCATTGCACCATGCAGATTCAAGGAGAGGAAACATAAGAAGTACATGTGAAAGTACATGTGAAAAAACGGAGCTGGAGGAATCAGGCTCCCAGATTTCAGATTATACTACAAAGCTACAGTAATCAAGACAATATGGTATTGGCACAAAAACAGAAATATAGATCAATGGAACAAGATAGAAACCCAGAGGTAAACCCACACACATATTGTCACCTTATATTTGATAAAGGAGGCAAGAATATACAATGGAGAAGAGACAGCCTCTTCAATAAGTGGTGCTGGGAAAACTGGAAAGCTACATGTAAAAGAATGAAATTAGAACACTCCCTAACACCATACACAAAAATAAACTCACAATGGATTAGAGACCTAAATGTAAGGCCAAACACTATAAAACTCTTAGAGGAAAACATAGGCAGAACACTGTATGACATAAATCACAGCAAGATCCTTTTTGACCCACCTCCTAGAGAAATGGAAATAAAAACAAAAATAAATAAATGGGACCTAATGAAACTTAAAAGCTTTTGCACAGCAAAGGGAAACATAAACAAGATGAAAAGACAACCCTCAGAATGGGAAAAAATATTTGCAAATGAAGCAACTGACAAAGGATTAATCTCCAAAATTTACAAGCAGCTCATGAAGCTCAATATCAAAAAAACCAAAAACCCAATCCAAAAATGGGCAGAAGACCTAAATTGACATTTCTCCAAAGAAGATATACAGATTGCCAACAAACACATGAAAGGATGCTCAACATCACTAATCATTAGAGAAATGCAAATCAAAACTACAATGAAGTATCACCTCACACCAGTCAGAATGGCCATCATCAAAAAATCTACAAACAATAAATGCTGGAGAGGGTGTGGAGAAAAGGAAACCCTCTTGCACTGTTGGTGGGAATGTAAATTGAGACAGCCACTATGGAGAACAGTATGGAGGTTCCTTAAAAAACTAAAAATAGAACTACCATATGACCCAGCAATCCCACTACTGGGCATATACCCTGAGAAAACCATAATTCAAAAAGAGTCATGTACCACAGTGTTCACTGCAGCTCTATTTACAATAGCCAGGACATGGAAGCAACCTAAGTGTCCACTGACAGATGAATGGATAAAGAAGATGTGGCACATATATACAATGGAATAGTATGCAGCCATAAAAAGAAACGAAATTGAGTTATTTGTACTGAGGTGGATGGACCTAGAGTCTGCCATACAGAATGAAGTAAGTCAGAAAGAGAAAAGCAAATACCATATGCTAACACATATATATGGAATCTAAAAAAAAAAAAAAGGTTCTGAAGAACCTAGGGGCAGGACAGGAATAAAGACACAGAGGTAGAGAATGGACTTGAGGACATGGGGAGGGGGAAGGGTAAGCTGGAACGAAGTGAGAGAGTGGCATTGACATATATACACTACCAAATGTAAAATAGATAGCTAGTGGGAAGCAGCCGCATAGCACAGGGAGATCAGCTCGGTGCTTTGTGACCACCTAGAAGGGTGGGATAGGGAGGGTGGGAGGGAGACACAAGAGGGAGGAGATATGGGGATATATGTATATGTATAGCTGATTCACTTTGTTATACAGCAGAAACTAACACAGCATTGTAAAGCAATTATACTCCAATAAGGATGTTAAAAAAAAAAGAAGTACATGTGAGATGGGAGATATCGTTGCAGCCAGTGTTTAGGATGTACTACCTGCCACAAGGGTAATGCAAGCAGATGATGATGATGAATGATGTTGATGATGGTGGTGGTGGTGATGATGACAATGATGATGGTGATGATGATGGTGGTGGTGGTGGTGGTGGTGGTGGTGGTGATGACGGTCATGGTGAGCTGATGGTGACGGTGATGATGATGACAATGAAGAAGATGGTGGTGGTGGTGGTGATGATGATGGAGATGGTGATGGTGACGATGATAGTGATGACTGACCATGACTTCTTAGTTGGGCAAAGAGGAAAGTGTGGACATATGGGGTGAAGTGCAGTGAAAAGGTGGCAGAATCAGTGGACCTTAGAACCTAGTGAGGTAGAAGAATCAGTGACCTCAGAGTGAGCAGAGCCTAGAGAATGGGATTCTTGAAACTGAGGTTATGGAGTGAGAAGAGTTGTTGGCCATGATAAGGGACATGGTATGAGCACAGCAGGGAGTGGCCGAGCTGTGACTTTTGCATGAGAGGGAGACAGAGAATGACAGAGCAGGCTGTTGAGAGGAGCACTTCCATGGGTACTGAAACTAAGTCTGCGTAGGAACGAGCGCCGGTGAAGCAGGAGGTAAACCGTTAGGGAGTCAGGGCTCGTGAGCTGCAGGTCTGTGGGTGGCACAAAGAGGAGAGTGCTCTAATATGAGGGGATACGCTTTAGAGCTGGAGGCTTTCCGGGAGGAGGCAGTGCTCTGGAAGCGGCCATGAGGAGCAGGAAGGAGCAATGTGAGTGGCGGGAGTGTGGGAGAGAAAACAGGCCCCAGGGAAGGAGTGTCTGGGGAGATCAGACCCCACTTGGAGCCAGAAGGTGAATGTTTGCAGAAGTTTATTGTTAGGATAGAGGCAACTGCAGAGGGCATAGGTTTGGGTAGGGATGTAGAGCCCAGTGGGTTTAAGGGTCCTGAGGAGGGGGGATGGTCTAGGAACCCAGGGATTTTGGGGATTCCTGATGTGGACCAAGATAGAGTGTATGATGGTATTAGATTTGGGGGCCTCAGGGCAGATAGCAGTGGTGTAACTGAGCTCTGAGGGCTGGAAGGAAGAGGGAGGAAGGGGGGGGGGGAAATTGCCAGGTGCCCCAGAGCTCTGTCCGTGGCAGTGGGAGGTCAGGGGTGTCTCCATGTGTCCAGGAGGACTTGGAGATCAGCAGATATTAGTTATTGCTATCTTTGTTATTATTTTCCATCTATAAAAGCTGCTGTTTTTATAGATGGGGAGGCCCTTGTCACACTATGCTACAATTATCCTTTCTCCTGGCTGCCCCACAGAGCTGTGAGCTCCTGGAGAGCATTTGGTTGCCTTGGAATCTCCATTACCCAGCACAGCACTCAGCCCAAAGTATTTATCAACCAGCATGTATTGAATGAAAAAGGCTCAGAGAGATATACTGACTTACCCAAGGTCACAGAGCCTGGATAAATCACCAGGGCTCCTGATTCTCAGTTTTCTTTACACTCCTGCAATACCTAAATTCCTCTAGTTCTTGTAACGGTTACCTCTTCCCTTTATCTCTTTCCCTTTTGCCCATTTATTTTTCTGTGAGATCTGGAGCCCTAACTGGAGTTTGAAGCCCAGAATCTCCATCAGTGTTCAAAGACTCTCTCTTTTTGCTCATATGTAATCTTCAAAAAGCCCTTTTCTCCCACTGGTGATCTTCCCTGGGGGAATCCTGGTACGCCCTAAAATAGGAACTGTACTCTGGCTAAATAGGGCTTTTCAGCTAATAAAATCAACTACTGAGAGGGGAGAAAATAGGCAAAGAGGTGGGTAGCTCTGGAGCCTCTTTGTCAACCATTCAGGTCTTGGCATTGGGGACTTCTTAAGTCCATTAGCCTCTGTTAATTTCTCTATGGTTTGATGGGAAAGGAGATGTAACTGGCTGGAAATACTCTTTAAGTGGGTGATTCACACCTGAAACTGACAGGCTGACATAAACCCGTTAGGGGAAGAAGAGCATCTTCTCAACCCATCCAAAAAATTTGAAGGGTGGGAGGAGAGGACCCCATGATCCAATGCCAACCTCTTGATCACAGATTCCCTTCTGAGATGCTGTCAGCTGGGGGCTTAGCATAACCCCTCTTAGAGCCGGGATTTGGAAAGCCGGGTGAGTCGCTGCTCTGTGATCAGCTCAGAAACAATGGGTTTCATTCCCCGATTTTTCCTTCTGAAAACTTCAGTGGCTGCGCAGGCACTAAGGGAGCAGATAGAGATGAGTACGAAATGAGATTATCAACCCTCCCATCGTGGAGATCAGTGTGTGTGTGTGTGTGTGTGTGTGTGTGTGTGTGTGTGTGTGTGTGTTTTCAATGAATGCATGGGGGATGGGACCATGAGGGAGGAGAGGACACTGAGAGAGAAGATGGAAGAAGCAGGAAGACCAGTAAAGGCCAGCTTGTGGAAGTCCCTCCTCTGGCCCCCCAAGAGAAAATGCTCATTTCTTGGAGCAAGAAGAGACAGGAGGAGGATGACATCTCAAAGTCTTTGGACAGAATTCTGAGGAAAAGGAATTGATTCTCCTTTTTGTGCTTTCAGAGGGGAGAATTAGAGCTAAAGTGGGGTGGATGTCCCAGGAAGAAAAAATGCAACACAGTCTGGGAAGGCATTTTCCATCGTGTCCAGAATCTGCTGCTGTAGAGGATGAACCCCCAGTCCCGCGAAGTGTGTAACCAGGTGTGAAGACCATCGGACACCACTCAGGGCACCATACACCTCTGGGGCCATCTAAGGAGCTCTCCTTTCCCCTCACCTCTCTGCACAATCCATGGGCAAGTCCAGTTGGTGCCATATCCAAAATATCCCACCCCGCCTACTGGTCTCATTGCTAGAATCCCAGCCTAAGCCATTTCTTCCTCCTCTTGGACAGCTACAGTGGCCTCTTAACTGATCTCTCAGCCTCCCAGCCTTTTTCTAACCTATGGTCTACTCTCCCCAGAGCATCCTGAGTGATATTTAAAAAACATAATTCAAAAGGACACATGTACCCCAGTGTTCATTGCAGCACTATTTACGATAGCCAGGACATGGAAACAACCTAAACGTCCATCAACAGATGAATGGATAAAGAAGATGTGGTACATATATACAATGGAATACTACTCAGCCATAAAAAGGAAAGAAATTTGGTCATTTGTAGAGATGTGGATGGACCTAGAGTCTGTCATACAGAGCGAAGTAAGTCAGAAAGAGAAAAACAAATATCGTATATTAACGCATATATGGGGAATCTAGAAAAATGGTACAGATGAACCTACTTCCAGGAAAGGAATAGAGATGCAGACATAGAGAACGGACATGTGGACACAGAGGGGGAAGGGGAGGGTGGGACGAATTGGGAGATTAGGATTGACATATATACACTACCATGTGTAAAATAGATAACTAGTGGGAACCTGCTATAAAGCACAGGAAGCTCAGCTCGGTGCTCTGTGATGACCTAGATGGGTGGGATGGGGGGTGGGAGGGAGGTCCAAGAGGGAGGGGATATATGTATACATATAGCTGATTCACTTCATTGTACAGCAGAAACTAACACAACATTGTGAAGCAATTATACTCCAATAAAAAAAATCCCTTATAAAAAAGATAAATTGAATCTTCTTGACAAAAACAAAAATTAAAAGAGTAAATCAGATCGTCTTTTAAAAATATAAAAAAACCTCCAGTGACTTCTTATTGCTCTTAGAATAAAATCCAAACTCTATCATGGTCCATGAGACCGTGAACGATGTGCTTTTGCTTCCCTCTGACCTCACCTCGTACCACGCCCCTCTCAGAGTCCCATCTTCTCTCTCTTCCCATCTCTAGGCCGATGCTCTAGAAGGTCCCTCTGCTTGGTACGCTCTGCCCACGGATCTTTGCATGATTAATTTTTTTCTTCTTTTTTAGGTCTCAGCCTTCCTTAGACCCGCTTTTGGAATTAGCTCCCCCGCTTTTCTCCACTTCAGCTACTCTCTTCACCTGGTTCGATTTTCTTATTGCTTCTTGCTATTTGGAATCATCTCGTGAATGCATTAATTTGCTTGTGTATTTTCTGTCTTCTGTCATGAAAATGTGAACTTGTGGGGAGCAGAGAGCTTGTCTGCTCCATTCATCCCCTGGGTGCTGGGCAGGCAGAATGCTCTCAAAACATACTTGTGGAATGAATGAGTGAATGAATGAATGAATGTGTCAGACACACTTGGGTTTGACATCTGGGGTTACCACCTACAGGCTTCTTTAAGCCTGGCATTCAAAGCTCTTGATACCAGGTCTCATTTTATCTTTGCAATGTTATGCCTCTTGGCTTTCAGCTGCTTAACTCCGCTGAGGCTCTTGCCTACCCTATTCCCCACAGTCCAGCTTAAACTTCTCTTTTAGTGCACTAATCACTGGGTCATCAGTGCACAAGCAATTAATGTGCTAATTATAAAATGGCCCATTTTATTCCTTAAAGGGTACTGACCTCAGTTTTACTAGGGTTGGGCTTCCAGGAGTCACTTCAGCATTTTCCTCCTGTGTTGATTTACCTTTCCTTGTAAAAAAAACTTTTAGGGCAGAAAAGAGAATTTTGTCTGACTCTCACGACAGAGGGGAAAATAAGGCCCAGAGAGGTCAAGCATCTCATCAAGGTCACACAACGAGTCAGCAGCAGAGTTGAGATTAGAAACCTTGGTTTCCTCCACACTATGGATTTGGCTGTAATGAGCTGGTGGCTGAGCTCAGTTTGGACTCAGCCTGGGCAGGAAGACCACTCCCAGTCTATTGGCTGTGCCCCTGGGCACAGTGTGAGTAGCAGCAGTGGGGGACCATTAGGGGTGTGTGAGTCCCTCTTGCTCACACCCCCGTCTACGAACATTATCCTTGGAGGCAGCCTCAGCTGGACAGTGTACCCAGGTCGCTGTTGCATGTACAAGCTTGCATGCTCTGTAACCTCCTCCGAGGCTTTCCTTCTTGGGAGGTCTGGACTGAGCTTTCCACCAGGAGAGCGGGAACAGGGCTGAGTCCCTGAGGGTCCCATCCAGGCTGATGGGATCCTGGGTTCAGCCAGTTTTGGGGGGTGGTGATTCTCAAAGGGAGAAGTGCTGCCCTCTGCAGGGTATTTTGGGTATTTATGGGGGTGTTTTTGGTTGTCCCCATGTCTGGGGAAACTATAAGCAATTAGTGGGTGGAGACCAGATTTGCACAGTATAGTGCCTGTACCAGAAAGTTCCACATTACAAAGAATCCACTTGCATCTTTCTGAGCAATTTTCACATCTCATGTAAATGAAAAATCTGTTTATAGTTTTATATATCTAGAACTATCTCTCATATCTATCATTTATCTATCTATCCATCTATCTATCTATCATCATCATCTATCTAAGAATACATATTATAAAGAAAGCTATTTTGTGCATGGTTTTAAAATACACTGAAGTTTCCAGGAATGCAACTACTGGGTAAATCAAGGGTAGACCGTACTTTGCTTTGTTCAAAACTTTACCAAGAGTTGTTCACCATTTCAGAAAATTATACTGTGGATGGCAAGGCCACTGTTGAATTTAAGACACTGATACATTCCCCCACGTCTCAGTCTGTCTTTGTAGTTATAAATATACAAAGGTGCTTATTTAGCCCTTACTTCAAAATGTCAAATATAGAGAAAAAATGTCAACAGTATTCAGTTGAATATTGTCTTATGTCTCTTAAATCCCAACCTGCTTTTTAGAAAGAGGTACAGACATCTTACAGATTTATGTCTTCCCTGAAGTCATGTATGAGCAATTATTTATTGAAATATGTATTATTTTATTGTTATCTCCTTTTCTTTGTCTTCAAAATATACTATATCATTGTCTTTAAAATATATTATAGTGATTTAAAAAATTATATAGGTAGGTTATACTATAACCTACAGGTAGTATACCTACCTATACTAGTATATATACTATACTCTAGTGGTTCATCATAGTAGAGGGGGATGTTATAAAATAATTGCTATGAAAGGGGGATTTGGTTCTAAAAGAATAATAAAGCCTGCTGTCTCACCTCCAGGGGCAGACATCTGGTTTGTCAATACCACTTAAACCCTGTCTTCTGAATGAAAAATCTTCTAATTTTTTCTTCCTGGAGCCCTGACTCACATCCAGCTGTACGATCTTTATCCATTCATTTACCTATTCAACACAGATTAAGACCTGCTAGGTGCCAGGAACGTTGCTAGGCAACTGTGTACATCATCTCATTTAATCCTCATGGCCACCCTGCAAAGTAGGAGTTATTATCCTTCTCTTGCAGACACAGGCCCAGGTCCCAATGAACTTCCGGGTCTGTGGAGGAGACAGACAAGCAAATAGGCATTTAGGGTCCCGGTGGTCACTGCTTTCTTGGGGGAAGCATGGGGATGTGGGACACAGAGGACGGGTGTCTAAGCCTCTTCCAGAGGGAGGGAAGGCTGTTGTAAAGGTGGGTTCCTGATGGAACAGTATCTGGGCTCAGTCTTAACAGATGAATAGGAGTTGGACAGAAGAAGGAAGCAGTTCTGGGCTGGCGAGATGCAGTGCAAGGGTTCAGTGGCAGGAATTAGCCTGGCACGCCTAGATTACTGCACGCTGTTCACACTGGTTGGAGGCCCTGGTGAGTGGGGAGGATGAGAGAGGAGGCTGTGGGTAGGGAGGAGGCAGCCTCTGGTAGTCCTGGGTTCCCTGGGTGCAGCCCTGAAGATCTCTCACTTTATTCCAAAGGCAACGGGGAGCCACAGAAGACTATATACAGTGAAATGATGCAGTCAGTGATCACTTGCTTGGAGTGATCACTGATGTCGCAAGCTGGAGAATGATGGTGGGGACATGGCTGAAGACTAAGAGACCAGGTCAGAAGCTCTTAGCACAATTAAGTAATTCACTAATAATGCAAATATTTATTGATTATCTCCCATATTGTAGTCACTACCTGAAGTCAGAAGCTCCCAAAGCCCAAAAAGTCAGAAGTCTGGCCACTTAATTCCTATGAACCCAGTATGAGCCAGAATTGTGACATTAATTAGGTGCCTGGGCCAAACCCACCCCATGGTCTTCTGGGTGACCACTTATTTATTTACAGTGTTAATCCAATGACCAGTTCCCCCCAAAAGGCAGCAAGAAAGTCATTGGTTCCTGGCTGAGCATACATTTTGGATAATTTATTATTATTCTGAAACATTTTCTAATCTACTGACTATTAATTAGCTGAGGCTCTGAGCAAAAGATGAAGATATTAACCTGTCATTACACAAATGTTTGTTTGCATTCATCCCCATACAGTGCAATCATCAGTTCTGGCGGCTGAGAAACAGCCACTACGCTGAATAGAGTTCTCCTAGGAAGGGGAACATGTTTGAACTTAAAGGCCAGTTAGTCACAAGGGTGATGCAGGGAAGTGCAGGTGTGTAGGTGACTGGAGATGTGGGGGGAAGGGGGATGACTAGATATATGATCCTTAGGGAAGGAAAGGAAGATCATGAGGCTGGAGCAAATGGCTGAGTGAGCCCTTCTGGTTAAAGACTTCCCGCTTGCTCTCATTCACTCACTCAATAAACATTAAATAGCATTTACCATATAGTGTGGAGATCAAAAGAGATGCAGCCCCTGTCTTCATGGAGCTTAGAGTTTATTGGGGGATACAGATATTAAATAGCTAATTAGACAAATGATAATTTAATTCCAATTGTGATAAATGCCATTAAAGTAAAGTTCAGGATGGTAAGAGAGGGAATCACCATTGGACCAAATCCGATTTGGAGTGGGCTTCCTTGAGAAAGTGATGTTTGAGATGAAACTGGAGAGCAAATAGGTGATGGCAAGGTGGGGTGAGGGGTGCAACAGGGCAGAGGGAACTGTGGCTGCAAAGACTCAGAGACGGATCACACAAAGCAGGCCAGCCAACGTCAAGTGTACACAATGAACAAGACATGAAGCTGAGTTCATTTGTATCATTTGTATCATCAAATGAACTTATTTACAAAACAGAAGCAGACTCACAGACTTAGAGAACAAACGTATGGTTACCAGGGAGGAAGGAAGGGGGGAAGGGATAGTTAGGGAGTTTGAGATTGACATGTACACATTGCTATATTTAAAATGCATAACCAACAAGGACCTACTGTATAGCACAGGGAACTCTGCTCAATATTCTGTAACAACCTAAATGGGAAAAGAATTTGAAAAAGAACAGATACATATATATGTATAACTGAATTGCTTTGCTGTACACCTGAAACTAACACAACATTGTTAATCAACTACACTCCAATATAAAATAAAAAGTTAAAAAAAAGACATGAAGCTGAAAGAAGGGGCATCTGCCAGTGCATCTCCAACCTTACTCTCAAGTGATGCAGGCAGGAGGAGAGGGCTTTGCATCAGGGCTTCTCAAATATTTTGACAAATAAAAGGGTCAAACTAGACTGTTTAAATGGATTTACTTATATATTTAAATCTGTAACTAGGTTATATTTTGAGTGTTAACTCTGATTTCTCAATAGTTGTTGTCTGGGAGTGGTCTGTTGAGAAGGATTCTGAGGCTCTCTCCAGGTTAAAAAATAGCATGATTGATTAGTGATGAATGTTGTGGGTAAGAGAAAGGAATTGGTAGCTTACAAGGTCATTCATTAATCGCTGCCTTATTTTCTAGCACTATTAACAAACCACCCTAAAAGTTAGTGGTG
Source organism: Balaenoptera physalus (assembly GCF_965194825.1). Taxonomy (NCBI): domain Eukaryota; kingdom Metazoa; phylum Chordata; class Mammalia; order Artiodactyla; family Balaenopteridae; genus Balaenoptera; species Balaenoptera physalus. The sequence goes on from NC_138886.1 coordinate 14,455,968, forward strand.
TAAAACAATCATTTTATTGTGCTCCCTGATTTTGTGGGCTAGGAACTTGAATGGAGCAATCTGTGACTTGTCTTCTCATTCTCTTGACATTGTCTTTTGCAGAGCAAAAAAGTCCAGCATATCAACTGTGTCTTTCATTGACTGTGCCTTTGGTGTTGTATCTACAAAGTCACTGTCACACCCAAGGCATCTAGAATTTCTCCTATATTATCTTCTAGATGTTTTATAGTTTTTTACATTTAGTTCTGGGTTAATTTTTGTGAAGGGTGTAAGGGCTGTGTCTAGATTCATTTTTTTTCATGTTACTGTCCTGTTGTTCTAGCACCGTTTGTTGAAAAGGCTATTTTTGCTTCATTGTATTGCCTTTGATCTTTTGTCATAGATTGGTTGGCTATTTTTATGTGGTTCTATTTCTGGGCTCTCTATTCTTTTCCACTGATTTGTCTGTTCTTTTACCAATACCACACTGTTTTGATTACTGTAGCTTTATAGTATGTTTTGGAGCTGGGTAGTCATCCAACTTTGTTCTTCTCTTTCAATATTGTGTTGGCTGTTCTGGGTCTTTTGCTCCTCCATACAAACTAAAGGATCATTTTGTTGCTAACCAAAAAAATAACTTGCTGGGATTTTGATTGGAATTGTATTGAATCTATATATCGAATTAGGAAGGACTGACATCTTAACAATACTGAGTTTTCCTACCCATAAACACTGACTATCTCTCCATTTATTTAGTCCTTCATTCATCAGAGTTTTACAGTTTTTCTCGTATAGATCATGCACATAGTTTGTTAGATTTATACCTAAAGTATTTAATTTTGGGGGTGCTAATGTAAATGGTATTGTGTTTTTCAAATTCCACTTGTTCATTGCTGGTATACAGGAAAGCAGTTGACTTTTGTATATTAACCTTGTATCCTGTAACCTTGCTATAATCACTTATTAGGTCCTTTTCTGATGACAGACTTAGTAATAGGTGTGAGGTTATATGACACCAACAGCTCTGTACATTTTAAAAGCAGCTGTGTGGGTTCCTGTTTGTTACTTGTTTGTTGTTTTTGGTGGTATGTGTGTGAGACCTAAGAACAAGTAAACAAAAATTCTAATTCCTAAAACATATTTAAAACATATTTTAAAGAAGGCAAAAAAAAGATGAAAGGGTTTTCAGGAAAAAAATGTTAGATATAGCCAATAACTTAAAAACGACTCTTGAAAGAAAACTCTGCCCTTCTTTTGTGGTTCTTTTAAGAGGCAGCAATGATACTGACATGTTCTCAAACAAACTCATCTTGAACACCTTATATCTGCCGCAAATGATACCCACAGTTTTTGGAAATGGATCCAGCTGAGGGTGTAGCTGTCTTAGGTTAAGCTTCTTAGAGACAGACTCTGAGAAGGAGCTTTGCAATAAGGTGTTTGTTCAGTTTAGCTCTTGGAAATGACACCTGGGAGAAAGAGAGAGAAGCAGGATTGGGCAGAGGGAGGACTTGAATTGCAGAGACCTCAGCTCATCCTGTAGGAAGCTCTGGAGCTGAGATGACCCTTCAGAGTTGTTCTTTTTTTTTAATATAAATTTATTTAATTTTGGCTGTGTTGGGTCTTCATTGCTGCACGCGGGCTCTCTCTAGTTGCAGCGAGTGGGGGCTACTCTTCATTGTGGTGCGCGGGCTTCTCATTGTGGTGGCTTCTCTTGCTGCAGAGCATGGGCTCTAGGCATGCGGGCTCAGTAGTTGTGGCTCGCAGGCTCTAGAGCGCAGGTTCAGTAGTTGTGGCGCACAGGCTTAGTTGCTCCGTGGCATGTGGGATCTTCCTGGACCAGGGCTCGAACCCGTGTCCCCTGCATTGGCAGGTGGATTCTTAACCACTGTGCCACCAGGGAAGTCCCCACAGTTGTTCTTAATCAAGGTAAGGGGGCCAGATCTTTGTGGCCCCTCATGGAAGTGGGCTGCTCCTGGGGAGGGCACATCACTTTGGGTGAGGCAGTTTGCTTTGGCTAAAGGCAATTCCTGGAGAAGGATGCTTTGTGAGCCTCCAGCAGCCCACACTCCCAGAGGAAGTTGGGCCATGAGTGCCTTGGTCCCAGAGAGGTACATGGGAGGCACATCACAGTGTCTACTATAGCTGTGGAGAGGGTCTTGCCATGGGAAGGCAATCTTGGCAGATCTACCCTCCATTTGGGAAGAAACTAACAAGAGTGTGAGGCTCATGAGGAAAAGATGCAGGTCTGGTTTATCTTTCAGTTGAATTTAACCCCACAGATTCCAGAATGAGAATGCCCAGGGAAATTTTCTTTTTCTTTCTAGCATAAATGAATGAATGAAAGGATCTGAAGAAAGAACTAAGTCACGCTGAAGATTTTTTCTGAAGGACACAGCTTTCTTGTGGAAGGAAAAGCAATCCAAGTGTGTCAGTTCTGTTTCTAGTACTCATCAATTCTTGTTATTTATTTATCCATTTACCCATTCATCACTTAGCATTTATTGAGTAGCTACTGTATTCCAAGCCCTGTGCTAAGCACTCTGGATGCCAGGCACTGAGGACCTCAGAGTCTAGTAAGGTGAAACCACGTCACCAATAAAAATGATTCATCGTGGCGAGATAGGAGCTTCAAAAGAGATACATAAAGATCAGAGGGAGCACTGAGTGGGAGAGAGTGACTTCCTGGGGAGTGGTATCCTGCAGGAAGGATATCTGAATAGAGTTTTGAAGTAAGAGTAGGAGTTTACTGGCAGGAAAAACAATTCTTATATTAATATTAATGCACCCGTTCCAATCCAGGCCAATCCAGGCTGTTTTATACTTTCACTGCGACCACCAAAGGTTGAGTGAAGACACAGAAAGCTTTGAGTAGCTTTGGGAATGAGATGATTCGGTCTCAATCAACCTCTTAGGCTTTCATGGCAGTAACACAGGTGACCTATGGAGAAGAATGTGCTTTACATGGAATAGGTTTGGTTTAGCTCAGGTGTCCCCTCCTGCACTGTATCGCTCTTCTTCAATATGATTTAAGCCCAAATCACTGAGGACATAGATTAAAATTTCACAGTGATTAAAGAGCCTTGTTCTTCCATCCGTGCCTTTCGCCCAGGACTTAGCATCTAATTAGCCAAACATTCATTATCCAGGGAGTTCCAAAGTTTCCAGTGTATGCATCGACCCAAAAAAGAAACCAGCATCATATTTTAAAAGTCACGGTTGCAGTTGTTTTTGGTGAATTACCAGTTATACATTTTCCATCTGTGAGTATTTTTCTGGAGTACCACCTGTTTTCTCCCTACTTTGATAGTAGAGAATCCAACAGATCGTATCTCAGAATAAATGCATTTTATCTATAGTAGTTTTCCACATTTTCAGCAACTTTTTTTTTTTAAATCTTACAAAATAATCTTCCTTAAATACAAACTAGCTTTAGAGCTACAAATAGACATGGACACTTAAAAAAATTTTTTTTTTCAAATCTCTCATAAGAGCCCTCGGAAATCAATCCAGAGAGAGAAACTCAAAGTGACAGTGAAGATGGTGAGAAATCTGAGATTGAGACACATCTTGTACTAAGGGTACTTCGATAAACTCCAGAAGAGAAAGGGAGCGAATGCTCAGAGCTGTGAGAAATGCTGTCTTTGAATCCAAGGGACCTGGATTTCAAATTTCCTCTGTGCTCCTTGTTGAGACCTTAAATAAGTTACTTAATGTCTCTGACTCTGTGTTTTCACATCTATAATAAGGGGATAATAATGCTCACTGCAGAATTCAGGTTTGATGAAACGATGCCTGATTCATCGTACCTGCTTGCTCAGCGTTAGTTTTCTTCCTGTTCAGGTCGCTTGCTGTGCAGTGTTCCCATGTGAAAACTTCCCTCTTCCCTCTCAGCAAGCAGCTCCCATTGGATAAGAGCAAAGGCTTCTGGGATTGCATTTCTTAGAAATGTGCCAGGGGGTATCTAAAGCCCCAGAATAAACAGAGCATCTTCTGGGTAGTTCAATTTTATACTTTGGCAACTAATTTCTCAAGTAAAAATAAACATTCATAGACTGTAATGTAGATGGCAAATTCCATGTGTTTCATTTAAAAACCCCCAATTCAAAAGAACCTCTTGCAGGGTGCAGTGGGTGGTGCCTATGGGGCTCTTTGGGGCACAACTTTATGCTCCTCTGGCTTTAGGGGTGTATGGTTCAGGGGAAGGGCTTGGAAGTACTGCTTAGGAGTTGCCTGAAAGGCTCTTGGTTATTTTGTCATCATCACATGCCTTCCAGGGGAGAATCAAGAAAATTGTATCATGGAGTTGTAAAGGACTTTTGAAATACTTTTTGATCATTTGTTTTGACAGGTGGGTAGGAGAAAATGTGCAAAGACTGTAGGACAGATGGTCCTTAAAGAAAGCATCTTAATCTTGCACTGAGTACGGGGCTCCTGAAGGCAGCCCTTTCTTAGTGCTGTATTGTTAGGGTGACCATGTAATTTTTCATCCAAACTGGAACAGTTGAGAGTGAAGAAGGGTACGATTAATAATTACGCTGAGATGACAGCCACAAACCAGGACGGTCCGGTGGTCCAGACACAGAGTGACCCTATGCCTAGTGTCTATTTCCTTGATTCCAAGAGCCCATGAATCATATGACACATCGTTGATTTAATAACAGCCTTTTGGAAACAAAAGGAAAAAAATTATGCACATCAATCATAAGATGATGCTCATTTCAGAAATGTCCAGTTTAAATGATTTAGAATTGAGAAAACTTCCGTTTTTCTACTTTGGGAAATTGGCAATCTCCTTTGCATGTTAAGGCTCTGAGAGTGGAGGAGGGGGGAAGTGTCTTCACTTGGATGTAACCCATGCTTCGTGCAGCATCTGTTCACATGCCTCTGGGACTCCTAGGTAGGCAGGCTGGGGCGTGCTGCATAGGTAACTGGTCCACTCTCCTTTTCCACGTCCGTGCCCACGGGGCTGTCCTGCTTCCTCCCTTCTTATCAGCCATTCCCCTGGGCTAATCACAGCCATCAGCATCTTTGAGAAGGTCAACTGAAGCTTCATGACACATTTAGTTACTCACTTATTCATTCATTCATTTTGTTCACTCACTTGGTACCTTGTGTCAGGAACTTCACTGGGCAGTGGGGATGTGGAGGAAAGAGACCCTCTACTTGCCTTCAAGGGGCTCAGAGTCTGGTTGGGGAAGTAGCCACATAAACAGGAAATCACTACCTGGGCTGATAAAGAGGTGGAGGGTCTAATCCAGATGATGGATTAGATAAGGGTCCCTGGAAGAGAAGGAACTAGAGATGGATGTCGAAAGACGAATGGGGTTGTCACGGGGAAGGGGGCGAATGCCTTCCTGGAAGGGAGCTGTGATTTGAAGGAGTACATCCCATATTCACTATGGCTGGAACATTGGTGAACTTGGAGGAGTGATGGCCTGAGGCTGGAGGGTTTGCATGGGTGTAGGGTATAGGCTTTTAAGGAAAGGAGAGACCAAGTCAGATTTACATGTTAGGAAAAGCACTGTGGCTGTCTGTTCTCAGAGGGGGATGGATTGGAGAAGGCCAGGCTAGAGGCCTGAAGACCAGTCAGGAGGTACTGGGTTAGACTAGTCTCACTAGACTCATAGGAGAGTAGTCTAGGTGAAAAATGATGACACTTGATGAGGCAGTGGTGAGCCAATCAGAAAAGGACCTCTTAGAATTGCTAAGTCCCCCAAGAATTCAACCCATGGGTACACAGCATGGGGAGCAATGAGTACCTTTGTGCAAATGAGTAGATAGGTGCAGCCCTGGGGCCATCTTTTCCTTCGAGTCTCAGCTGAGTGCTTATGCTTTGGGTGGCCTTCCCTAACCAATCCACCTAAAATAGGAGTCCTTGTCATCTGCCCTCTCAGCTTCTTGTGGTTCTTCTCATAAACCTGAGACAATCTGCCATCATGTGATTTGCCTGCTTCCTCGTGTAACGTGTCTTCCTTTCTAGAAAGTGAGTACCATGAGGACACAAATGACTTCTGCCTTGTTCACTGCGGCAGCTCCTGCGCTCAGAAACAGTGCATGAGACATACTAGTAGCTCAGCAAATGCTTGCAGAATGAATAAATGATGTCTGGATTGATTGGGGGTTCGAGTAGCTCTCTGAACTTGCCCCCATCTCTAAGAGCCTTTGAGTTTACCAATATTTTATCCCTGGAGCAATGAGGACCTGCCCCAGAGCCATGAAACACACAAGAATGGAAATCCCTCCAGGTGGATGAAGAGGTCTTTTCCCCAGACACCATGAGGCTGCCTTGGAAGACAGCGAGTCTGCCTGCCTCCCCCCAGGTCCATTCAGGGAACTGGTGGCGGTGCCTTCCTCCCGGAGCTCATACCCCATCCGAGGCACAACACGGACCACACTGGCTCCGCGCCAGCTGGGGTCTCGGGAGCGGCCTTAAATCACACAGCTTTCCCGAGGCGGGGGCATCACTGGGGCTCTGGTCATAGATCACCGGGCACGTGGCCGACCTCCTATATCACCTAACGCCGTAAGGCCTCCAAGGCACCTGGGAATGCTCGCTCCAAGGGCTTGGCTGTACAGGGGTTTCGGGAGTAATTGTCCTCATCTGTAACTTTCCTTGCGTGCAGGAGGGCTGTCTTTCCCCTTCTCCATTCTCTCCCCTTCTCATGCTATTTTTTTCCTTCCCCTTTCTTCCCTTCCTTTCTCCTCTTTTGTTTTCTAGGAAGGAGTGGTGCTCCTGTTGTCCTTGTGTAGAAAGATGCAGTGTGATCAAGGTGGAAAAACCAAGGCAAGGGATGGAAGATGCACTCAGGATCCCAGAGCATAAGGGTGGCAAACCCAGGAGAAAAATCCACTGGGAAGTGACCCTGCAGAGAAGCATAGCCAGAATATGCGAGGTTCTCTGGGAGAGGCTGGTGGTGGGGCAAATGAGCGTGGTCTTGGGGTTTGGACAGACCTGGCTTTGAATCCTGGCTCCCTCTGTTACTTGATGAGACATTGGAAGGAACTTCACAGCATCTTGGGAAGAGGGCAGACTCTGGGGGCAGTCGGGTATTGGTCCAAATGCCTGTCCTGCTTCTTCCTGGACCTGACCCCCTCTCTCAAGCTTCCCTTTTCTCTTTTGCTGGCAGTGGGACAAGAATAGTGAGCCCTTCACCATGCTGTGATGAAGTGTGAAGGCAACGACAAGCGTAGAGGTGCTTGACAAACTGTAAAGTGTCCTACAGACCAGCGATGGCATCGATCACGGTCGTTAACCTCCATGAATGGCACACATGGACTCCCGAGGGGCACACGGTCCAGGAGCATCTTCCCCCAGAGCTGCCCCTGCTGGAGGAGATTCTGGTGCTGGGTCCTCTGAAGGGAGTCCCAGATAACTGCTCTTTGAACAAGTCAGATATAAAGTGGGGAGAGGGGGAAAGAGGGATGATATGTCCTTGGCCACTTGCCATCTGGATGAGGCAGTGGGAGCTTGGGAAAGAGGTCCTGTGTGGCTTTGTGGATGGAGAAAATAAAAGAGTCCTGTGTTTTCTTTGGCCATTGTTTGGCTGACCCGGGAGATGGCCACACGCATAGAATGGTTATTATGTAACATCTGTTCCCCATTTAGCAGGGTCTTTGGGGCAGCTGGACCGGCAGCGGGGCCGCTCATGTGTTGGTGGGAGCATGGGCTCTGGAATCCCGCAGATCTGGCTATCTGCGTGACTCAGGGCATGCTTTCCCAGACTTGGTTCTTATACCCATGAAAGAGAACCTCTAATTCAGGCCCTGTGGAAGTCTAAAGCCACCTGAGGGCTTCTGAGAATTCCCTGGATGGGGTGCGGGATAATAGTCCGTGGTCACCCGGGTCCCTGGCTCTGCTCTGCCTCGGTTCTGTACCTGCGGTGATCCAGACAGGAAATTGCTCCACTTCCCCCAACTTCCCCTTACACAACCCCCCTGGGTCCCAGTTTGTGAAGATTTGGGAGAAAGATGGAGGAGTTTATATCATAGAGATGCTGACGACTTTAAAAGGGACTCAAGGCGTCTCCA